>NC_058338.1:38373434-38707809 GCF_905475395.1 Chrysoperla carnea | reverse complement strand
GTTAATAAAAACCGTCACATAAATAAAAAGCATTTTCTTGTAATTTGCATTGAATATACGTGCTTCACTGCTTATTTAGCCAATTGAAATCAAACAATTTCAGACTAACTGATTGCAACTTCATTCTGCGGGCGGAAACCGATCCTATAATTTCGATTGGCTCAAAAAGCATTGAAAATCGTAGTTTCAATACAGATTATATGAAAAATATAGTGTGTGGAACGATATAAAACATTATTTCACACTTCGGATCAACGCAAGTTAATCCTTGTCATCTTTTTGGTCAGATATCGTTATCTAAATTGGACGATTAAATTTTCCATATATTTTTCTAAAACAAGTTGCTTTTAGTTGCAATAATTATAGTCGTCAAAGTGGAACATTTGTACAATCAGAGAACAGACGTGAAGATTAAATGAAATTAAAAACTGACTAATCCATTGCCTTTTATTTCCATTTTACGGAGACATTTTGGAACAAACTTATAAATAAAATCCATGGCATGTTCAAAAAATCAAAGGCAAAATATACAACGATACGAGGAATATCACGACGACTTTATGTCATTCTTATAACCATTTCAACATTTCAAAACATCAGCGTCAAGAGAGGACTTTTGGTTTTCACACTTTTAGAAGATTCAGTATACAAATGAGGATAGTTTAAAATTTATTTCTAAAGTTATCAACAATTACAACAAATTGAATCTGCAGTTTGTTATAATAAATATTAAATACCAGTCAAAAGTTCAACTGTTATGTTTGTTTGTGTATCTGACTGTCTGAACAGAACTCGTTATCACATTCAAGTTTTAATAGTACTAAGAAAGTCATCATTAATTCAATCTAAATGTTTTGACTAATTGATCATAATTTATTAAATTTTCACATTTAAAATGAAAAACTTATAAATGAATGAAGAGGGAAATAAACCTTTCTTATCACCTTCTCAAAAAAACTAAAAAAGAATTTTCCTACAATGTATGCCTTTGCGCTCTTTTACAGCGGAACTAACAAAATTTCGAAACTAAAATGTATTTACAAAAATAATAGGTACTAAAAAATAAGATAATATAAGGTAGTTAAGATTATTGTTATTTTTGGAGTCGATGTCGGCCAAGGAAACAACTCCAAAAATAACAATAATTTTAACTATATTATATTATCGTTATTTTTTTACTTTTTAGTGCATATTTATTTGTTTTGGAAAAGTTTTTCTTTTGAAGTCGGTTTTCTTTTTGTTAAAAGTTTTTTTTATTTTGTGATTTTAAGTGAATCTGAAGTACATTAACTAATTTGTCACTAAAAAAAATAATCGAAATCGGTTGGCGTGATATTGAGTTATTCGTCCTCCTGTCGTGCATACTTAATGCAAATTTAAGACTTTTATGGTTTTCTCATGGATGCCGTTGCCAGAACTGGACCAAAATGAAATGGGATCACACGAGAATCACCAGCTTTAAAATAGATAAAGAATCATTGAAATCAGTTCACCCAGTCGAAATTTCTGAGGTAACACACATAAAAAAATTTTAAAAAATACCGTCGAATTGATAACCTCCTCCTTTTCTGTTTGAAGTCGGTTAAAAAACGGACACGAAAGTTGTTTGATTGAATATACCACATATTTGGAGAAATGATAATAGTATACTGTGTCACAAGTGTGCAGATTGTCTTTTGCACACAAGAAACGGTCGAATGTATAAAAGATAATCTGCACGAGTTGTACACATTATTTTTTTACGAATGCGGCTTTAGATTTTTTTTGTTTACAATTTATCGTGCTTTCGTGCATAGACAAAAATTATTAATTTCAAGTGCATACTTGACTTGCCACACTCAAATTATCATTTGGGTATTAAAAGTAAATATGTAGTTAATAGGCAATTATAGGTAATTTTTGCACGAGAATAAAGAATTTATCTTAAATAAGTAAAAAAAAAATTAATTTTAAATATTTTTTATTCTATTGATTTTTGATTTGTTTTAAAGTATTTCTTTTTCATAGATACGAAGATTTTCTTTCATTAAAGGGTCAATAAACAGGGGTACGAACCAAATAAATGTATAAAGATCATATAATTTAACATTCATCGAATCAGAAGGATATGATCAATAAACGATTTTGATTCAATTGAAATCATGACTGTGAATATGAACCAAACCGAATCAAACTCAACCATGTAGAATGAATTGTATGTTATACAGGTACAGGATGAGTCGGGATAATCATATCGGATGGTAGGAGTGCAGTCTACACTAAATAGTTTTTAAAATTTCAATGAACTTGAAAATCTTACTTAACTTAAAGTTATATTGCGTTTTAACATCCCTATGTGTTAAAATAAGAAATAATTTGATAACAGCAAGTGATTCCTTAAAAATGATATTTTCTTGAACAGCCAAGCAAAACAGATAGAGGAATATTTTAAGTTCGAAAGTTATTAGTTATAAAAAATGTTAACATTTGCTAAAAACATTTTTCTAAAAGCGAATAGATACGAAGAAACTCAATACAAAAGTCGATTACTTTTTTGGATACAATTTGTATAGACTTGTTAACTACGACTTTGTTGCCGGCTGATTTTAAATCAAAAAGTACCCATCTTATATCCGGTACAAGATGAGAAAGAGGTTTATGGCCCGTGTTTTGTTTACCTGTATTACCTGGAGAAGTAATTCTCGTAAGAAGTTGGATTAACGTGAGAACACCCGGTGTATGTGTATATACTTTACATAGTTGTTATTATTATTAGATAAAGAGAACGATACAAAGAAGATAGAAACAATGGAATAAAGGAAATAACAATAAGAACACAATAAAATAACAATTTCTATGTGAATATAGTATAACGATATTTTCTCGACTAAGCTGAGGTACCTATATGTGCTGTATATGTTACAGTTAAAACGCATAACCAGTCAGAATTTGAATTTGTTCTGACTGAAAAAGTTGCAGTCAATATCAAATTTGACTAGAGTTGCTTAAAAATGGTTAAAAATATTTAACTTGGTTAAACCTTATCCGTTCAGCACTCGCGTCAACTGTTCGGTAATTTCTTTGACAGATTTGTTAACGCGTTCCGCACATGCGTCAAATTAAAACACTAGCTAATTAAAAACAGTTTGATTACGTGACTATTGAATGATGTTTGAGAAGGAAAAATTATAGCAGAAAATAATCAAAATACTTAAATTTATTTAAACTAATTTCACTTTTCTACCACAATCTTTTTTAATTTAATGAGTACGATTTATATTAAAACAACTTAAGCGAACAGGTCCGTAAATTTCCGAAGTTAATATATTTTTGCTACCACTTTTAGTCTTGTGATGGCAGATATTCATACAATTTCTCATAAGCACAAAACATTTATTTCTGAAAACTGTTTATAGGTTGAAAAATGCATAATTCGAAACTTTTTTTATTTGATGCATAGTTTTTTTGTAATTTGTAAAAAACTGATTAGTCGACCTCGAAATGTTGAAAGTTTGTCTATAGGAATAGTAAGCTGAAATCCATGTATAGTTGGATTCGAATGGTGTTTCATAAATAAAATTCAATGGCAATGTTAATAATTTCAAGAGTCAAAAATATGAACATTGATAATGACTGTTTATTTCAGTATAACCAGTTGTGACTGGTTATGAATTTCGACTGTACCATTTATATTTTGTTTGTTATTGTGTTGTGCTTACTTACAATTGATAAATACATACATTTGTATTATTATATTTACATATAAAGTAAAGAAAATGGAGAAAATACGTCTCTTATATATGTGTACATAAAGTAAACGCCAAACATTACAAAGTGGACACAAGTCAATGGTTCACTGGCAGAGAATATTTATCATTCTGTCGGCAGATTATTTAATTAATATTGAATCTTCTCCGGAATTCACTTTGTATCACAAACACCAACTAGCCACTCCAATCAAAACAATCATACGCCAATATATGTTGGTCCTACGCCAACGATAAAAACAACTCCATTAAGACGAATAGGAAAGAAACTCTTTGAGTTAAGACATGTATTGAAGCAAAACGTACTCCTTTCCCTTCTTTATTGGCAATTGCCTAATGTCTGCAAAGCAAAGATAAAATCATTTGCACGAAGCGTAATACAAGTACGTACACAAAGTACTCATAAGGTAGTTTCTAAGAAAATAAATTATTTTTAAGAACATTTTGAAAGTTGGATATAGTTTACCTTGGGGTACACGATCGCTTAACAATTTTTAATCTTGTTTGTTTTGATGCCAAGCTTTCACTTAGATTAGGTTAGGTTACATTGGCTGTCCACGAAGTACACACTTAGGCTATAGGGCCCATTGTGATACCATATATGTGTTTTACCACCTTTTCCGCTGATAATTTCAATTATCAACTGCTGAATTATTTTCAGAGACTGAATGCACCACAACTATTAATTCAAACAATTTTTGTTGTGACAGCGGGAATCCAGTCCGCTACCCTAGGCATCCCGCGAACGGAATTGGTTTTGCTTTAACCAACTGAGCTACTAGCGTTGACAAGCTTTCTTTTGTAACACGATAAATTTTTCTTGCATTTTGGTGGAATGATGAATGAATTAGAAATGTGTTTTGAAATTTCGTCATATTCAACTCAAAATCCAATATGAATATATTATCATCTCTTACATTTATATTATCCACTCTGTATTGTTTGATCTGTAAACCGTGCTAAGGTAACTAAAAAAACCAAAACGTCAGATGGTTGGTTTTATATCTACTTTGTATGCTCGAAACTTTGTTGTTCACATTTTTAAAGTTTTTTCTAGAGTAATATTTTTTACGTTTCAAATACTTTGTATTTCATTGCATTTGCTTCTAATATTGAATAACATATTTGTAATGAATTAAAACATAGCCTCTCTGTCGTTAATGTTGACCTTTGACACCCATAAAATTTTTCGATATTTGGAGTAACTTTCAACATATCGAAAATTGAAAAACTAATTTTGTTTAATTATTTCGCTTTCGATATTTCGAAAACCAGGACAAATATCGAAAAATTTTATTCTTATTTTTCGTCTACATTCGTTATAACAAAATTCATCATCAAAGAGATATATATGGTTTTGGGCTTGAAAATAAGGTACCAATAATTTCGACCACAAGTTTACAACTTGCCTTGGCGGTATTACTACCTTAAATGGAAATTTAAAAATAGATTCTCAAATTTCTGTTCTTAATAAAATAAATTACCAAAACGTACACTAGCGTCTAGATTTATGTGTGAGTTGACGCAATTTTTTGCATCGTTTATTTTACTTTTTAAAAGAATTTTTTTCGGAGAATCACAATAAAAATGTAGGTCGAATTACTCAGGTTGCATCACTGCAGGTATACCACATTTACGTTATTTTTTTTCTTAAAGATGTACTTATGTACTGTAACGAAGGTCATCAAGGAATGATGGAAGTGTTATAATTGCGTGTCGTGATTACTATAAAATGATTTATAGGGTGGTTTTGGGAATGTCTGATTTTCCAAATGTTGGGCGAATTTCCAACGGCCCCTTATATAATAGTTTAAATGAATTGATAACAAATTAATTTAATGGGGAGTGTTCTTAGCTATGTCTCTTGTGGGAGTTTTGGGTTCCGTACCCGGAATGACTAAAAAATATGCGATAATCCTCAAAATTGGTTCAATTGGGAGACGGCTTTAAGGAAAAAATTAATTTAATGGAATATGTTCTTAGATAAGTTTCAAGTACGAGTTTAGGATTCCATACCCGACATATTTCTCGGGAATTTTTTAATTTTTGTAAATTTCACTTGTTATGTACATTTGTAGGTTCTTCACATTTGTAGGGTTTCTTCAAATTGAGCTAGAGGGTTAAAAATCGGTATGCAGATTAGGTTAGTATCAAGAATGTGTTTTTTAGGGATATAAACTTGTCAGTCGTCCTTTTCTATATCACAAAATCATTTTTTTCGGAGTTTTACCCTTTTTTATGCCGATATTTGTACAATACAAAGCCTCCAACAATAAAATATATTAAAAACGCGGAAATATGACTTTAGTAATGGAGCTCTGCTGCTCACGATTTTTTTTTTATATTACTGAAGTAGGTTTACGTAGTTAATCTAACTTTTTAACGTTATTCACGTTTTCTGCGCCTAGCCGATTAATCAATATTGATATGATTCTGACAAATAAAGTAAACAATTTAAAAAAAAAAAAGTAATAAATTTCAACTAAGACAAGCAGTGTTTGTTTTTGACACATTATATAACTAAAATTACAATGAATATCTTATGTAATAAATTATTTTGACAGTAAAAAGAATTAAAATAATTGATGCTACAAATAATATTTATTGTAATCGATAACAAATAAAACTATAAATATATATACACACAATTTTATTAATCGTTTCAACACACTTTATTACAAAATTATCAGTACTAACGTTATTTACACAATATTTAATGTATTTGTGTGAGTGTGTAGTCAAACTGTTAATAGGTGCGCGTTATCTCATTATCAGTCATTTATCATAAACCTTTAGTTAAAAGCATTAAATATTTTACAGGATGGCCAAAAATATTTGTTTTATAGTCGCCGCAGAAACGAAACACTAAAAACGGTTCAAGTTCGAAAAATTTGAACAGGAAGTCGAATTTGAATGCGGTTTTCAGCATTCGATTCGCTAGAGATTTGTTGGGAATCATTTTCATCACTATTAACCCAATTGTGAATTTAGGTTACAAAATTTTCTTACGCTCTAACGAATCGGATGCCGAAAACCGTATTCAAATCTGACTTATTGTTTAAATTTTTCAAACTTTATTGCATCGTTTCTGCGACTATTAATTCAAGTAAAACCTATCGCGATACAATCGACAACAAGTGAAAATAAACAATTTTTAATTTATTTATTTTTAATTCCTGTAAAAACAAACACTCGTTTATCACGCGGCCGAAAGGTTTGTTTTGATTTTCGAAACTCGAATTTTATAGTTTTGGAGAGAATGGACACGAAAGTTTTTCCTTAATTTAAATCTTCATGGGAAAACAATAATATTTACGAAAAAATATTTCAAAAAACAAAAGTAGTTTATTTCTTTTTATAAGAAACAACTTACATTTAAACTTTTGTTCTCGCTCTCTAGGTATATAAGATGAGATGGATCCTACGGCATGTGACGCAATTGACCTATGGCATCATTTACTATGTATTATCCCAATTGGTATAAGATACCAAAAAGGTCGATCTTCATCCATCTGATAACCAGACGAGACATATTTTTAATGACATTTTGTTGATTTTGAGACAACCCTATCATAGTTTTTCTAACATAAAGTGTTCATAGCTACCTTTAATTTTAATTTTCGTAATTAACATAAATTATCTTTATTCTGATAAGAACTTCGATTGGTTAACAGATCGGTGTAGTTACCTACATTGACTTACCTGTTCATATGGTATCTACATCTATCTGTTAACCAATCGAAATTGTTATCAGAAGAAAGATAATTTAATTGCGAAAATAATGGAATAAGCTTGCTACAAAAAAACCGTTCATGGAAATAATTGATTAAAATTAATTTAATTAAAAATAACCATGAACACTTTTTGATAGAAAAACTATGATAGGAGTGTTTAAAAATCAATCATCAAATTGGTGAATATCTTGTACCGCCACTTGAACTAAATCCCTACATAAGAATGCAAAACGCTCATTCTGAATAAGAAGTGTGTTCAAAAACTAGGCCAAGTTTTGAATTGTGCTAGTGTCTGTCATTATTTTGTTATTTTAATCTTAATATAGCGTTTCATAATTATTGTCTATAGTATAGTCGTATACTTGATGCCAATAATTTGGCTAATTTCATTGGTTGAAAATATGTGTGGTAATGAAAATGCGTGCGGTTATCAACTATTTATCCACGAAAAATGAGTGGCCTAAGTACTTCTTATCTCACAGACATAGACAAAAAAAATATTACTGTTATATTCTGTGCTTGAAATACACGTCTTATTCGTGGTAACATCTTATTGTAGAACCTTGTATGTCAGTTTCCGCTAGGTTAAATACTAGGTAGTGATCAACATGCGAAAAATGATTAAACATTGTTTTTCTGGTTATCGAATTATTTATAACATAAAACAAACACCTTTCTTGCATTTAAATAAGTGAAACGTGAATAAATGCATCGGCTTATTGTCCTTGAAACACTCAGTAATGATATTGAGTTGTTATTTAATATCTTTATTTACTTACAAATAGATAAATATAACACACGTTATCAAATTGGAATATTGATATTGTATTTCAATATTTTATTGTTTTTATAATATTTATTTTATTATAAATGTATTTTATTTAACCATTAAAAAGTACGTCCTTCGTTTGCTGTTGGTAAATTGCAACAAATGTGAAAATTGTAACTTCCATCTTGCGAAATAATTTACCTAAACTTGAACTTCTATAAACAAAAAATAGATATCTATAAAAGCGCTATCGATTGTCTAGCATAATATTCTACATCTAGAGATTGATGGCTATAAGGGGATCCGATCGAAATGGTTATTTTTATGTTAAGATTCTATTTTAGTTAGCAAATTTTACCGTAGGTCCCTCACCTGAGACTGGTACAAAATTAAGGATTAGTCTGAATATATAAATAATTAATATGGAAATGAATGGTCTCAAATAAACCTGGTTCAATTCATTCCGAAAAGTGATATAGTAAAATAATTAGGTAATTTAAAACAATAATTCAAAGGAATAAAGTCAACTCAAATATTTCAATTTCAATTAAAATATTTCCAAAAATTTTTCCCAAAAAATGACAGCTTTCTTTCTTTTTTTGAAGTATCCTTTTCATTTCATCTGAAGTCCTTGACCATCACTTTGATATTGATTTAAGAAGGAGTGTTATAATTTTTAAAGTGTTTATCTGTGCGTCTGTGTGTCTCTCAGTGGCATCGTAGCCCCTAAACGGTCGAACCGACTCGATTGAGAACATTTTATAGCAGTTTCCAAAAATCGGTTTACAAGGAATAAATCGCATTTGTCGAGGATTTTTTAAATTTTGTAAATTTCACTTGTATGCCAAAGCTTTTGAATCATAAATTAAAATGTTCTTGGGTATCAGCAAGCAAAAATTAATTAAAGGCTTTGTCTGGCTAAATATGTCGCCGTGTTTGTGCAAATAATTAGTCTAAATAATTTCCGTAATATCAGAGAGAGAATAATATTCAAATTTTATTAAACAAAATTGCCAATTATAATAACTTTTTCTTTTGATATGAAAGCCTTTTATTAGAGAAAATAATTGATGACATACAGTTTATTGCATTGACATATTTATTGCCATACATACATATTTCCATAAAGGTATAGTTCTATCAAACCAAAGTGGCACTGAGCAAAAGAGAGTGTAGATATGAGTGCACATACATATAGAATGCCCATTTTTTATAGAAAATTTCTACTTTTCATGTTTTTCGCAAATAATATTAATAAAAACTCAAATACACAACTTCATAATTTTCATAATGGTGGAACTGTTGAATTTGAATAGAATTTATTTACATAAACTAGAGTGATAACCACCCGCTTCGCTGGATTTAAAAGTAAAGATTGATAAAGATTGCTCCCGCTTATCCCTTTTATACAACACTCGAAATAATGGTGGCGATTGTTTTACTCAGGTAAAATATATTTTTTTTTTTTAATTTATAATAATAATTATTCATTTAATAGAGAAGATGGCCTTAAAATATTTCATATTGACTATTTTTACAGTAATCTGTAATTTATGGTAATTTCAAATGTCAAATTAAATTTGTTTATTTTTTTTTACTGTTTTAAATATATCTTTATAAATTATAGTTCATGTGTTATTCTGATAAATCAGATTTATTGCTGTACAGTTTGATTAAAAAACATTCGCTAGTTTAAGCGTGAAAGCGTAACAAACAAACAAACAAACATCCTTACTTTCGCATTTATAATATATAGAGATACACTGAAAATCGAATATTTATTTCGAATTTCCGCGTAGTAAACAAATTTCGAATTATTAAGTGAATGAACAATTAAAAGAATTTATTATTATTTTATTAAAATTAATAAATGAAATATGTAAACAGAACACATTTTCAAGTATTTTGTTTATTTAAATTTTATTTAATTTATTTAAAATTGAAAATGAATACAAAGAATTTTAATTATTTTGTAAGAGATCACTGTTCTAAATTTTTGTTGATTATATTTTTCGTTTATCAACAGAAATCATTCATTTGGCTTCTATTTTAATAAGTAATTATTAATCAATACCGTTTATTAATAAATAAATAATTATTTCGTGTTGGAATATAAAACATTTTTTTATATATAATACATTATTTATTTAAAAAGACTTCTGAAGTATTTTATTTTTTGTATCACGCCAAGTAATTATTAATATTATACGTCCATGTACATTGTATATACCTACGCTATAAATATACACACAAAAAAATTTCTGTCTGTCTGTTTGTTCAAGCATCACGCAAAATTATTGGACCGATTTTCAATATAACAATAAAGTCGTATATTTTTCATTCGTATACTATCTCAGCAACAAAGATACCTGTAGAGCAAAAAACCGAAGTGTTCTTTTCGCTATGTTGCCCTAGGAAAAAGTAAGATGGATATGATAGGTTGGATAGTCAAAATCGACTATAACGGCATTGAAGGGATTAACAATTATGGTCGATATAACCGTCATTAAAAACAATATATACATTGTGAAATTATGTGCATATGCACCAATGTTGGTCACTAATGACAATAAGGTATTATCGTTTGTCAAAAATAAATTATGAAATTCGAAAAACGTGACCTAAAACGCGGGCAAGCTATGCTGTGATGTCATATCGGTATGACCCATAGAGCATCAGTTAGTTCAGTGTAAACAGCTGGGTATAATATAAGTATTTATATTTATTAAAATCAGATGTCTATGAATATATCTGTCAAACTAATCTGTGTTATTTCGTATAATGATACCGATATTACGTCACCAAATTAGATGCTCGGTATTTTTTTAGTTAAAAAGACACAAATTTTATCACTAATATAAGAACCGTTTAAAATTCCACATAAATACCAATTTGAATGTCCCGGTAATGTACTTTATTTCGTTAACTACGATATACATCAATAGATGTCAGGAAGAGTCATATTTTGCAGTGTATGTTTCAGTTTTTCATGAAAAGACGGATAAAACGACGGTTTTTAAAAATGAAACCTAGCTAGATCGACTTTTCGTCCTTAAAAAACCTTGCATACTCATTTTCATGAAAATCGTTGGAGCCATTTCCAAGATCGTTGATGTATATAAGTATATATATCTGCAAGAATTGCTCGTTTAAATATATTTGAAAGTACAACTTTAGATTATCAAAATACAGAGGACAAGTGAATAAATGACACCATAAGTTTATAATCATATTGAATATCATTTTGAAATATTATCTATTGTAGAGTGAAACATCAGCATAAAGTAAGAGAAAAAAAATCATCATAATTAGTAATGTAAAATGATATTATGGATTTTTTTTTTCGTTAAAGGTGCGTAACTTTTTTAAAATTAATTCTTGGAAATCATATTTGTTCATTATCAAAGCTAATTTTCCAGTATTTTTTTGTGCATATACATTGAATATTAATAAAATGTTCCCCTTTAGTCATATTTTCTGCGAAAATATTGACTAATGAATCCGTTTCATGAATCCTAGAACGCGATTTACACCCTCACAATCCTTGAAAGGTTGTTTTTTATGTGGATCGATTTTATAATAGAGGAAAATCATTTCATAAATTTGAAGCGAATTAGCACGTTAACAACCGCGTTCGATGTTTATATGTAGTTAGTACCGTCTATTAAAATTGACTTAAAGTGTTGAAAATGAGTTAGTTGGTTGGGATAGTATTAATAATAGGTCTTTCGATGGTGTCAACTTCCCAACCTCCTTCCCCCTTTTTTGTGTCGAAATATTGTTTTTTGTAGTTTTAAACGTATGCGCAGCCTTTTCAAATGTACTTAGGTTTAATGTCAAGGATGTGCTTTTTGAGGGTATCACCTTCCCAATCCTTGTTTATGAACATTAGTAAATACTCTGCAAATTAAACTAGTGGGATGAAAATCACTCTCTCTAAATGGAATTAGTTTAAAAAGTAATAAAAAGCAAGGTTTAACCTAAAATTAAATAGAAAATATAAATCGATATTTCTTAAAAATAATATCGATAACTATATTTGAAACTTTTACCAGTTAAAAACTATTTTCACTTTATAATATTTTCCTATGAACACACATAGCAAAACAGGTTGGTTATCGAACGTCCTAAACGAGATTACAAAGAATAAAATACAAAAACTAGGTAATTTCAATTAAAAAGGCATTGACCAATCGTTTAATCCGAAAAGAGTCCTCGGAAAATAAAACTAAACTCATTTTTAACCGACTTCAAAAAAAAGGAGAAGGTTTTCAATTCGGCTGTATTTTTTTTTTTTTTTTGTTACCTCCTAACTTTGTACTGTGTGAACCGTTTTTGATGATCCTTTTTTATTTGAAAGCATGTACTTCTCGTATAGTCCCTTTTCCATTTGGTCCAGTTCTAATAATGGCATCCATGAGAAAAACATATAAGTCTTAAATTTGCATTAAGTATGTGCGCGACAAATTGACGAATAACTCAATATCATCCCAACCGATTTCGATGACTCTTTTTTAAGTGACAAATTAATTAGTGTATTTCAGATTTACTAAAAATCACAAAATAAAAATCTCTTAACATGGACAAGTTAAAAAATAACGATAATATAATGTAGTTACAATAATTGTTATTTTTGGAGTCGGTGTCTGCCAAGTTAATGTAGCAAACTGTTCTGTCACAGTTGTTTCCTTGACTGACATCGACTCCAAAGCTAACAATAATTGTAACTACATATTATCGTTACTTTTTTACTTTTGAGTAAATATTAATTGTTTTGGAATATTTTTTCTTGAAGTCGGTTTTTTTTCGCTAATAGGTTTTTCCCATCCGTTTAAAAAAAAAATTAGTTAAAAATTTTTAAAAAATCAGCCTGTATTATCATACCTTACTATTTAATCTGTAGCATCCTATACCGTTCATAGATTAATGTATAATTCTCATGAATGCAGAAAAATAATAATGAACGTTCTGAATGATTTATTTCCTGTTTTGACCACAATTATAGTGAGCATTTATTAATCGCTTGTGATATTAAACATTTTATTGAAATAATAAATATTATGATAACAATTGCAACAGTTCTAATATAAAAGTAATTATAAATTAAATCACTTTTGTAATGACCTTGGTAACCTTGTTCAGTCTATTCAAAAATGACTAACTATTACTTAAAATAACCGTGATGATTCGTCTATTAATCAGATTGTCATCAATAATTCATAAGAATTTCAATTCAATACTGGTTTTGGGAAATTAATTTGTTATGTAATTTTTTGATAAATATCTCGATGACAGGCGCCAGTCACAAAGTGATTCACACTACTTTGTTCGATTGGAATACAGTTTTGTCCGTGGACCAAGTCTTGGATTATAGGTTTTTTACAAAATCCTAGGTCAATCAGCAACCTTGGCCCAGCATCAACCAATTAAATAAGCCGACCCTAGACTTCTAATAACTACTCAGTGCACCTAATGTTATAAGGGGCAATTCAGTAATTACGTAAGCATAATTTTGAAATCCTCTCCCCCACGTAAGCATACAAAATATTTCAGGATCCCGCCCTCCCCTATCTTACGTAATATTTAATTTCGTTTTGCCGAATAATAAAACGTGAATCATTTCATTTTATTAAAGAATAGAAACATTTGCGCAATTAACCCATGGTTTACTAATGACATTTAACACCTAAGAAATTAAATCCACTAGATTTTAGCAAAAATTGATCGGCTTATTTCATTTTCCTTAATTCTTCGAACAGCTTTTATTGTACTATAATAGGCAGGTATATAACACATATATTATTTCATAGAAGTGGGAATTATTGTCAATTAATAATTTATTGACAATCAACATATTAGTTTTTTTATTAATTAATAATTTAAAATTCGATTTGCTGTGTATAACTTGAATGTATTTTTTAAATGATTATAAATGGATGATATAAATAATAATTTAATAATAAAATTATTTAAAAACAAAATATAATACGCTTTACGTATAATTTAGTCGTGTATACAGATGATTCAAAATATGTATGTTCTAGACAAAATATTCATTTGAAAGACAACCGCTTCGAATATGGCATAAATCGTCCCACTAACATTGCGAATTTTGGATTTGCATAAAAACATTCTCAGATTATACGATTTTCAACTGGGACGATCGAAATAATCAGGGCTGTAATTGTCAAATCAGCACAGAATAATAGAGTAGGGCTAGTAGCATGCATTACATATACAAAATACAGACAGAAAGACACTGCGTAATCTACATAATTCAGACAAATATGTATAATTTTGTTCTGATATCTAATATTATTTATCTACGAGTACTATCAATAAACACAACATTTTAACGGGTATCATCTATAATTCTATACGGCATACATTGAATTTAAGATTACTTCACATTGGGCTGCACTAGCACTGCTGAGTGCCTCCCGGTAAAGACACGAACTATTCTTGCCTAAATGTGTATATGTGTGCACTCATAGTCATACGATGTTCATACGTGTGTGCGTTCGTATAAATACAATGCCACACAAAAACGCATAGAAAGACAGTGTCTTTTACAACACGATAAACTACGACATTTAGCGAAAATACGTGAGATATAATACAAAAAAAAAAAAAAACTGTAAAGGTATACTATGAAAAAAATACCTAGATAATTTTGTAATGGAATTGTTAACTTTTGACCAATACTTTGTTGATAAAAATTGCATGGTCAAAGATAAAAGGGGGCAGCTAGCGTCGTAAAGGTCGTTACAATTAATTTAAACTTTATTAACTTAATTTAAAAAAGAAAATTGTAAAATATAAATAGAAGTTAAATTTTCTAATACAAAAAAGCCTTTCACCATCAGGCCTAGTCCACTTAGAAAATGCAATGCAGAATTCAAAAGAGACAACATAAACAGCAATTTTCTATTGTTTTGTATTTTCTATTGTGTAGTAGCATACTTTCTTTTTATACCAAGTATGTATGAAATATACATCGTATGTTAAGTTTAGTCCCAAGTTTGTAACGCTTAAAACTATAGATGCTACGAAAAAAATTTTGGTATATGTGTTCATAGAATCACCTTATTAGTCCATTTCCGGTTGTCTGTCCGTCTGTCTGCCAACACGATAACTCAAAAACAAAAAGAGATATCAAGCTGAAATTTTTATGGCGTGCTCAGGACGTAAAAAGTGAGGTCAAGATCGTAAATAAGCAACATGAGTCAATTGGATCTTGGGTTTTTCTTTCACGAATTTTTAGATTTTTGACAAAGTTGCGTTCAGCGCTCGAGGTCACAAATTTGGATTATTCATTAGAATAACATCATAAACTGTGAAAAATCAGAACTACCGGATTCGATGCAGACTGTAATGTACAAAGTTACTGTAATATTGATCAGTTAGCTAGAGTTATACAGCAATGAATTTCAACATCTAAATATATTATGCAAAAATAAATACAAAAAAACACGTTTTATTATGGAAATATAAAAGGCCAATGAAATTTAATTCTTCCATATGGTTTAATGATGTAGTACCCTAATCCCCCTTTACTATACATGTATGCAACAGTACTACGCTCTGCTCTGCTCTGTGTGTGTTTTGATGTTTATTTAAATTTGTGCTAAAAAATAATCAAATATTAATTAAAAATACATTTTAACAAAAATAAAACTACTTCACATGTTATTTTTGATAACTTAATAGTTTGTGATTCAATATTACATTTATTTAACAAATTGAAAAATCAACTGCATCGACGCACATTTTTATATTTTTTCCATTTTTGGATTTTTTAAACATTTTGTGGAATGGTTTGACTAATTTCTCTTTGTGATATTGTTAGCCGACAAGTTAAAATTAAAAAAAAAAATTTTGTTTTTTTTGTTTTATGAGAATGTTTACAAGACCACTAGTTGAAGCTACATGCAAATTTTCAACTATCTATCTTTTATAGTTTTGGAGAAAGTGGACACCGTTTTGTCCTAATTTGCGTCCTCGCTGATAAACAGTGACGTTTACGAAACAAAGGTTTCTAGGAGGAAGTTATTAATTTTTTTATAAGGAAGATTTTTACATGTAAACTTTTGTCCTATCTCTAACGGTTTACAAAATGGGCCCTATGGATCCAAAATTCAATTGATTTATATTTCTCATTCACGAACTCAATCTCTTGTTTTAGTTCCCGAGAACATTTTAAAAATTTTAGCTTGATATCATTTTTCATTATGAGTTGTCGTGTCAACGGTCAGACAGACAGGCTAATCCAGTGATTTTATGAACACCTTTAACAAAATTTTGTTCATAGCATCAATATTTTTAAGCGTTACAAATTTGATATTAAACTTAGTATACCTTGATATATACTACATATATACAGGCTATCAATAACTCATATTTCTTGTTGCACAGTTGCATCACTAATAATAATCTTTTTTTCTTTTTTTTTTTGAAAATCAATATTACTTTGCTTAGTACGAAGTTCACACTGTACTATTTTAAAAACAAATTTTAAATCAATTCGGTTTTATTTGTACAGTAAAATTTATTTTTATACAGTATCTCCAAATATTTGTGGTTTAGAAAACTAAGCCAAGCATAGTTGCAAAGAATAGTTTCATAAAAAGTTTTATGAAATGTCAATAAATTTTGTTTATTTTTTTAATATATCTTTATAAATTATAGATCATATGTTATTCTTATTTATGATCTGTATTATTGTACAGTTTCATTCAAATCCATTTAACAGTTTTTGTGTGAAAGTGAAACAAACACACAAACAAACAAACATCCTTATTTTCACATTTATAATATATAGGGAAAAGTATTTTGTATCAATAATTATTGCTGGTACACGTTAACGGGCAACGTTTGACTGTTATATTGTTGCACAATATTTTGAAAGTTATTTTTGAAGAAAATAGAAATCATCCAACGAAGCAGGAATCTACTCGCTAGAATTATAAAAAAATTTTGCACAAATGGCATCATAAGTCAAGATAATAATAATTTCCGAGACCTTTGATTATCTCATTTCCTTCATGGTTTCATAAAAACAGAGAGAAGATTTAAAACACATCAAAATTCATGTCGTTTTGTGCACCCTGTAAATACAGAGCGATATTGTATATTTATTCAGACGAACGAACACAAAAATTGGTCCATTGGTACAATGTTTAAATGTTTTATATAAATAAATTAATAAAAATTGAAATAAAATAAATATTCATTTCGATGTGATCAAATGTGATCAATGATTGACATGCTGTTACGAGTTTAGACATTTCAAATGTATTTTATCGTTTAAAGTGAATTTTTGTTTTGTGAATATTTACAAAGTTGAACAAACTATGTTCATATTTATGTCATCCGATAGGTTTATTTGCTTCAGATTTTGAGTATTAGCAATAAAAAGGTTATATTGTTTTGTGAAGTTTTTGACGAAAATGCTATTTATGAAGAAAAATACACTCGAAAGGAGTTGCCATACAATTTATAGCTTCCAAACCAGCGATCTCTCCTCATTTGATCACAATATCGCGTTTTGTGAGAATCTATTCTTATTGCAATTTAATTTCGATTTTTAGATATCTTTTTAACGACAAGGATACAGAACCTCTAACTGAGCAATTTTTTTTTTAGAATTATTTATAACTCCGAATTGGGGCAATAATATTTTATACAGTATCTTCGGCAACATTTACGAATACTTAATTGAACAATAAATATTATCTAGGAATTGCAGAGTAGTTTGATACGGTATGTAGTTGCCTGATGTCAAATTTGCCATATTACCCATAAAAATGTAAAATTAGATTTGGTACTTTAAATAAGCAGTTTATAGTCGGTGTGGTACTGAAGTGGTGTGAGTGCGACACCTGTAGTCCACATGACAAACTTCCCAGTGGGGGAGAAAAAAAAGTCGTGTTAGCCTTCATAGATTATTCTTCGAACATGTACTGCAGCTTATGCTGGAACTAACATTATCTCCATAGATAAATAATGTGTTTTATCCACTTTTCAGATCCTGTTTATTCAGTTTAATTTATTCCTCTGGGAAGTTAATAACAAAATTTGAAAGGGAAATCAAAATTGATTAAAAAAGTTATAAGCATTCAAAGATTGATGATTTCTCCTTTAGCAAAACAAAATCTTAAAATGTAACTTCATGGTGATACCGTGCAATGACGTCAGTAAACTATATCTCCCCCGTTGTAATTAAGAATTATATGTTGCATACTACTAAAGATTTCCAAAAACCAACTTCACTTTCCTGCCCGTCCACTGAGAATTCTTCATTTGAAATGATAAAGACAAATATAGTCAACATTCCTATTGGACTGTAATTACCAATAAAAAATATATTTTTAGAATAAAAACCACATTGAAGAAGTAAGACTGTCGCCTTTTTGCAATATAAAAACTGTATGAATGCTTACATGAATAAATTTATTATAATTTTTTTTATTTTAAAATAATATGATGTATCCGTTTTGTTTTAAAATAAAAAAGTACACATATTGTATTCAAAATTAAATGATGCACTATGAAATATGAATACGATTATGATCAGGACAGGATTTCGAATAAAATTTATGTGTGCGTCGGAGTTATGGAATGCAAATTTTTGAATATTCCGGATCATTCCCTAGCGTTTAAAATTATTCATGAATTCACGTCATCTGGAACATCTGACACACTAAATACCGCATAAAAAATTTTAAACTCTATTTACAGAAAATATAGTGTATCAGTCAAAGATTTTTATCTCATTGCACTTTTCTAAGACCCACTTTCATCCACTCTGACCAAACCAGACACGGCTGTGATGATCATCACATCCAGAGTGGGTGGAATTAAACTTGGTCATATTGGAGAAGATATTGAAACATTTGAGTGAAACACTCAATAAAATAAAAATTATATGTTATTTGACTACAAGCTTATATACTCTTACCGTGCAAATAATTTCAAACTTTTTAAGAATATTGTAGAGACAATAACGTTAAATTAGAAATTTCCATTTTCATGAGAAATAGAAAATAATTAAATTTTTATTAAATCCAACCCAGTAATTACCATGGTAATACTACACACAGGTTACTAGATTGAGTTTAATAAAAATTGAAAAAAGTGAAATAATAAGAAATATATAATCATAATACAACGATGAAGACATTCTTCTATTTCTAAGTGCTCAGTCATTGGATAAATTTATCAATTGATTTGTTCATTATCTCGGAAATTAGGCCCCAGATCAAAATTTTGTAAAGAACTTGTTCATTCATCTAGATAAGCTTCTTTATTAAGTCAAGAGTCCGGCAGTCAATTACAGAACACCACTTATATAGACCTATAACGTAAGAATTTATATTTTTATTGTAAGGTTTTATGGCTAAACGTATGAACAAATGATATCGAACAGTGGATGTGATGTTTATCGTTTAGGCCGTTGTCACATTCAATCAGATTACATAAAGTGAGTTGCCAAATATGACCATCTTGTCTTGGCTGAATTAACCTACCTCACTTAATGAATATGAATTCTATTGATTATAAAGAGTGTCCTGCGGCTTAGATCCCGTATCAGTACATCCAAGTTGAGTGAAAAATACATGAATACTAAATAGAAATCCACCTCTGTTAGTTAACTCACGTAATGAATAAAATTATTGAAAGTTTAAAAATTGAACTGTGTTTATTTTTTATATGGATGTATGTAAGTCGTTAATAGGCGCCATACCAATCGTATTGGTTTTGTTAGACGTCTGATCAAACTAAGTACGCTGAGGCGGTTGAGTACCTATTTTTCAATATTACAACACATGTATTTAATGCATAAAAAGTAACATACAAATACATTTTTGAATAAAAATTAATTAAATATTTTTAATAATGATCCATGTTTTTTTTTTACGTATGAAATTTATAATTAGTAGAAGAAATAATCCCTTTTTATATAATAAAAGTGAAATAAGGGCGTTTGTTTGTTTGATACACTTTTACGTAAAATCTACCGATTGGATTTGAATGAAACTTATACATCAGAATAACACATGAGCTATAATTAATAAAGATATACTTAAAAAAAATATAAACATTTTACTTAATCTGACATTTTACTGCTCTATCTATGATCATCATTTTGAACATTCATTAAAGATTTCTACAAAAATTTAAAATAGAAAATTTAAAACAATTCATGGATATTTTTTCTGATATACTGAATGAATGACTATTTTACACTTAAAAAAATTGAAAACTGTACATATATTTTAGCTGTGTAAAACAATTTCTTCGAATGCATTGGAAGGGGAATACGTAAGATGAAAAGAGGTGAAGGCTATAAGGCGGCGCGGCGCGGTGGTTTTAACTTTGTAACCGCGTGAAACGGGCGGGTATTAAGCTAGTATCATATAAAACAAATGAAATTGATATGTGGTTAGGATAGAAAACACACTGGTTACGTATAAATATTAATCAAATCATATCACAGTTTTTTATATTTTTAAAATAAAACTATGAATCATAGAATTGTGTAAGAACAAGTGTAATATTTTATGATTCATTTGTTGATTATATCAAACTAAACATTATTGTTCTTTTAAAGAAACCTGTCGTCTAGCTCTTAATAATAATAATAATAATAATTCTTTATTAATTCTCTTTTTTTTACAATAGTCATTGTACAGAATAAGTCAAAAATAATAGGATGGGGCATGTGTAAGGAATGGGAAGGTTGTGGACTTAACATAATTTTATTTTTATTTGAAAATGTACAAGAAAACTTGGTATGCCTTCCAAAAATTCATGTATTAAAACTTAATTGTTATTTACGAGAAATAATTTCATTGTCAGCTGCATCTCACAAACCGCAATAATTAAGCAACAAAAACTTTGACAGATTTTCTATTTTTACATATAGAACGCTATAAAAAACAAATTAAAAAAGCCAAGCATAATGGGATGGCATGCAAATTAAAAAAAAAAATGTATATACTGTTTTAGCGATTCTCTTGTTTCTTTTACTAGGTATTTAAAAAGTACATGGTGTTATCTTTTACGATGGTAGAGAACTCGCATTTGATTCGTTTTTTATTTATCTTTGCTCTAAATAATCATCAAAGCTTGATTCACTATACAGAATGTTCGATTTACATCTAGGCATATAAATATCACGAGTATGACAGAACACATGCGTTAAGCAATGCATCAAAGTGAGAGGTATTATATGCATGTTTTGAAGCTTCGATATGCGTTGAGATAATTGTAAGACGCTTGGAGACTGGGAGTTTCTTAGTTGAATAGATGAACTACAATCTACAACAGATAAGCCACGATAGGAGTCACTTTTACAATTTCATATAACACCTATAATACCTCTTACTTAGATACATTGCTTAACGCATGTATTCTGTCATATTCGTGATATTTATATGCCTAGATGTAAATCGAACATTCTGTATATTTTTTCCACTATTGCATTGTCTAGCCATGTAATTTTTATCTTAAACGTGGATATTTAGCTTCCACTTCCTTAGTATATGGAAGTTTTTGATGGGTCAAAACAGATACATAAATTTAACAGTGGTGTATATTTGTTGTCCTGTCCATGAGACGTAAAGATATGTTCAATATTTCGATTTGGGTTTTCGGGTTATTAGAAGAACTTCCGTATATTGGTAAGTTAAAAAATAAGGTAGTATCATATTTTCATGTTGTAATGAAAATCGCATAATTTTCAAATTTTTAATTTTTAAATGAACGCTACAAATAACTAGTTATAACAGTATCCCTAAATTTAATTACATTCCTACAAGACATGTAATAATAGTACAGTAGAAATAATGAATCTACCACAAGTGTTCCAGATATAATAACATGAAATATTAATTTTTATTTTTAAATTACCTGTTAAGAGACTTTTTGATGTTATAATTAAAGCAACTGAATGTGATATAAAAATATAAATGGCATTGTTTTAAAATCACATATGTAACAGAGTTGTATATATGCAGTATGTGAATTAATAAGAATAAAGTTTAATAATTACTGTATGTTATTTATTAATATTAACATTAACTGTGTAGGGCTAGCGCTTAAAGCAAGCAAAGACAATTATAATGTTGTGTTATGTTAAGTGTAACGTTTTAGGTAATATATAACAGAAAAGTCATCATATAGTACCTAATACCTACTCTACTACTAATTGTGTATGAAAACTTTATTAACAAGCTGTTCATGTAAGTTCGACCCTGGACAATCTACTTCCCAGATAAATCGACTATGAACATACGATCTGAGTCTTTGTATATTTGCTCCTGTGTTGTGTGTAATATTTTTCTATATTTTTCAACTCGACGGAGGCGGAAAACAGAAACTTCGTTTAGCTCAGCGGGACGAAAGTTGATACTTTTCGCCCAGAGGAGAAAAGAATTATACGTTGAGTCGATGGATACAATAACATCGCTGTCAGTATGTATGCAGTAACATTGAGTCGATGGAATAGATGGATCAATTTTAAAATCTCATTATTCGTTCTTTTATTATTTTTATTTTCAGAATTTGCATATACCTATATAGTTTGCATAATTATTAGGGATGTTCCGACTAATCGATAAAGCCAACTATTCGGCTACTTTCGCAGCCATATTAATTGTAATTTTCATTTTTTTTTATAAAAAGTTAAAGCTAAAACAATTTTTTTTATATTTTTTTTAAAAACCGCTTGTTTCTGTAACAATGTTAAATCTTTGTTAAAAATCTAAAAATTATGGCTGTTTTATTAGAACTAATGTTAATTTACGGTAGCTTATTCTCTGAATAACCTGCACCTTTTAAAAAATTAAATTGTGCCTTCTTAACCTGTTTAAGAACAGTTTCTCAAAATTTTAAGTTAATTATTAAATTTTTAGTTTTTTTGCTATTTGTTTTCTGTAGCGCCTACTTCAAAAGCAATAATCAGGGGACAATGGAAAGTAAACAAATTACAATTGCTACTTGATTGACAAATTAAAATTGAACAGTCATCCGCTTGAGAGACTTGTCGGTCTTTTTACAACCGAAAAATCGGCTAGTCGCCCAAAGTCATAGTCAACACATTTGTAGATAATAATTATATTTTACAAAAGAAAAAAGTTTATCGAATTATTTACAATACCACCATGAATACATTTTTAGTAAAAATCCATACCATACCTGTAAAAAAAATCTAAATTAGTTTTTAGCTGGCAAAATGTTTAACAAATATTATATTATAATAATAGGGGTCCGACCAGACCGAAATGTTAACAAAGACAAATAAAAAAATGATTTATAGTGTGAGTTTGATAAAGAATTTCCAAACTTATTTTTCTTCGGGTTGCAATGGACGGAATAAAATTATTCCCGACGCAACAATAATATTTGTTAGATTACTTGCTTTTGCTTAAAGCTTCGCTCATGATAATGAGATTCCATAAACAATTCATTGAGTGAATCATTGATATAGACAACGTCAGCTTATAAGACTCATATTCTATCCTTCAGCCCGCCCCCTAAACATCAACTTTACTCCCACCTCCTCCGAATAAACGTAGCCTTCGGCCATGGAGCTCGCTGCGCTTCTTAAAGAATGAAATAAAAAAGTGATACAATAAACTTTTGTTTTGAGCTCATATATCATTTTTTACATTTCTAACTTCAAAATTAAAATTGACCAAGTTTCTTACAAACTTTAAACCTTCATTTTAACCTATTAGGAGAATTCAAAATTTCCTTCTTAATGCTTTTATGCGTCATTTAAACGTGTGTACATTTCATGCTTCTAGACCCATCGGTTTCAGCTGTGTGTTATCAATCAGTCTATCAGTTTCTTCTTTTAGAGAAACAATTAAAGAAAGCTTTAGAATATACAACAGGTATTCTTTCTGTGTAAAAAGGACGACATGGAAATCATATTCATACATACATTATGAAATGATACACATCCACATAATTTAAAACTTCAGACCCACTTATTGCGTCTATAAAAGCTTTTATAAATAATTAATTGAGTCTCTTTGTGACCAGCTCGTATCATTTCTATTGCTTTATAAAACAGCTACGGCTATATTTAACCTAGCCACTCTTGTACTGAAAGTAACGAGGGCATTTCATACTACAAAAGAGAATGTTTTATAACGTTATTGTACCAAATAATAATCTTTTAAACCAAATTTCGTTTATCCAGACGAAATTAAAATTAAAATTAGAGTGGTATACTCGTGACAATTAAAGATAAAAATAAAAACGCGACACAATCTTGATATCAAATATAAATGATGGTTGAAAAATACATATTTTTTTATGTGTATATAGTGCCACCAAATATTAATAAGCCTCCCAGACTTATGATCTAGCTTTTATATCGTAAGATAATAAAAAATTAAAATTATTTGAATGCTTTTGTTTAAAAAAAAAAACAACACTTTTTTGTTTTTAGTTGAAGCTTTGAACCAAGCATATGCAGAATATTAAAACAATTACCTCTTATAGTTGTTATCATCACTTGTACTATAAATAAAATACAATGTAGTCATGATCAATAAAGTTCGTCTACAAAATTATAATCATCATCACTAAATGAATTGTAATTATTGTACCGAGTTTAGGTCTCCAGAGAGTTGTTACTCTTCGGTAATTTAGAGATACAATTTTGCTGAATAAATACAGAGAGTAAATATAAAAATATCTACTAAGAATATTGGTAATGATTTTCTTATTAGAGACGATAGACAACTGAATGTATTCCTTATAACAAAACACTAACGTGTTTAATCAACACAGAATGGAAAACTATAAATGAGGTTCAATTTATTTAAAATACAATAATTCTTGATAATAGTTCTGCTATTCAACCAGTTTGATGACCCTTCATTGTAATACATAATCTATTTTGTAGTATAAGTTACACATATCGGGTAAATAGTAACGGGATACTCTAAGAACGCATTTTTTTGAAAAATGTTTCAACTAAAAATTTCAAGGGTTTAAAAAATCTTTTTAGTGAGTAAATAAGTGTGAAATTCCCATTTTTTATCCTAGATTTGTATAAACAGCATTCAATAAAAAATTCTACGCGTAATATAACGGAACAGATGGATATTCGGTTAGGTGTGAATATTGAAATTAACGTGGATCTTAACGATAGCTTATTTGAAGATAAATTAAAAAAATCAAATACAAATTTTCGTTTCAAACATCGGCATTGCAAATAGTGATATTTTTACGTTTTATTATGCACTTAGACTTTACAAGGTCACCATTATTACATTAGATTCCTCGTTGAAAATTACTTAACAATGATTCTATCTTATTAAAGAAATGGCTCACAGAATATTCGTCTGTTCTGTTACTTAAATGGTAGAATTTTGTTACCAACTTCTACCGTAACTATTCGTTTAACAAAATTTTTCTGATAAAATTTATATGTTTGGTATCGTCTTTTATACAAATCGGCGATTAATCAGGGGGGGGTTTTAAATTTTGAAGTTGACCTACATGAGACCTTAAATGGTCATTTCAAGGTCACACTTATATGCCCAATAAATAAATTCTTCTCTTGATACATTTATTTGAAACTTTTTTGTCAAATGAAATAATTTTCTGTAAATTTTTTTTGACCCTCTTATTACGTTCAAAACACATTTCATAATTGTATGTCTCTCATTAAAATATCGATGGAAAACTATCCATTTTTCTGATATCATTCTTTAGGCGCATTTTCATAATAGCTACAAAAATCGAAGTAACTGAGCACAAAATGATTTATTCAGGAATAAGCGACTAAATAACTAACAAAAAATGCAATAAATAAAAGTTTGTAAAAAAAAAAGTTTTTATTTTAACATTTCTAATTTAACAAAATTAGAATTCAAAATATTTTTTAATAATTCGGTCAACGAATGTATGTATAGTATGAAAATTATTGTTATCATTATAAATTTGAAAATAATATTAATAATAATAAATTAAAGAAGTTTGTTTATGTCTAAAATGAGATCAATATAATAAATGAGAAGAAACATCTTCCTTCAATCTTCTCATTCCCATCTCTTTATTAATAAATTCAAACATGAAACCCATCGACGTTATTGCAGCTGTTTTATTATATGTATATTCAAAAATATGAGGTCTATCTAGATAACCAAGACAATATTTTATTAATTGAATTTATATTAGGTTTTTGGTAGTACATACTATATTACAATAAATAGTTAATATAATGAAAAATAATTTTATTATTGGTGTATGACTACAAGTTTTTTTATTTTATCTCAAAATTTTTCGAACTTTCGTTCATTCTCAAGAGATTAAAGATTATTTTTCTTGAGGGATTGAGAATGGACGAAAGTTGACTTTGAAAGTTGAAAGTTGACTTTGAGTTGAAGACTTGTTTAAAAAGCGTATGGCCTATATTTCATCTCATTTACTATAAAATGTCGATCAGTGATATTGTTTGTTGAAGCAGGGGAGATGTGAATGTGGAGATTTCAAGCTTTTTTTAGACCAAGAGTTTATTTTAAAAGCCTGTGAATCGACGCCTGAAAAAGTCTTTCGCACAGATACCTATTGTAAAAAAATTGTAAAAATCTCTACATATTTGATTAAGATTAGCTCTAGGTTCATACTCTCAAATAGATACTAAAATAATATCAACAAAATCAATATAATATCAGCATAAATATCAAGTTCTGCGGGAATGCAAAGTGGAGGAAGAAACAAAGAACATCTGCTTTGTACGACTACAAATCTAGAGATAAGTTTATTATCAAAAAGGTCAGGATAGACAAAATAAAAGTTGAAAAGGTTTTAATGCAAAGGTTTAAAAATGAGTGTAGGCAAATAGAAACCTTCAAGTGAGGCTAGTTCACTTGTTTCTGGTAGCTTAAGAGACTCAAAGATATGTATATAAGAGAATATGATTAACAAGAGAAAAATAGAAGGAAAGCAATTGAATAGAATTTAATTGATTATCAACTTACATATACATATACATAAATGAAATTATATTAATTTATATATAATTCCACTTCAATTTCAATTAAATATTAATTAAGCCAATAAAATATCACATACATTGTTAATGACTTCAAGAATGTTAGTTGTATGCATAGAGTAGTAATAACAGCAAACAGTTAATAGTATATAGTATACAGAATGTTCCAGAGGCCCTTAACCATCCTTTAATGACAAATATCTTCAAAGAAAGTATGATAAGGAAGTACGAGCAGATCAAAACGCTTGATTTTTTTTTATGAATGTAGTTTAAATACGTTTAAATGAATTCGGAACATTTGAGGATAATTCGGAGCTTATCCGATTATTATTAAGTAAATATTTGACTTAAAAAATAGGCATGTTTAACATAGGCCTTAAAACAAAGTGGCTGAAGGACGGAATATTTTGATAATTTTCACTCATTAATTTACTAAATTATTTAGTAAACAAACAAACAAAAATAAATAAATAAGTTTATGTTAGCTAATAAACAAAAATAAAAATTCGTTGAGTTGTAAAATTTCTAACTATGCAAGAGCCACTTGGTAAAGGCGTATGAGTCTAAGAGACCTTGGTTCGACTACTGATCTATATTTTTGTCTTCACTTAGATTTGACCGAAGAAAATGAGAAAAAAACTATCCAATATAAAGCCAAGACTTTAATACAGAAACAAACAAAAAATAAAATAACCGTGTTGAACGACTTTATTAAGGGTTACGATAAGTTTTAAAGTCATTTTGGAGATATTTTTTTTTTTAATATTTCCATATCGGGCTTAGTGTTCGAAATATCGAAGGTTCAAAATTTCAGGGTAATTGTTCAGTCTTCGGTATTTCGAAAATTATGCCAGATTTCGACAAATTTTATTCATATTTTGGGTCTTAATTCATAAAGTTGTAGAAAACAAATTTCTACCCTTAATAAACCCTGCTTGTGCTTCCTTCTTTAAATTCAAAAAACATGTACAGTTGTTGGGTATTTATAAGATTAACCCTTCCCTCTGAAGGGTTAATTGTATACAGAAAGTAAGTAATTATATATATTCTTAATTGAAAGGGTATCTCAGGATTTATGGAACATACTGTATTTAATTGTAACTCAACTGTGTTAAATACAGAATACAATTTATTCAATATTGCGACGCTAAATTATTAGAATTTATAATATTTCTCCTTATATGCATGTTTAGACACTTTATGACATTCTTGATTGTTTTTGATGGCTCAGATTCAAGAGTCTTATTAGTTGTAAGAGAAATTTTAATTGAGGCTTTAACATGAGAAAATAACCAAAAGGAACCTTCACGACTGAATCGATGTTTATCAATCAAATTTTAACTAGTCAGCCCTTGTCGAAAACTTAATAAAACTAAATATAATAAACCTTGGTTTACCAATTTTCAGCCTTTGCAGAATTCTTTCTAATAAACTCATTTCAGTTTTTTATCCAAGCCTTGATTAAATGAGTCAAGTTTGTTGTAAAATTTTCTTAGAGGAGCCAATAAATGGATTTGCGTATGCAAAAATCGTTTACGAAATTTGTCTTATGTATCGCTTAACGATGTTCTCAGATTATAAGCAAATCCATTATGCGAGCCGAATGAAATGGACTTATTCACCCCCGCCATGGTTTAAGGAAAAACAACATTCAGTAACAACATATCTTAAGTTCAATTGTATTAAAATTTTGAATATTTAATCTTCGTAACAGACAGAAAGTTTTATGGGAGGGATTCTCAAAATTGAGCAGTTTTAAAAATATAAAGTTAAAAAATCTAATTTTTGCTCACTAATTTTCAACAAGAGTTCAAAAATTACCTTGTTGAAATTTGAGCAAGCAAAAATTTGATTTGTTTTAAAGTTTGTGGAACAATATCTCTTAAAAGGCTCAACTTTACATAAATTTCTCCTCTGTGAACTGTCTAGTTTAGTAACAGAAATTACGTATCCAATTTTTTTTTTAAATCAATAAGACGAATGGTTCAGACAGTGGAATGAATTGTTGCATCCTAAAAAGTTTAGGACGTAGCTTCTTAACAGCTAATCGGAAAAAGTATCAACTAACAAGTTTTGCAGATTCAAATCCATTAAACTTCTAGTTTATGACACTGCATCCGTTGAGTCGCAGTTGAGGTTAGTTTTGGTAGCTAAAGATCAATTTCTGTAGTAACGCAGGTTAAATCAACTGCATGAGCGATAAATATCGAAAATTGAGATGCAGAGAGCATCAATCTCCATCCAAAGAAACTTATGTAAAGTCACCCAACTTCATCTCCTCTGCTTAACAGCTATAAACATTTTTGTAGCTGAACTTAATAAATGATACAATTTAGTTCAATATGTAAGTGTTGACATTTAAATTAACAACATAAGTATGAAAACAGTCTAGACAATTTATAGACTGACTGATTTATTACTTCTTGTTAATCACATATTTTATAGTAATATAAACATTCCAATGCCACACATATTTAAAGTTATACGTTTAAAGTTAAAAATATTTATTATCTAGCTTGATACCCGCCCGATTCGCTGGGTATAAAAGTGAAGACTGGTAAAGACCACTGTATAATGCCTTCGCCTCCCAGACGCTCACTAAGTCTCCTTCCATAACAATCGAAATAGGGATAGAGATTGTTTTACACAGGTCAAATATATGTACAGTTTTTAATTTTTTTAAATGTAACATGTAACAGTCATAATTCATTGAGTATAGATAGATATATCAAAACAGATGGTAATGAATGGTATTTTTTCTACTTTTACATTTTAACATTTTTACAGAAATCTTTAATTGGTGGTTCAAAATGAGGCGCAGTTAAATGTTTAAAAATATATTTTTATAAATTATAGCTCTTGTGTTATTCTGTTGTATGAGCTATTTTATTGTTAAGTTTCATTCAAATACATTCATTAGTTTTTCCGTAAAAACGTTAGAACACACAAACAAACAAACAAACATCCTTACATTCACAATTATAATATAGGGGATAGGAATAAAGCTGCCTGTATTTATAGTCATTAACAACCGTCACACCTCATACGTTCCTTTTAGAATGTAACCCAAGCTCTTATAATGCATACGTTCATTTTAAATTAAATATTATTTCATTTAAGTTATTTGCTAACTCAAAATGAAAATTTGAACCTATTCGTTGTGTGCGTTGCCATGGTAGGGACTTTAAACTTTACTCTGGAATGCAATTGTCAATTGGTTAAACAAATTTTATTTATAGCACAATATACTATTTCAAACTTTGTTCAGATGTTTTTATGTTCAATTCCATTTTTCTAAGCACTCGAAATCTCTAAGTGATGTCTTCCTGAAAGGAAAGAGGTCTAAATTTAAACAGCACCCTCGACAAATTTATAAAACACGGTTAAATCATAAACATGTAAATCTAAATAAATTATTAAAATACAAAAACGAAGTAAATTTTTCTTTTCCTAACAAAAACAACTTTTTTAAATTCAAACAACTTCAACTTCGATTTACTTAAAACGAAAACAATTTTACTTGGTTTCCTTGTGTTCTGTGGTCCACATTTGAAGAGTACATGAGAAATACATTAGTTTATGGTGCAAAGGAAGTAGAATGCTAAAACGAAATCATTTCGCTAATAAGCGAATTCAGGGAGTAATCGGGCTTTAAAGTTTTTTTAAAGACAGATGTACAAATGATTTATATTATCTCTATAGAATACATATACTATGGTCTATGTATTTTCTGTAAAATAAAATAAATAATAATAAAATTACAGTTTTTTAATCGACTTCAAACAAAAAAGGAGAAGGTTCTCAATTCGACTATTTTTTTTTAATGTTTGTTACCTCCGAACTTTCGAATGGGTGAACCGATTTTCATGATTCATTTTCTATTTGAAAGCTAGTGCTTTTCGTGAGGTCCCGTTTGAATTTGGTGAAGTTCTGACAATGAAATCCATGAGAAAACCATAGTCTTAAATTTGCATTAAGTATGTACGTGACAACACCACCCGTTTGGGGTTATAATCGCCAAAATTAGAAAAAAAAAGCCAAAATTTTTATGGGGTTCTTTGATTTTTGACAAAGTTCCGTTCGACGCTCGAGGTCACAAACTTGGATTATTCATTATACCAACATCATAAACAAGTCTCCAAATCAGAGTTACCTGATTTACTGCAGACTACCCCGTATTTTCAAACGACATGGTTACTGTATTAATAGAAAATATTCCAATTCAATATTTGTGCGACTTAGTACGATCTTCACTGTACCCTTTATTTGTAATTAGTTTTTTCTTCGCAAACTACACGGTAAAAATATTAATAAGTATATTTTATTAAATAAAATGAGAACTAGCCAGCATGATACTAAAATTAATACACATCAATGATTAAAAAAACTACTTGTATAATCTAACATACATAAAAAAGGCCGACAAAAAGACTATCGCCTACCCGCATTATTTAAATCTAAGTTAAGTTAGTTACATGTAATAAACATTAAAAAAAATTAAATTTAATAAAATCTAAACTGTATCATAAAAGAATAAATTTTTTCATTAAATAAAAGTTATTACAGTTTTATAGTTCTCTAATTTAAAACAGCAGCTTCGTGGGAATTAGAATGTACACTCAATCACGCAAGTCAAACATGCTTTTTAAAATTTATTCCACTACGGCCATTTTTGGTTATTTGTTGCTTCACAAATCTAAAATAAAACAAGCAGGTTATTTCTATTATCTAGTATCTATTTTTTCGAAACTTCTATTAGTCTAGTCGACAAGTTCAAATTGGTGAAATTTATAAATAATGGTCGTTAAAATTCGTTTTATTCGAAATGATGTCTAGAAAAAGTTTGCCAGAAGCGTTTTTTAGCAACAAGTTAGACAATTGCTACTTTTCTCAAATTTTTGTCTTAAATGTAGACTAAAAAAACTTTTATGTAATTGGCGTAAAATTTTTTGGCTACGTGGAAATTTCCTACTCTTTAAGAATCATTTTTTTAAATTTCTTATAGTAGTTCGAACTCCAAGGTAATTTAGATTTGTGGATGAAATTATTTGTACCTTGGTTTCAATTCCAATGATTTTTGAAATTTTGAAGTTTCTTATAAATTTTTCGATATCTGCTTTGATTTTCGAAATATCGAAAGCTTTATAATTAAAGAAAATTTTTAGAGCATACATTCTTAAATATTAATAAAGTTAAAAATTATAATACAAAACCTTAATTTTTTTTGAAATTGAAAGTTTTATTTAACTTCTTTTAAATATGCATGTGTCTGTAAACTCTAGTGCTCGCAATTCAAGCCCGATTTGAATAAAATTTGGTATCAAGAAGGGTTTTGGTATTTAAAAAGGTCAAGTTCGTTAATGATAAAAATCGACAGATAAACAAGGAGTAGGGAGTTGTGCAAAGTATAAAATTATGAATTTTTTCAAAATAAAAATTTTTTTTTGTGTTTTTTATCAGTTTTAAGTAAAAAAGGATTGTTGTAATTTTTTCTCTAGACACTTAGTGTTCGAAATAAAAATTCTTGAAAAACTAAAAGTGCGTTATAATTGTAATTTGATTTTAAGACAAATGTGTTATTTTTTTCGATCTCTGAGGGTATGCAGTTCCTGCGTTACGATTTTTTTTAGATGAAATAACAATATTTCAACTGACGCGATGTTTTCATTGTTTACTCAGTGCGAAGTGAAGGGTTGCAACTTGAGTTTATCATATTAAGTTAATTTAAAAAAAATACTGAACACTTAAAATAATTTTGATAATTATTTTTTAAATTAAATAATTAAATTAAAAACACACAGAAAAAATTTGCTTATGCAAATAAAATAAAGCATCCTTCAAATTACGATCTCGAGTACATCAAATTACTTCCATTTGTTGTATTACTTTTTACCATAGTTATTGAAATAAATACCACGATACTCGAAATAAAATTGTATATTAAGAAATTCTATTTAAAAAATACAATTGAATAACATACAACAGAATTGAAAAAATTTCTCAAGATCACACTTTTTGTAAACATTTCCATAACAAATTAGTTCAACTCGAAGTCAACAAAAAATCATCCTTATACTTTTTACCATTTTTAAAAAGCTCTTCCAAAAAGTAAAATTTTTAACATAAAAAAAATTCGAATCAAATTTCTCCCTTTGCTCCTGAGTTTAAATATGTAATTATTTATTTTATAGGTACTTTTCATGAAAATTGTTAACGTTTATGTTATTTCGTCATTTCGGGCCAAACTTTTCTCAATGAATATTTTCCATAGTCTGATAACTTATTATGTCTAACACAAGAATCACATTTTATGGCACCTAGAATACGATTTATACGGTTTTGTGGACGAACAGCACCCTATCAAAACCTTAGTCCAATGACCTGAAATTCGGCATGTAGGGTTATTGATGTTAATAAAAATAGACTTATTCTAGAAATTAAAACAGCATTTTTGTATAAATGCACATCTGTACAATCTCTCCAAGAACGTATTTCGACTACTAAGTAGTCATCATCAGTATGAATTAGCTAGTTACTTGTTGCTATTTTGGTGTCGGACTGCAGTCAGTTTAGAGGTAGTGTATCATTTGAGAGGTAGTGTAAGGGAATAAACTTAATTTTTTTGACTGCAGTCCGACACCAAATTAGCAACAAGTAACATACACAATAAAAGTAATTACGATTAGCTAATTCATACTGATGATGACTACTTGGTAATCAAAATACGTATTTATATAATACAAAAAATTGATCTAGGAAATTGTGGCAAAAATCGAAATATCCTAGAGTACTCATTTATTATCTTTGGTAATATTTATAAAAAGTTATTTGTTAAAATAGTATTATTTTAATAAAATTTATGAAGTTTTTTCATTATGATGAACAATAATGATTTTCAGTAAATATATTTTAAATCATCTATATACTAATGTATTATTGTCTTAGTACACGTAAACCTATTCTATGTTACATATGGTATGAATTTGCCACTACAACAAAAATAAACATTAATACTGTAAAAAACAACCCTTGCAGTACGTCAAATAAACGGATATATGTATTATGTGTTTCAGGTTAAAGTATCTGTAATCAGATAAGATGAACGCTTATTGCTTCTATCCAGAAAAGAACAAAACTATTTTTAATATTTATGTAGGATTTTAAAAATAGTGAACAAGTGAAAAAAATTCATATAGTTTCATGTTCTTATAAATATTTTAACTGATCATTGACGTATTGGTTCTCAGATAAAAAAGCAAAAACCAAAATTAAAAATTATTGGCCGTTTCATTGTTAAGATATTTTAACCCAAACTTAAACAATTTTATTGTTGAACTGAAATAACTATAGTTAGAGTATTGTAGTTGAAGAAAAATAACTAGAAAATGAACAAGACTTTTAAACTCACCGTACATTTATATTGTATACAGAATGTTAGATTTACATCTAGGCATATAAATATCACGAATAGGACAAAATACGTGCGTTGAAGCTTCGATATACCTTGAGATAGTTGTAAGACGCTTGGAGTGTGGGAGTTTCTTAATTGAATAGATGAACTGCAACAGATAAGCCACGATACAAGTCACTTTTGCAATTTCATATAACACCTATAATACCTCTTACTTAGATGCATTGCTTGATGCATGTACTCTGTCATACTCGTGATATTTAAATGTCTAGATGTAAATCGAACATTCTGTATATTAAACCCGGTAAAGTCGGTCATTGAGCATGAATAATATTCGCAAGGAATATTTTTGCAGGATCCAGTTTAAAAAATTCTCCTGATCATAAAAGTGTATATTGTCGGTGGGTAACTTGATGGGAAAAAAGACGAAATTTACGATTTCATCCCTCAAAAAGTGTAAATAAAAATCAGGTTTTTAATATGTATAAAATTTTTATTTGAATATTTGTAAAGTAAAGCTTACTGAACAACATCGCGCAAAAATGTTTGGCCCAGTTGAATTTTAAATGCTTGGATTGTTACTTGTTCAAAGAGCACCCAAAAATCATGATATTCTGTTCTACACATGCACGAAAAATAATAATTAATAGAAAAGTTTGAAAAATTTCACCTGCACTTTTATGTTCAGATACATTTTTTAAACGGGGTTATATTGTAATAGTCGAATTGTATCGTCATGATATAAATTAGACATTACTCACTACAAGCATATGTACTATTACCGTGCATATAATCCAAAACTTTTTTACGAATTATGAAACTAATTTTAAAAAAGTTACATTTAAAAAGGCATACTAAACAAAATTTCTTGGAACTTTCTGTACGTGGGACTAATATTTTTATATATACAGTATAAATTTATTTTTATATATATTTTCATAAAAAAAATTAATTAAAAATATATATTTATACCATGTATATATGAAATATACATAGTATTATAAGTTTAGTCCCAAGTTTGTAACGCCTAAAAATATTGATGCTACAAAAAAAAAATTGGTATAGGTGTTCATAAAATCACCTAATTAATCCATTTCCGGTTGTCCGTCCGTCCGGCTGTCCGGCTGTCCGGCCGTCCGGCCGTCCGTCCGTCCGTCTGTGGTCACGATTACTCAAAAACGAAAAGAGATATCAAGCTGAAATTTTTACAGCGTGTTTAGGACGTAAAAAGTGAGGTCAAGTTCGTAAATGAGCAACATGGGTCAATTGGGTCATGGGTCCGTAGTACCCATCTTGTAAACCGTTAGAGATAGAATAAAAGTTTAAATGTAAAAAATGTTCCTTACAAAAAAATAAACAACTTTTGTTTGAAACATTTTTTTGTAAACATCACTGTTTACCCACGAGGGCGTTAATTAGGTACAAATTTTATAGTATGTATTAATATCAAAGTGAGTATCTTTTGTTATTTACGTGACGTCAAAAAAACAAACGAGTGCGCATCAACACTTGCGCATTATATGAGAATATCAGTTAAATATGTCAGATATGTATGTATGTGAAATGTGACAGAGTTATCAATACTGCCTATACATGGTATTTCAACAATTAACTCAGTCAATTGTTTGTTTTCACTTGTTTTTTGTTGTGTTTCTATATATTTTTATACTCGTTTTTCTATACGTCTACGTTATGTAAAAGGATACTGAATAAAAAAATGTTATATATTGTAGCCTAAAAGAAACCTGTTGGTTGATACACAAGGATAAAAAACATATGTTCAAAATGACAACAGTCTGATCTGATATTTACATTACCGGCCTTGTCGGTGAATCCTCTTTCTTCATACATCTAATTCAATAATGTCCTGTTCACCAACACTAACACCAGCTCAGACGACCCTACTTTTTTTTTACAAAGTAAAAGATTATAGATTAGTTTTTGTCTTGCCTGGTAAAACTATAGAGTTAAATGTATGAAAAGGTTTATATCATGTCATTTTTTGGTTTTGTTCGAGTGAAATATGGGAATTTTTATTTAGCATATAATTTTTTTTATGAAATATTAATTTACAGGATGTCAATTTCTAGAAGGTCGATCCAGGTTCCACCAGAAAGAGTATAGCTCAAAATACATCGATTTAGCTAAGGTTAACTTACTGCAAGATTGTTCCATTTGGGAGATAGACGGAGAGAATGACAACGAAATTGTACTATTGATTTATTGAACACACAAAAACAATTTATTCCAAAATCAAGTTAAATCTACATATATTATTTCTCATAGGTAATTTTTTAGAAATGATAAAAACAGAAGGATCTCACTAATCTAGTATTATTCAAAACCAAAGGGTGTCGGATTATTGGAATATTCGGATAACTGCATTGTATAGAAAAGTTTATAACAAGTATCATAAATGGCACGAAAATCACCCCTTTTGGTAATTTTAAGTAAAATCCGATTGCTCGATGGAGCTGTATCTCCCTTAATAATTGAAAAATTATTATTTCTCGACCAAAACTAATAACAAGTGAAATTTATAAAATTTTAAAAACCACCGACAAACAGATTTTTGGAAAATATGCTATAAAATGTTCTCAATCAGGTCGGTTCGACCGTTTAGGAGCTACGATGCCACTGAGAAACACACAGACGCACAGATAAACACTTTAATGTTATAACACTCCTTCTTAAATCAATATTAAAGTGATGGTCAAGGACATCAGATGAAATGGAAAGGATACTCAGAAAGCTATCATTTTTTGGGACAAATTTTTTGAAATATTTTAATTTAAATTTATTGTTTTTAATTACCTAATTATTTTACCATTTCACATTTCAAAATAAATTGAGCCAGGTTTATATGACCATTCATTTCTATTGTAATTATTTATATGTTAAAATAATACGTCATGCCTTTTCCAAACTAAATCGATTTTGAAGATCATCGCCGATATTTTAGTTTTTTCGAGTACGTAACTCTTAGCTCGCACTTGAAACATAGCTAAGAACACTCTCCGTTAAATTACCTTTCAAATGAAACCTAAAAAATGAAAATCAGTTCATCCGTATAGGTGCTACGATGTCACAGACAGGCACACACACATAGCGGTCAAACTTATAACACCCCTTTTTTTAGTTCGGGGGTTAATAAAGGAGAACAATTATTGATTTCGTGTCGAAAAAACAAAAAGAACAAAAAGTATAGTGGGACACTCGGTTGGACCTATTCTTCTTTGGTTATTATTGAATAATAAGGGCAATGCATATAAGCCAATATCTGTACTTGTAAAAGTTTCCCTGCATCTCGAAAATAAATAAAAATGACCAGAAAACGAATATTTACCATAAATATGTCTGGTTCTAACAATTTGTTTAATGTATAAAATACTATTTAACTTTTGTCCCATTATATCTACAAAACAAAACTGACGGTCACGTTATTATCGGATTTTGTTCTCCTTTTTCCAAAACTATCCTTTCATATCTTTCGATAATCGATTAAGTAAAATACCTGTTCTATGATCATTCATTAATCTTTTCATTTTCTAAAAAAAAATAAAAATTTTATTTATGTATCTACTTTCTTTTATAACACTGATACGGAAGACATACATGAAATTTAAATGCATAATATATAACAATAAAAATATTTATTATTAATTAGTAAAGATTTAAATCAATTATTATAAGTACCTTATTTAAAAGTGAAAATTTATTACGTGCGGCAAATTAGATCTTAAAAACGATACAAAAGTGAATAAATAATATTTATATTATGTAATTTATTATTATTATTATTACTGCTCAAGAAGTGCACAGACTTAATTACAACTTACTGAAGAGAAGAATAGTTGAAAGAACAATAATAAAATGTAAATGTTAAGTTTGTAAGGCCATTTATACACTAGAATTTATTTATACAGGGTGGTCTGCAATGACTGCATGCGCACAATTTACTAACAGAGAAGATAAAATTTTATGTTTAAAACTCATTTTAAGTATTAATAAAGACTCAATTTTCAGTATTCGTTGTGTGATTAGTCATGGTAGGGACAATAAAATCGATGCCAGCGCTTCCTGTGAAAAATTTAGGGCATAAAAGAGGCTGTTATGACTAATTTGCAATTCTTTACATGTTAATGTTATAGAAAATGTCAAATTAAAAATATTGAATAACACTAATTAATTAAACTTAAAATAGTATTCAAATTGCACAAATATTATTTTTCAAATGTAAATTATCATAATTATTTATTAAAATTTGTGAGACAATAATATTAAATTTTCAATGTAAGTCATAAATACAATCCATAAGTCATAAATGCAATAATGATGTGGGTGGCCTCTATTATAGGCGTATATGTCAGAGAAACGGAGGTTAAACCCCATTATTATTATTATTTATGTTATCCAACTTTGTATTTTCTTTTTTTATTATAGTACACGAATTTTGCATCTATGTACTATTTATATCCAAAACTCGTTATGGATATAAATAGTACAAAAATGTATATGTGCGTCTTCTATAATTATGCGTCTATACTATAATTATGTGCGTCTTCGAACCCTGCCTACTTGACACTACAGATTGAACAGATTACCTATATGTATTTATTTAGCGTTTACATTTTTTTCTGTACAACTTCGTAAGGAATATGAAACTGGCATTATAAATAAGGACAAAATTTATTCATGGCACAAATTAATTTAGTATGATAAGTATGTAAGTAGTAGTTAGACTTCTATTGACTACTGTGTAGAATATTTTTACATGGTTTTTTAAATAAGTACATTATTTTTATAGAAGGTTTTTGTTTTTATCTTTTTTAAATGATTAATACCAACTACATAATAAATTATCTCGTCATCAACAACATGATCACACAACATAACATAATAAGACATTTTACCTACATGAGTCATCATTAAAATTCATTTTAAACGTCATCTTTCTCATTACAACATATTATACACGGGTTAGTTTCAGTTTTTAGTGTTCCGTTTCGCTTGGTTTTCGATGGATGTTTTCCAAACTTTGGGAAAAATAGTTTATAATAATTTATTAAATAATAATAATAATATTTATTCGTTCTTTTTTTATACCATGTATATAAGGTATACTAAGTTTAATCACAAGTTTGTAACGCATAAGAATATTGATGCTACGAACGAAATTTTGGTATAGGTGTTCAAAAAATTATCTAATTAGTCCATTTCCGGTTGTCCGTCCGCCCGTCTGTGAACACGATAACTCAAAAACGACAAAAGATATCAAGCTGAAATTATCCTGACGTAAAAAGTGAGGTCGAGTTCGTAAATGAGCAATATAGTTCAATTGCGTCTTGTGAACCGTTAGAGATAGAACAAAAATTTTAATTTAAGAAGTGTAAAAAAAACAACTTTTGTTGGAAACATTTTTTCGAAAACATCTTTGTTTACCCGTGAAGGTGCAAATTAGGTTCGAATATTGTATTGTATGTTTTATATATGGGAATATTATGTGTCATTTATATATCATGTGTGTGTGACATGTATGTATGGCTGACTATCTCTCTTTACTTACATGACGTGAAAAAACAAACGATTCTGTAATCAAAACTGTCTATACATGGTATTTCAACAATTAACTCAGTCAAAGAAATGAAATGCATTTCAGTGAAAGAAATGAATATATTTTTGAGTCGCATGAAACTCATACTGCTCAAACTTGGTTCACTCTTGATCCCATATTTTTATGCCTTTTAATTACACGTTCTTTTAAAGATAATGAAGTAAAGTATGTCACAAAATAAATGATAAATTATCAACAACAAACAAAAGATTACTTCTTTAATTTAAGTATAACGATTTTATAATAATTTTAATTATCATTAAATAATGATTTTTAATTGAATTCTTTGTCGATATATTGAATAGATACTTTGTACATGTAACGGTTTTTTTTTTTATGTTAAGGAATTAAATTTAATTATATTTAGTTCATTCGGTTTTGTATTGATAAAAGACGTTGTTTTATGTGAAATTTTATGAATATTCATACTTAATTGCAACAGCGTGCAATTTTTTCATACATCATTCCTACACGTGGACTGTTCACTGAAAGAAAATAGAATTCGCACCGTGCGTAATTTTTATTGAAGGCGTTTTATTGAAGGTATGGTAACGATACACTACTTTAATTATAGTAGAGTAAAATAACGCCTTGTGTATGGATTTAAAGTTTGGGCAGCGAAACTTTGGGGTGTTTCTTTTCACGTCAAAGTATATTTTGAATTTTTTTACTTTCGCGGAATGGTGCAACATGTCTAACCAACAAAATGGCGTCAAAAATGGAATTTTTTTCAGAAATTTTACCATTTTTATTTTATATTCGCAAGAGGAGACATCGGTGCATATCCAAATTTGGTAGGTTTGTAGTCAATGTTAAGAACTACTCCTCATATTTGGGGGAGGGGTTTCGTCCCTTCCCCTCCCAGTTATATATATATGTATACAAGCATATGGTAAAACAGTAAATTTGACTGTAACTTGAAAAATATTTGATTGATTTTAAACTGGTTAATTATGATATAATAATGGACAACTATGCCAAGTTTCATTACATTCTGAATGCAAAGTCTATTACCGAAATTTGCGCATAATACATACTATACAATTCGCGCCTAATTTGTGCTCTCATGGGCAAACAGTTTCCGAAAAAATGTTTCAAACACAAGTTGTTTATTTTTTTATAAGGAACATTTAAAATTTTTTTCTATCTCTAACGGTCTACAAGATGACTCCTACGGACAGAAGACCCAATTGACCTATGTTGCTCATTTACCAACTGGACCTCACTTTTTACGTCTTTAGCACGCTATAAAAATTTCAGCTTGATATCTCTTTTCGTTTTTGAGTAATCGTGTTGACAGGCAGACGGACAGACAACCGAAAATGGACTGATAAGGTGATTTTATAAACACCTATACCAAAATTATGTTCGTAGCATCAATATTTTTAAGCGTTACAAACTTGGAACTAAACTTAGTTTACCTTGTATATTTCATATACATGGTATAAAAATATTAAAACAATCGGCTGAATAAACCGTTATAGATCAGATCACCAGACCACCTTTAGAGACACAGTCGCTCTCTGAATCATGAATAATGATCATTATTTGAAGTTCTAAACACAAATAAATGATACGTACATATACACAATTTCTTTGTTATGTTAACGTACTATTTTTTTTTATAAAATATTTAAACAACGACAGATAGATAGTAATAAATAATAATAATAATAATAATAATAATAATAATAATAAAATTTAATGCAAGAAATACATAAAAATAAAGTCAATTGATTTTCTGTATCGAATTCAGTGTTATTATTATCTTTTGTTTTAAATTTTTATTGACTTTTACAAGATATTTGATCTATGTACATCCATATAATTAAATGTTTGTCTGCTCTGTATCGTGTTCTAATTTATATTACTTGTTTAGGTATAGACGTTGATACATATACAGTATGATTCTTAAAAGGTTGGTTTGTTAGTAGTATACTTATTAAGAATATAATAATACATTTACCATAAAAATTTTAAGTCGATTAAACGTCTTTAACTAGAGATCAATTCAATTAAAGTTCGGATAATTAACATGGTGAGCATAGGAAAGTGTGTTTTTTGTTTGACATTTTCAAAAAACTAACTAAATTTTACTAAAATTCATTATACCGTGTATATGAAATAGATCAAGGTATATTAAGTTTAGTCCCAAATTCGTAACGCTTAAAAATATTGACGCTTCAAACAAAATTTTGGTATAGGTGTTCATAAAATATCACCTAATTAGTCCAGTTACGGTTGTCTGTCCGTCTGTCTGTCAACGCGATTGCTCAAAAACGAAAACAGTTATCAAGCTGAAATTGAGGTCGAGTTCGTAAATGACCAACATAGGTCAATTGGGTCTTGGGTCCTTAAGCCCATCTTATTAACCGTTAGAGACAGAACAAAAGTTTAAATGTAAAAAACGTTCCTTATAAAAAAATAAACAACTTTTGTATGAAACGGTTTCTAAACATTCCTGGTATAATTACAAACATAACAAAAAAAGAATTATTTGAATCGGTCTTTTTTGAAGAAGAACCTTAGCGAGAAAACGAACTGCTGTATATTTTTATATACAGTTTGACAACCATCTCGTTACACATTTGTAATACATGAAGTAGGTAATAAGAGTAAAATAAATGAGTTCAGACGTTCTTATGCATAAAACAAAGAAAACAACACAGTAGTATTGGTGTGTTCATTGACAGTGATCATGCTCCATTCAAGGCACTGTCTCCTATGTGGTATGATCGCTGTCAATAGACACACCAAACCTGACTGCTATGCGATTACTATACAACATTACTGAGTTTTCTTTGATTTATGCATAAGAACGCCTTACATTATATACAACCCGTTTAATTCACAATTTGGTATGGAGCGTACCACGAATATGATAGAGTACATTAAGCAATGTGTTTAAGAAAGACACAAAATAATAGCACAGCATTGTAGCGAACCGTCACACAACACATTACAAACCCGCTTTCGTTATTGAAGCTACAACATATGCACTCTTTCTTACACATATAATTTAGTGTATACATATGTATGTTCTCTCTCATATTCTTAGAATTCGCTCTGACAAAATGTAAATGAAACAATCAGTATAATAAATACTCTTCTTACTTCATACATTATAAATGGTTAACGAGATGGTAAACAAACTGTATATAGATTTAGTGAACCAAAATATAAACCTAAAATAGGAAACTGTAAAGCATTTTATAATTTTGAGTTCACCGGAATTAAATGGTCTATCATGTGTATGCTCCGAACATTCAAAACAATCAGCCTGTTTACAGAAATATTTTATGTAATGAATACTCCATAGCAACAATTATTGAAACAAGTACATAATTATAAATAACATACTTGGAAATATTTAATTTAAAATATTGTGTATTTGTTTTCAATAAATTAATTTAATGATATCTTTTGAAAAATTGTTTTTTAAAGCAATGAATTTACTAACTATAAAACTTCACTGCATTGGCTTGCATTAGGCGTTTGATTATACGTTCGTCTAGTATTTATTTTTTATTGCAATTCGCATAATCAGGTCAAATTTTTTTAAATAATTATTTATTCAGTTCTTGATTATAGAAGGTTTCAATAAAATAAATGAAAAGGCAACACACAGTTTTCCAGAACCAAAAATCGATGCGAACAGTAACGTAAAAATGTCTGATTGTTAAATGTATCTAGATTTGCAATTTTATTATGATACTTTTAAGGTGAATTTATTCAATCATTGACGAGTCTCATTTTAAAAATCGACTTACCCTTGAGTGCCCTTCATGATCAAGGTAACGTCAAATCATAGGCCACCATTAGATTGTATAATCGAAATTCTACAAATCTTTTATCATCGCCATTTCTTTTTCAGTTATTTATAAAAATTCAGGGAAGTCTGGAACTGAACTTGTAAAAAAGATAACAGAATTACAATTAAAATCGTCCAAATTGTTCGTTTTTTTTATAAGTATCAACTTTCTATTTTAAAGTCTTATTCTACGTCTTACCATTTAGGATCTAAATTGGCTATTGGTTTGAGCTTGCAGTCTTCGTGTACTCTTTGAGTGTGAAAGTTGATCTTGATCGTGAAAAAGTTACCGAGAAGATCGAGACCAACTTTGTTACCCAAAGAGTACACAATTTTTTACTGAATGATATTAAAAAATAATAAACAATTCATAGAAAACTAAAAAACTCGCTTTTTTGCACTAAAAAGTGCATAATAATTTTAATTGTAATGTAAAAAAGCGTGGGGTGCTCGAATCTGTCAAACCACTTAATTTAAAGAATGAATGCAGAAAAATTAAAACTCTGTGTGCAATAAAGCGTGTTTTTAAACTAGAATTAATTTTTGTTCAGTTCTACTAATCAAACTGTATATGTGACCAAAAGTTTACCTGGTTTGCAGAAAGTAAGAGGTTGGTCGAATAATAATCCGTTTTATATGACTGTAGAACAAAGAATTTTGTGTACTTAAGTTTATTGTTTATTAAAAATAATTTAAATAACACGTGGACACTTTAAATAATATAAGGTATGTATCATCCATAATTATCACTTCAAGGACGTTGTAACGGATTTTTACTATTCTGATGGTCATCATACATAATTTTCTCTTGAATAGAAAGAATGAAACAAATGAATAAAAACTAGCATACCATCATACGTTAGAATGAATATATTACTTAATCACATGACTTAATTTGCATATAGTATGTTAACAATACATTATTAAAAGTAAACAATTTATACGAACGAAGAATAAATATTGAATATATATATATATATATATATATATATATATATATATATATATATATATATATATATATATATATATATATATATATATATATATATATAGATTGTTAAAATTATTAATAAATACAAATACAACATATAAATAGGAAAATAAATAAATTGGTACCTCTTTTATTTCAACCATAAATAGTAATTTTTATACAATTATTTACCTTCGTTTATTATGGGCAAAGCAAAAAATTATTAATAAAAATTAGAACAAGTAGTAGATATTATAAACGAGTGAAATCAGCTAACTGGCATCACACTACCTCTGTATAAAGAATAAATATATATGTTTTACACATAGGTTTTATATAGGTATTTAATATATATTTATATATATATTAGAAAAAAATCGTATCAGATTTTAATTTTTTCAAAAAACTAACTTATTGTAAAAAAGGAATTTAAGAATTGTTTGATCCTATTTAGATCACAATATAAAAGATTTAGATAAAAAAGTTGTAGAGGATAACCTAAAACCTCTTTTTATGAGTTGGACCTTTTTTGAAATCGAAGATAAAATTCTCTACAAATTTTGTCTAAATTTTTTTTTTGTGTATTACGTTCAACCGTTTGTGAAATAGAGGGTGCAGAAAATGAAGCGCTCAGTTTAATGTATTTTTTAGTGCTGGGTCAATATTAATAAATATAAGGTATTAAATATAATTATTTATGTAGTATTAAATGAATAATTAAGTAACAAAACCGCTTAATAGACTGGAACTCACGATTGACGCTGTCTATTATACAGGTTTTTTACTTAATTAATCATTAAATACTACTTAAGGTTGTTGTCGCAATATTTGAGTGGCGTCAGAAAATTCTAAATTTTTGTGTACTTATGAACTTGGCTCACCTTTTTCGCCCTGAGTACGCTGTAAAAATTTCAACTTGATATCTTTTATCGTTTTTGAGTTATCGTGTTGACAGACAGACGGACGGGCGGGTGGACAACCGAAAATCGACTAATTGGGTGATTTTATGAACACATATACCAAAATTTTGTGTGTAGTATCAATATTTTGAAGCGTTACAAACTTGGGACTAAACTTAGTATACCTTGCATATTACATATATGCATGGTATAATAATCGTACATAACATAGTATGTAGATGGAGGTAATAATTACAAGTATGATTATTAGCGATTGGCAATCAGTTTTCTTAGTTTTATTGTAATAAATTTTTTTATACATTGTTGATTATTTCTTGTTGATTATTTATCTTGATATAAATAAATTTTTATAGCCAAAGGTTTTTGTTGTAGTAGTGATTTTAATTCCTTTCTTACACATTCATACACGTTCATACACATTTTGGTCAGAATAACTACATTCAAAAGCTAGAATTACCCAACCATTATCTTCATCCACGCGATGACGTCATTTAATTGCAGCATCGAATTAGACATTTCTACGTATAAAGAAAGCACGTTATACCTACATTACAACACAGACATGAAGATCACCACATAAAATTTTTACCAACATAATGTAAAAATTTTGGATATTTGAAGCCATTTAGACTCTTTTTATACCATGTATATGAAATATATACAAGGTATATTAACTTTAGCCCCAAGTTTGTAACGCTTGGAAATATTGATGCTACCAAGAAAATTTTGGTACAGGTGTTCATAAAATCACCTAATTAGTCCGTTTTCGTTTGTCTGTCTGTCAACACGTAACTCAAAAACGAAAAGAGATATCAACAAAGTTTTATAGCGTAGTCAGGACATAAAAAATGAGGTCGAGTTCGTAAATAAACAACCTAGATCACTTGGGCTTTGGGTCCGTAGGACCCATCTTGTAAACCGTTAGAGATAGAAGTTTAAATGTAATAAATGTTCCTTATAAAAAAATTAACAATTTTTGTTTGAAACATTTTTTCCTAAACATCACTGTTTACCGGCCAGGGCGCAAATTCGGTACAAATTAGGTGTGGCTATCTAACCTGTGGATGATATCTTTCTTTAATTACTTGACATAAAAAAACAAAGGATTGGGCCGATTGTTTGTTTTCGCATGTTTTTTACTATCTTTGTTAATACATTCGTTGGGTTTACGAGCTCTACAATTTGCAACTTTTATAACTTAAAACAGAAGACAATTAAACATACATAAAATTTCGCAGTATTATTTTGCAACCAAATCAAATGGATTTTATGAAAAATACTTTTCTAACTCTCAAACTTTCAAAGTTTTTTAGCAACGATTATTTTAAGTAACAAAATAAATAGAACATATACGCTTCCAGAAACATATACGCCTCCAGATAATTTTGATAATTTAAATCTGTTAGAACTTGCATTAGAAATACTTATAAGCCGACATACTTATATTGTAATACCTGTATATTAGGTTTGAAGCAATACATTATAATTTTAAATCCGATATTGTATTTTGTTCGAATGAAATCGAACCATAATACCTTGTATTTGTACTATAATTGGATGAGTAAATACACAACCATTTGTAAATTAAAAGAATATAACGAGATTATTGTTTTATACTCCCGAAGGTAAATGTATCAATGGAAACGCTACAGGAATCAGTTAAAAATAAAACCAAAACATACATATACATATTTTTTACTATCCTATGTATTAATTACACACAACTATTTTTATACCATGTATATATGAAATATACATAGTATATTAAGTTTAGTCCCAAGTTTGTAACGCATAAATATATTGCTACAAAAAAAATTTTGGCAAAGATGTTAAAAACAAAAACACCTTATTAGTCCATTTCCAATTGTCTGTCTGTCTGTCTGTCTGTCTGTCGTCTGCCTGTCCGTCTGTCATCACGAATAATCAAAAACGAAAAGATGTCAACTAAAATTTTTATAGCGTGCTTTTAGGACGTAAAAAGTGAGGTCAAGTTCGTAAATGAGCAACATAAGGGAATTGGGTCTTGGGTCCGTAGGACCCATCTTGTAAACCGTTAGAGATAGAACAAAAGTTTAAATGTAAAAAAATGTTTCTTATAAAAAAATAAACAACTTTTGTTTGAAACATTTTTTCGTAAACATCACTGTTTACCTGTGAGAGCGCAAATTGTTTGGTATGTATTATATGGGAATATCAATTATATATGTGTCACATGTATGTATGTGTGATGTGACAGAGTAATCAATACTGTCTATACATGGTATTTCAACAATTAACTCAGTTAATTGTTTCTTTTCACTTGTTTTTTAATCAATGAAATAACAATAAGCATACATTGAATGAAGATGCATGTCCATTGAAATGAACTTGTAAATAGAGTGACCAATTATAAAACATTTCAAATCCGGAGTCTCGCATTTTTTAAAACACAAAAATATTTATTTATTTTCAACTAGCCTGATACCAGACCGCTTTGTTAGGCTTAAAAGTAAAGAAAACCGCGTTATAGCATCCAATTCTTTTGCTCTAACTTATCCCCCTTAAAAAAATTGCAGAAAAATCGATACATTTTTTTACCTCCAATTTTGACAAAAATCAGTATATAAGGTAGGTTTGACCAAAAAAAAATCAAAAATCGGTTGCATTTGATGACTGGTCGAATAGTATTTGAGATACGGACCAAAATCGAACCGAACCGAACCCTTTTTGACCCACCTGGAAATTAAAAAAGAAAAAATAGGGATAACATTGTTAATTCAAAGTTTAGAGTAAAACGGTAGGAGGAGATGAGTCACGGAGTACACCTCTCAAGGTATCTCAAGATCTGGTAGTCTTGCTTTCCCTGAGTTTTTTTACTTTTACGCTTTTAAGTCCAAAGTGGACACAAATCGTTTACAGTATTAAAGTACACGTATTAATGAAAATACTGAAATAAAAAATAAATTCGTAGCTACATTTAACGTAAGTAAACGATTATTGATAAAATGATTCAATAAATTCCAAATAAAATTCTCTTCATCTTTGTAATGAAGAGCATTTTATTGACTAATCATCTTTTTTCCATGAATAATCAACTCTGTGGGCGGCGACCCTATTCACAAGTTAAATATAAAATACGGCGTAAATGGCCATGTGTATTTTCTGCAGTTTACCGTCTCACTTGGAATTTTTTTTTTTTTTTTTGTCTCAAGGTCGATGAACAGAATTTGAAAAGATTTATGTATGATAGTTTTTGGAGTATGAACTTTAATTACCAGCAGAAGTTATTTAAATAATTCTTTATCACCTTATAAAATACCATGTTTAAGTCCATTGTACCTAATTTATCTTGCATTTTGTTTAATAGGAAATATGAATAAAAAAAGATCTTAGGTAAAACTTTTTTATTTATCGCCAACGTTTCGTCAACTTTGCAAACTTCTTCAGGCCTATATGGAGAGATAACAAAACCACAGTTACATTAATACTCAAAATAAATCAATATTAACAAATTTAAAAATCTAAAAATAACAAGTGAAAACAAACGACTGACCGAGTAAATTATTGAAATACCATGTTAAGACAGTGTTGATTACAAAGTATATTGTTTTTTAAGTCATGTTAGTAAAGAATTGCAAACCCATACATAATGAAGTAACGTATAAATTTAAAATATATACAATACTTGTATACATACTATATAATGTTTCTAACTAAAATTTTTAATTTTCATGTTCATAGATTATTGTTAATAGATAGCTTCGATATGAACAAATTTGACCGAAACAATATCTACATAATATTTGTGCGGGATCCTTTACATATTGCACGCATTTCAGAAGTATATAATAAGTAAGGCCTTCTGTAAACATCTTTCAAAAACATTAAAATACCAATAACTCTATTCGTTCCGAAAATTTTCTAAAAATTGTGTGTAAACCAAATAAACCACATTAATCTTTGTGTGTTGTTGTTTTAAGGAAGAATATTTTATGATTATTATGTCATATGTGAATTGATAACCAAATGGAATTTTTTTATGTGACACACTTTTACTAATAAATAATTAAAAATTAATTATTGTATCATTAAAAAGCATACACTAATAATCTCTAAAATTGAATAAATAATAATAATAAATACCAAAAAATTTAATGATTTTTTTTAATGAGCGTCATCTTTGACACTAATAACCTTGAGATTTAAATCGACTTAATTAGGACACACAGAAAACTTTAAAAAAGTATAATCTCTATTTTTATTTAAACATGTTTTATTTGTGGTAGTCACTACTACATATTATGGTAATATCACACCCTCTTCTCTATTTTATAGGGATAGTCAAAGCAAGTAGATGTAGAACTGAACAGACGACCGGATGGCTGCATAGCTCGAATGGATCTAAAATTGACAGAATCGGAAACATAGAGTAGGGGAGCGAGGGTTGATATTTCCATTTCAAATATGTATTTTAAAAGCTATTTATTATTTTATACTTTTTAGTCCGTTAAAAAAACATGGAATGTACATTAAAAATTTTTACTTTTTTTATACAATTAAAACAAAAACAAACAAAATTGTCAGGTAACAACTTCAAATTTTTTGTGGGCCTACTTATTGGTAAATCATCACAACTTGCCATACGTGTTTGCCGGATATTTTCGAAGAAATAACCCTTCAAAATCATCGATTCAATTTTGAACGGTTATTTTTCGGAAACTGCCATGCAAACCTACCATCCATTATAGCTTTGTTCTTTTAAAATGCTCTTCTAATGTGGGAATTTGGCCACCCTGTGGGGATTTGAATCTAAGAATCCTCGCTATCATAGTGCGACCGAAGGGCAAAAATGCGATAAAAATTCGAAAATTTAAGTAATTCACTCTCCAAAATTGAATTGCAGGGGTTTATGTGGTCACTGATTACAAATTTCATATCAAATTTACCCCCTCACACCTTATCGACTGAGGAAAAAATATCCAATTCAATCAGCAGATAGTAGCAGCTGAATTTTGTTTTATTCAATAGCTAATACTTTTCTCAGTAACCTCCAATAGGTTTAAAGGCAGCATCCAACAGCTTAGTTTTTACTGTTTCAATCAACAACTTGCATTTTGTTTTAAAAAAAGAAATAATAAAAGAACTTTATGTTTCTAATTCAACAAACTCTCTGTTGCATTGATATTCACAAAATTTTTTACTCACTTTCAGACGTATGTATTACATTTGGGTTTGTTGAATTTCCTTTACTCGAAGCACTTTCACACGTTAATGACTTTTCCCTTTATATCTACAATAATGTTGTGTTTGGGCGAAGCCCACATTCCGACTGAAAGTAAAGAGGAGAATTAGGGTACAGAATGTTACTGTGAACGGTTTTCAATTCTAAGAAGATCGATCCCTGTACCAAACTTAATTATCAAAAAGCCCTATCTAGAAACTATTCTTTTTCAAATTTTGGTCACATTTTTGGCTTTCAGAATCACTGCGGATGAACACTCTACTAATTAAGCTACATTGAAAATGAAAATTGATTCTGCGATTTTAATCAGTATCATCTTTGATCTTGATATTTAAATTAAACATAATAAGAACGCATACAAAATTTTAAAAAATAAAGTCTATCTTTATTTAAACATATGTTTTTTGTGGTACTCATTCAAAATAATATTATGATGGTAATATCCCTGTTATTGTAATTGTATAGGTAGTAAATTTACCTAGAGAAGTTGAATAAGGTAAAAAAAAAAGTTTATTGTGTTCGTTTACACAAAGGTAAAGAAAAAATAAACAGATGTCTTTTTTGACTAGGAGTAAACTGTTTAAAAATAGGAGGGTAGATTTATACTTTTATTTATAATGAAAATAAAGTAAAAGAAAGTTTTAATACTCCGATCGAGTGAGGTGAAATTTCATATGATTTACTGAAGTTACTGAAGAGAGCCAGCAATCCCACGTATGGCGTTTTGTTCCATTTTTTTGAATGCCTAACAACTTTAATTAAATATATTTTTTCCACACTTTTTAAGATAAAAGCTTCTCAAAAACACGGAAAATAGTACATTGATATGAAATTTTACGCCATGGCTTTTTGTTTTCTGAGCATATAATAATTGGTTTTCTACAGGTATAAAGTTAAAACTTGGCATAACTGCCTCCAAAACATCAGTAAATTTCTCCTAATTTGATGGGAGTATAAGGTTTACGGGGTTTATATAATACTTAATAATTATTATCTCTTATTTATGAAAGGTAGTAATAGCGGGCAATATCTACCCGAAAATTTTATTATGACTTTTTTTTCTTCTCAGTCCTTGTGCTGAAATATTTAGAAAATCCCGTTCCAGAAAGTAAGAAATCAGATATTTTCCAAAATTACAACATCTTTTTTAAGTAAATGTTGAAAATTGATTTACCATCAAAACGTTAACAGAGACATTGCAGAAGTATCTCAGGAGTAGATATCCTCTCTAGGAGTATCTCTCTTAATTTTTTAATTATTTGCTAGGAAATTCACCATGATGAGGTTCAAAACTAATAAGTACAACATAGGAACGTACGATATGCAGTTAGTATACGGGCTAATAAATGCTGACACGGGCGTTAATAAATGATGGGATTACTTTGACTACACACACTTTCACTAAAGTAAGTTAATACATATGCTAGTTTCAAAAATTAATTTATAGGATGACACATACACAAGAAAAAGAAATCGGAAAATCTGTTCCATAAATTACGTTAGTCCGGATATACCACTAATCAAACAGCAACTGGTGGGTGTTTAATATAAAAGATTCATACCGGGTAAAGGTGTTACCTATAATTATTATTATAAAGGATTAAGATGCTGTAGTCACACGGGATGCAGGCAGTCAATGTTAACTTTACAAAACATGCAAGAAAAATATTTACCGTGACGTTATCGAACCGTGATATAACTATATAGAGTGGATTGACCTTACGATAACTAAATTCAAAATGGCTCAGATCAAACTTCAAAGAGTTAAGATATGAGAAATAGAAACAATTGACTAGTAAGTCGGATATCGATAAATTAAGATTTCGAAGAAATGCAGAAGAAACTCAATTGAATAAAGAAATTATTATTCGTAGCAAAAAAAAAAACATTAATAAAAAAAATATAAAATTTTAATTGATACTAAAAAATTGCTTGATACTAAAAACTATCCTAGAAAAAGTCGTGAAATAGAAACAAAAACTGATAAGAAACATTTTTACATTTCATGCACCCGGTAGTTAAATAAAATTTATTATTTAAAAATATTCTTATAAGAAAATAAAAATTATATTTTTTTTACTGTTTGATAACATGAAATTCTCAAGTAAATTTAACCTTGAGTTTTATATAAATGCAATGTAAGTATTAACAACACACCGGCTAACTCACGATATTTGATATATCAAAAACTTATTTTTCTCAACCTTCATATTTTGTTTTGAAATCAATATCTGAAGAGAAGGAATATTTCAGTTTCAGTCATACAATAAAATATTTGAAAAGTTTTACATTAATAAGTAAATGAAAACCTATAAATCAAGCTGAATAAAAACAAACTTTGTGGTTACCTACTAAGGGAGACCATACATAAAGGAATAAAAGAAGAAAAAATATCAATAAATTACCTTTAATTAAGTTATCATAATTAATCCAATGTACGTATAATCCAAACACTTGTAATTTTCTTAAAAAAACAACAAAAGAAAAACCAAACGTTTGAGATGAAAAAAAAAATACACACTTGATCAAAACAAAAACAAAACAATTTCTTAAGCGCAATTCGATTAAAGCACAATCATTTTAATACGAGATGAACCCAACACCAAAGCAAGTAACCATCAGAGAGAACACCACGTACACTTTTTTTTATAAGCAATAACATAAACAACATAAAATTGTAGAAGCGCCAGTAAGAACAATTTTCACTCAAGATATTTTTCTAATCACGCTAAAAACTTCTCTAATACAGACAGTTTAATATGATTATTGTTGCTTCAAAAATGCACACACGTTTTATCTTGGATTCATTTATTAACTAGAAACTGGTTTATAATAACATATAGAGAACCAAACTAAACACACAGCACATAAAACAGGACGAGTAGGGGGTTTATTATATACACATATAAATGTTGTAGAGTCAGACACGAACTAACTAAAATCGGTTTGAATTTTAACAAAATGCACTCAGTTTTACCAAACAATTCACTAACAACTACTACTACCACGTTTTATTGTACGTATAGTACTAGAACCACGTTGAGAGAGTTTGTTTCATGGATCGTTTGCGCTACTTGTATGTAGTACTTCGTGCGTTGCGTGCTTGTTGCAAACTGGACTGACTCAGACTAAATAAAATAACTGAACCCATTGACTTATTACTTCCACTTATTTTATAAAAAAAAAGTATATAGTGTTTCATGTAAAATAGGTATATATTTAATGCGTGCGATTTGATTGTATATTTTTGTGATTTTGCTTATCTATATTAATTACTTTACTTATAACATGTTCAGTTCAGAAATATAAGTTAAAAACAAAAATTTTCTAAAAACAAAAAACGATTGCTTAAAATTTTAGACTAAATATATTTCAGCTAAAGTAGAGCTGTCAATAGTTAGCCATTTTATCTGTATTATTCCTTAATCAATCTGTCGAAATTCATTCTGGAGAAGAAACGAGGGTAAATTTTTCATAAATCACTTTTGATAAAAATGGCTTTTTGGTCCTTGCGTTCATACTGTGATGGCGTCCACCCTGTGATCTAAGGGTTGGTTATGCCTTTAATGGGGTCGAATGAGCACAAATCTGCAGGTTTTTTGGCCCTTGCGTTCACCCTGTGATGGCTTACATCCCTTTTAATATATGTAATTAAAAAATTTTCAAAAAGGGAGTTAAGTAAACATTCACCGAAAAGAGGCAGAAGTCAATAGACACAGTACAGATTCAATTGACAATATACTGGATCGGCCATTTTAATCTATACACATAAATATGTCGTTTTGTAGTTAACAGTCAAAACATAACTTGCATTCAAACGAAACAAAAGTTGCAGAATTTGATGGAGGACATGATGTTCTATTAAAAGCCAATTTAGATCCTAAATGGTACGAAATATAATAACACTTTAAATTAGGAAATTGATCCTCATAAAAAAACGAACAATTTTTGTTTAAAACATAATATTCGAAAAACATAAACTTTCAGAGGAAATACGATTTAAAAATATGCCATTATTGTCTTTAATCGAAGAAAATACGCTTAGTTTATCGATACACTCACGTCAAAGTCATAGACTTAGGCGAATGTCCTATATCACCCTTGACAACTTTTGGCTAGAGCATTTTTCCGTAGTTAGTGTGTTTTCTTTCGATTAAATGCAATTTAACATATATTTAAGTCGCATTTCCTCTGAAAGCTAACGTTTTTCGAAAAAATTGTTTTTTTATATGACGATCAACTTTCTAGTTTAATGTGTTATTCTATCCCTTACCGTTTAAGATATGAATTGGCTATTAAAGAAACCCGAAGAATTAGGCCCAATCTGATGTCAGTACATGATGCCCCATATCAAACTTTGCAAACTTTGCAACAAGTTATTTTTTGATTGCTTAGCTACAAAAGGAAATATTTAGGTGTATAGATTAAAATGGCTCATCCTATATATCTCACATATAGACTTATAAATAAGATATGTGATCACTAATTGTTGATGAACATGAATAAGAACTTCATGAAGGTAAGCTAGGTGGGTATAAGTGGTTGTTTTGGCATTTACATATGTAGGCATTTAACCATAAATGCTACTAACCAAAAATATGAACTGTGTCGATAAAGAAGAATGCATTAATTTTTTGATTACCACACTTTATGTCTTTAGAAACTGTTTGTACTAATACCGTCGATACCAGTAAGTTACGTGAGCATAACTTTGACAATTTTTGACACACCCTCTTCCCACACGTAACCATATATAACATTTCTTGAACCCGCCTCCATCATCTTACGTAAAATTCAATCTTGCTTTTCTGAATAATAAAACGTTGTTAGGAAAGGGTTAGTTTCACTAAAACTCAGTTTGACGTAAATTCAGGATTTTTATTCTTTAGCATAGAGAATTTAGTTCGCGATGTTCATCATACATTATTTTAATATTAAAATTCGACTTACGCAAGATTATAAAATTCAACTTACGCAAGATTATAAAATCTTACGCAAGCCCTCCTCTCCCCCCTCATAAGCACATGATAAGATTGTTTTAAAACCCCCTCCTCCGAAATACTTACGTAATTAATGAATAGCCCCTAAGCACATTTTGTACATATCAGGAAAATGGTTCTACTTAACCTGCATACATGTAGAACACACGGTATCAAACCCATACATATACAATATCTACTCAATAAATACATACACATATATAGGCATAATATACACGTACCTTTCCATTTGTGTATACTTATACATAATATGTGTATCACCTTATAATCTTAGTAGACTCTTTTTAAAACATGAAATTTAAACATACCTATTCTTCACATCACAAATACACTGATATTTTATATATATATAGGGTGCCCCGGATAGAGGTAACTATACTTGTAAATTTCCTTATTTTGCTTTTTAAGAAAAAAAGTCATTTTTTATAAGAAGTTTTGCTTATTCTGAAAAGTATGTAGGTATATTTAAAACTTCTTAATAATGTACAGGGTAGCCAAAAATTTGGTATCACTAGTTTTATTTTTTGTAAACTACCCTTCTTTTTTATTAATTGGCGAAATTTTACAAAGAAAAGTTACTCGCAATTAAAAATTATGACTCTATACAAAATATCACGAAGATCCGTGTACTTTAATTATAGCATCATTTTTTATTTGAACAAAAGCTCTAATTATAAAAAAACGTAAGAAAGAAAATAATAATAAATCAATTAACATGCACTATCCGAGAATGTAATTTTTTGTGGACTAGTTTAGAAAATTAAAGAGAAAATTTTCTCGGATAAACATTCAATAAGAATGGAATTGTCTAAGTTGGAAAGATCTGCTTAATATTTTGTATAGAGTCATAAATGTTAATTTCGAGTAACTTTTTTTTAGTAACATTTTGTCAACTTTTAAAAACGAAGGGTAGTTTACCCAAAAAAAAAAGTAGTGATACCAAATTTTTGGCTATCCTAAACATTATTTAGAAGTTTTAAATATTCCTGCATACTTTTCAGAATGAGCAAAACTTCTTATAAAGAATGACTTTTTTTCTTAAAATGCAAAATAAGAAAATTTACAAGTATAGTTACCTCTATCCGGGGACACGCTGTATACAATATAACATCGTATCGTTTCAACAACATTACTTTTACACATTTGTATTTTGTTGTAGTTATGCTTGTTGGAATATATTACTTATATTTGTGATGTTTGGTTAGTATAAAATGGCGTCATATTCTCATCTCAAAGTCGTGGTCACGAACAAGAAATACCAAAGTAAGAGAAGAGTAAATGTATATTATTGAAGTCAAGTCAACCTAAACAAGTAAAAATAAATTTGTATGTGTTTTTACAAACACACAGATACAAATACACACTTACGTACAATGTAGTTATTATACGCGAAAACATTCGTGTACTTACTACAGCTTCTTTTAATATAACATTGTTGTTTATCGTAGGGAAAGATTTTAAGAATTATTCATTCGATGATTGGGGGAACAAAAGAGAGGCGATATTGAGAAATGAACTTAAAAATACATACAAAATATTACAGAGTAAAGTATTGTACCTAGGTGGGTATGTACCTTGGTTCATTCTATAACTTCTTGAAAGATATTGCTATCTACGAGCCAGAAACCGAAATTGGTCCTTGTTGTTTTGTTTGCACATACAGTAGGAGAAACCTTGTAGCTCAGTTTGTTAAGGCGTGACCAATTCCGTTCGTGGTATGGCTAGGGTAGCGGGTTCGATTCTCGTCGTCACAACACAAATTAATTTAATTAATAGCTTTTATGGGCTGGTTTAGTGCATGCTATATGCATGAAGGAGATGCACTCAGCCTCTGAAAATAATTGAAGAGCTGATTAAATGAAATTATCAGCGGAAAAGGTGGTAAAACACATATATGGTATCACAATGGGCTCTATAGCCTAAGTGTGTCCTTCGTGGACAGCAAATATAACCTAACCCAACCAAGTAGGAGAAAAATTTTTTGCACTTCATGTTGAAATTTTTTGTGTTTACAATACCCACCCGCTTCTCTGTGTTTCAAAGTAAAAATTGGTAAAGACCAACGCGTTATAGCTTTCACTTTCCTTGCTCTCACTTATCTCCTTCCCATAGCAATCGAAATAATGAATTAAAGGTAGTGACTGTTTTTCACAGATAAAATATATGCATGGTTTTCTATTTTTTAAATGTAAAATAGTCAGAATATATCATAAGAGATCGTCAAAATCATCAAGTAATTAAAGAATGGCCCCTTAAATAGTTTAAGCAATGGCAACAAAAAAAATATACCCTATGATCAATGGCGCAACTGTTTCCCGTGTATGCTGCATTGTTTGCGATGATGGAATTAGTTAACTGTACAATGAATGGTATTCGTCTACGATTTTCTAAGTCTCCCTCGTCATATAAGAATGACTTGTTATAAATAAGTTTGTAAAATTATATTTCTATAATGCTGAATACTAATTTCGTACAAATTTATGTTATATTGAATGTTTTTAAAGAAGTTTTTTTTGTGAATTATAAATGACTAACTAAAGATATAGATAATCTGAGCGTTTTAAGCATAAAAAATACCGATAAGATAATTTATTTTTCATTTGAGATTTTTTTAATGAAACTCGTTTATATACGTATAGTTTTAAAGCCATTGTACTGTTTATAGAAATATTTGCAAGAAAAAAAAATTGAGTTTAAAAGATGTAGACGATCCTTAGGAAGTATAACACCATACCAAAGAGAATGTCCTTCTTAATAGAATAACAAACAAAAAAATGAATTTTTAAGCTAGTGGGGCAAATACAAATTCCGTACTAAAACACTGCTTGCTCCGCTAAAGACCTAATTTTGAACTTAAAATTATTACAAAAACTGTGAAGATAGTGCAGACGCATTTATCCATATTTTTTTATAATTTAATCGGAACATTTATTTATGGAAATATATGTAATAAAATTTAGTGAATTCGTAAGAAACCTAATTTCCGAGGTATTGTTATTCTAGTAGGGAAGCCCAAGAGGGGATTTGTGTTGTAACTCGAGCGCGTCAGATTAAGATATGAGGGATTCTTTGGACCTTCGTGGACGCGCGTAGGACAGGCGATCAGAATTGTAAAAACGAAATTGCGATAGGTGAATTAACTCGAGCGCGTCAGATTAAGATATGGTGGGTTAATTACATGCTAAAAAATGTACTTTTCAATAATCTGATGATTTAAATGAGACGCAACACAATTCGACTTTCGACAATCTGACGATGGACACTATTTCAAGCGTTAGTTTTTTTTCCACTTTATAAATAAATATTTAAAAGAAACAAATAAAATGTCCTTTATTTATTAAATAAAAATTTGATGAGGCGGTTATTTCACTTACGAAAATTATTTATTTAATTTATTTACGTCTATTATAAATAATCTATGGATCTGTGCTCACAGTAGGGAATAACAGAAGTAAACTGTAAACAAAGATGAATACCCAGATACACGTGCATCCATCCCATTGTGTATTAATAATAAACAAATTCAAATAGTAATCAAGTAAGTAAGAAGTATTGAACAACAACAATATCGTAATCATAAATTAAATTAAGGAATAAATAGACAAAAAATACTTATTTTCCTTCAATAGTATTATGTAGGGGAAACCTGTCTATATAGGTCCGTTTTCTAAGTCGATTCCCTGTCTGTTTTCAGCTTTTCTAATCGTGAAGTTTGATTATTTATTTTTCTTCTAGTGGTAAAGTGCCTTATGCCTTACCATTATAATGTGTTTTGTAATTAGTAGCGTAAAATTTAACCCTTCGCCCGTCGTGTGACAAGCGCGGCGCCGCATTTAAAAGTATTTCTTTCAATTATGAAATATGCTATGAACGCCAGAATCTCACAATAATTATGATGAAGACTCCCTCACACTTTTGTCATTTATAGAAATATCGATTTGAAAATTTGCATAGTAACATAGGGGGGGGGGGGATGGCTTACATTTTTAAGATAGTTAACAGAAACCTGAACCTTAAACTCAGCCTACTAGAAATTGACAAATAGGACAAATTCTTAAAATTTTGCCTAGCGCTAGAGATGGTTAGAGATATCGAAAAAAATTATTAGAAAAAGTTGCTTAGAAAAAAAGTTGCTTTTGATCTTAAAATCAACTCAAAATTATTACAATTTCATTAAAATATTTGAATACATAACGCTATTAAATTATCAATTTGTCCAGTTTTTACATTCCATAGTTATGAAATTAAAAAATAAGCTTGTTATAATTTTGAGCCCAAAATAATGAAAAATTAAAAATGCGAATTTTGCCATGAAAATCGGTATATGGGCATAAAAAAACACTCTTAGTAACTTTTTCTAATATTTTTTTTCGATATCTTAAATTTTAAGAATTTTCTCTATTTGTCAATTTGTAGTAGGCTGAGTTTAAGGTTCAGGTTTCGGTTAAATATCTTAAAATATGTTAACCATCCCCCTGTACGAGTGTGCAAAATTTCAATTCGATATTCTTACAAATGACGAAAGTGTGAGGGTGTGTTCATCTTAAATGCGACACACTGTATATTATAAACTACGTTTTTTGTGGCACGCAGCACGGTATACATCGAATCTATAATATCGGCTCACACTTGATGATTTCGATTTACATTTAGATTAATAAATTGTTCCCAACTATCTCCTTGTTGTGATTCTAACAAAATAACAAAAACGTTTGTATGTTATTATTACAAAAGTTAGTTAGTTTTTAACTAAAATGTAAACCTGCGGAAGCCTGAATGGCTCACTGTCAATTTATGAGAAAGTTGTGCTACACTAGCTTATTGAAGTGAAAACTTCTTTAGCTTCGTTGTACACTTTTTTTGTAATGGGTAAAAAATGTTAAACTCGCGTCAGGACACGTGGCCTGATCGAAAAAGCGTACGACTATGTCACAGTCAGTACACCGGCTCTCGTCCGATCACTGAAGTTAAGCAACATTGGGTACAGTCAGTACTTGGATGGGTGACCGCTTGGGAACACTGTGTGCGGTTGCCTTTTTATTAAAAATAAATTTTTTTTTTGTTTTGGTTTTTTTTTTAAGTGAAGGCTTCTTTAGCGGCGTTATACACTTTTTTTGTAATGGGTAAAAAATGTTCGTTCATGAAATTGTCATGTTTGTGTACGATAGCGCAATAAATAAATATTGTATTCCACCACATAAATGATAGTACTTTTATACTGATAATTAAAGCAATTCGTGCAAAATTATTCCCTGGCCATTCCAAAATATCAAAAATGCACAACGTTAATATTCAAGTTTGCACTTCTGCCGGCACTCCCAGAGTACTACCCATAAGTATAAAACCTATTTTTAAAAAAGTCACTAGTTCACTGTCAACAAGTGCACATATGACTTGTAGCATTATGGAAACGAACCTTTTTGAAGATGTCAGTCGGTGATGACTATCCTTTAATTAGACACTACCGAAACTGTGTGAAATTATTAATAATTATATGTCCGAATTTAATAATAATATGATGATGTTTATAATTTATCTTATTTAGTCAGTTAAAAATTTTCTTTAGTATTATTCAAAAAATATAATGCTTTAATTGTTGATGCTTTTCTTTTGCATCTGTACATTTCTTATTTCTAACCATAAAAGAATTATTATTAAGTGTTTATTATAAATCGTTATAATAAGAAATCTGCACATGACAAAATACCGACATCTTCAAAAAGGTTCGTTTCCATAATGCCACAAGTCACAAGGGCACTTGTTGAAAGTGAACTAGTGACTTTAAAAAAAGTTGGTTTTATACTTATGGGTAGTACACATTTAAAAAATAAGCTAATGTAGCGCCACTTTCTCATAAATTGACAGTGAACCATTCAGGCTTCCGTAATTTTTACAAAAGTTAGTTTTTCACTAAAATGTAAACCAGCTAGCTGTGAGAAACATAATAATCTCGTAATATCGTAACAAAATATTATTATGCACAATGCACATACAATTTAAACTATGTGTTTATTATTATAAATTTGATTTATTAATTATTATTTTTGTATGAAATTAAAATTTTGAAGTATTTTGTTGTTTATTTATGGACTTCTGGATTATATATTTATTCTATGTTTAGTTATGAGTGTAGAAAAAAATTTATGTAAATAAACTTTTTGATGGTACATATTACATAGGGACAAAGTTATACCTAATGACATAGTAGAGCGGCCAAGGCGCCTTATTAGCTCAGTTGGTTAAGGCGAAACCAATTTCGTCCGCGGTATGCATAGGGTAGGGGGGTTTGATTCCCGCAATCGCAACAAAATTAATTTAATATTAGTGCATGGTATATGCATGAAGGAGGTGCACTCAGTCTTTGAAATTAAGGAGCAGATAAATGAAATTATCAGCGGAAAGGTGGTAAAACACATATATGGTATCACAATGGGCTCTATAGCCTAAATGTGTCCTTCGTGGACAGCCAGTATAACCTAATTTAACCTATCCTAGAGCGGCCAAGAATAGATCCACTCTAGCGGAAATCAAAATATGGGTAATGAAAATTATGAAATTTATTGCAAAAGAAAAGGTCATGGTACGTCAATTGCCACTTTCTCATTTTATTGAGTAGAACTTTTGCATTTTGTAATGAAAAGTTTTTGAGATATTCGTAACGAGTTTGAGTCGCAATTTAATTATCTAGTGATAGTGTACAATAAAATCGCATTTGTTTGCCGTTGTTAGGCAAACACAGCTACACTAAAAACATATCGAGATTTCAATTTCGAAAAATCTGGCGTTCCTTATTACAAATTCAATCAGTGTAAGACCTTATAAACAATTAGAGTTAGATCAATCGACACATTTCTTTCGCTTTTTTTTCACTATAATGAATTATTTTTCCCGTCAAAAACGTTTAATAATGATTTATTCTTAAAAAAGATTCTACGATAAATACAAGCCTTCATAAAATCCGCTAACTATATAAGAAGAGATAATATGAACGAAATAGTGAGCATTGACCCAATGGGAAAGTCAAGAGACGCACTATGATCTATTTTTTTGTAATAACTTTGGACTTACAAAAATTACATTAAGAAATTTTTGGGAAATACAAAATTTTGGTAGGAAAACCAGAAATGTGAAAAAATTGAATTTGTATATAAAGTTAATTGGGGCTAATTTTGAATCTGCTGGTCAAAATATTAAGAAAACGCTTGACCGGAAAAAAAATACAAACAGTATGCAGCGAACCGCACTTGGCCGCTGTACTATTATATATGATATACAGAATGGACCGTAAAAGTGGATATACATTTTATGGTACAAAAGCCGACATCGTAATTAAGGCCGTTGTACCATTATACGTGATATACAGAATGGAACGTAAAAGTGGATATACAGTTTATGGTATAAAAGCCGACATTAAAGGACGTCATTAAAAAGTGTTTTCAATATTCAATGCGGTTGACTTTTGGTCGGAACATGGGCGGATATTTTTAAGGGCTTTTTGGGCTACAACCCAGTGCTCCATGGATACAAAAATCTCCCTGACTCCATTGAAAATAATGGACATGTTGTGAAAAACTATCTAAAATTAAAAAATTGCGATCATTAGGTTGATAAACCTGAGATTAATAATTTACTTTCTTGTTGCTAGAATTGTCGACAGTGTTTAATCTAATCGAAAGGAACATAAAATTGCAAAACCACGAAACAGCAAAGTGATAAAAATTTGCAAGATTTTTGAGTAAGTAGGCACGTGACTAAGTAGTATTAGTCCGGGGCCCCGCTAATTCCCGATCCGCTACCTCGAAGGTGAAGTACGCCTGGCATCTGAGGGCGGTTTTGCTTATTGTGTGCATCTCCGAACGATTCGATTACTGTGCGCATCTCCGAACATAGATGCAAAAGTGGCTAATTTTAAAATCCTTCTAAGACATTTTTTTTAAATAATTTTTACTTTTCGTTTGTAAATTATAATTGACACACAGTTTTGCTGTTGCTAACACTAAGCCAGATACTATTCTGAATGCTAAAAAAAAGTTTTCAAGTCATTTAAGTATGGTTGTAGTTTAAGTACGATTTAGTTTCAAAATTAAGGAATTTAATTTTATTTTACCAGGCACCATTTCGATTGCTTTACTCGCGTACATCACGCATTCACGTCTACCTATAATTTCAATAAAAATTAGAAAAACAATGGTCTTAAAATTCATTATCGAAAGCTTCTCGTACATTTATAAAAAGTGTTAGTTTCTTTATTATCTAAATATAGGCATTTTGTTTACAAATAGAATCAAAGAACCATATAATCTACGGCTAATAAATAAAAACTATTAATAATTGTTACGCCACTGAATGTGCACTCTACTTTTTCAAAAAATATTTTTTCCAATTAAATTTTACCAACCATGAAGATCAAGGTTGACTTTATATTTGGTGTATAGGTTGTTTATAACAAAAGTTTTAAATTTTTTTTGTTTACCGTGAAATCAGATACCACATTGATATAGGTAGGTATTACATTATGTGAATATAATGAAGTTGCACAATTTTATTAACTCTGAATAACTATTATTAACTAAATTTAACAAAAATATTTTTTAACCGACTTTAACAAAAAAGGAGAAGGTTATCAATTCAACTGTAATTTTTTTTATGGGTGTTACTTCAGAACTAACGACCGGGTGAATCGATTGCATTAAGAATGCACGGCAAGAGGACGAATAACTCAATATCACGCCAACCGATTTCGATTATTCTTTTTTTAGTGACGAATTAGTTAGTGTACTTTAGACACTAATAATCACAAAATAAAAAATAACGATAATATAATGTTGTTAAAATTATTATTATTTTTGGAGTCGGTATCAGCCAAGCTAATGTAGCAAACTGTTCTGTCAGAGTTGTTTCCTTGGCTGACATTGACTACAAAAATAACAATAATTGTAACTATATTATATTATCGTTATTTTTTTACTTTTTAGTGCATATTAATTTGTTTTGGAAAAGTTTTTCTTTTGAAGTCGGTTTTCTTTTTGTTTTTGTTGAAAGTTTTTTTTTTTTATTTTTATAATTGCATAATAATACTAGGTTCTGTTCCTAAAGTATACACAAAAATATTATTTTTTTTCTTTTTTTAAGTTGTTATTATTGAAAATAATTACAAGGACAGTAGAGATTTAAAAGTTTTTAATGATAGTCATTTAAATACTTTTAAATTTGTAAACATAAATAATTTCAATATTTAAATAAGAAAAATATCAATATTGCCGATCGATGTATAAAAAATGTGGCATCACGAACAAAGTGTTAAGTCTTGAAAAATTTCTTTTAGCATTACTCTACTTTAGTTCTAGCTTGTAGTCATGTGGAAAGATTTGAATGAAATATAGCACAGAAATGGATTATAGTCTACTTTTAGCAGAGAATAGTACATTGGATACTTTTTATCACGGTAAAATGTATGGTTACCGTGGGATAGATTTGTTTTAATTTTTCAAAGAGCAAAGGGTCGACATGATTTTTGCATAAGTTGTGGTAGTTTAGGGGCTAGAAAATAACTTTTGCTAATTTTAATTCCGAAAAAATTAAAGGTACTTATGGGTAGCATCATACAGGAACCGTGTTTTTTAAAGAGTTTGTAAAAGTTCGTAAAATAGATTTTTAGCGCATTTTTCTCAAGAAGGCTTGATTAATTTACACAATAAAGATAAAAACTCTCAAAATCTCTTTTAATCGCGCATAACACCGCGTGGCGCATTTTGTATGAAATATAACTTCAATAAAAATGAAAAACTGCTATATTCCATACGAAAAGTGCTTTGAGCCGCCCAAAAAGCGGTGATGTCGGTGTTGAATCGACTAAATTTCGAGGTGGCAACTTTTCATGTTTAACTAGTATTTTAATTGAGCTCACGAAAAACAAAAAGTACCACTACACTGAAAAAACTGAAATTCAATTTATAAATTAAAAAAAATAAAATACTAAAAATTTTTATTTTCAAGATAACTAACTTTCAATTTTAACGGTTTTTATTATTTAAATAAATGCTTATCACATACTTATGCTAAAAAAGTTTTAACGTATGTGTAAATATGCTGATTATTTTGTATTGTGTACACACATGAATGATTAGATAACATAAAATAGTGACTCATCCTACTTAAAAACATAATTAAATCTTTGATTAAGGGTACATGCAATAAATTCCTGCCGCCACACCTGGTATTTTTATGTGATATTTTATTAATATTGATTTGATAACTTATCAGTCCATTTATAGATGCTCTCGTACAACGCGAAAGATGTACAAAAGTAGTAGCTTGATATTACATGATTTATCTCAGAGTTATTTTCACCTTCAAAGTTCATTCTTTATAACCATAAATGGTTGAGGTCAGGGTAAATGAAGAGCGATTCACAAAAAAAGTTTTAAAAAAAAGTTTTTTTTTTTTTAGAAAATCTCTAAAAAAAGTTTTTTTCTTAAAATATCACATGTATCAAATTGCTCAATATTCAGAAATAAAATGACAAAAAATTCCACTATCGCGTTATTTTAAGGTCATTTTATAGTAGATGTTATGAAGTTAATAACTTTCATGCTTTCGTGGAAAATATTAATACAAGCAGTTTTCCAATTTTGGCTCTACTATCTTTAATAATATTTCCAAAAGATATAAAATTAATACTCATTAACTTATTTATAAAAAATGGAGAGGGATACTAAAGGGATTTAATTAAAACTCTTGATAAAATCTTGAAACTATTCTTGTGTAATAGGAAATCCTAAGAAATGGTCTGTTCTCATTTGCAATACTATAGGTTCGCTGACCACCATCTATGTATATAAAATTCTTTGTCCTGAGCTATTGACTTACTGACGGATCAACGCACATCCTAAGCTGCTGATCGTAGAGACCTGAAACTTGGAGACCTGAATTATTGCATGACGCAATAATTCGATAAAGGAAAGTTCCAAAATTCTACCCCTAAGGTCGTGAAAAACAGAGGAAAAGTTTGTGTGGGACAACGTGATGTTTTGGTGCAATCTACTTCAAATTTTGCGTAAATATTCACTGATGGAAGACGTGTTAAAAAGGAGAAGACAGTTATTTTGTGGGTGATTTGCATCAAAATTCGTCATTTTTGACTTAAATACTAAAAAGATTAAAAAAATTACTTTACCTTTTGAAAGTAACATTATCAGCGCGAGTATCATGGGCTAAAATTGATTTTCAAAAAGTGAGGCCAAGGAAAGTGAGGGCTATAATACGGTAGTCTTTGTTTTTGTTGAAATATTACAGTAAAGCAGGCGAGTTTCTGCTAGTAATAAAATTATAGGAAATACGTGGACTTTACGGTTCACGACGTTGTTATTATTATTCGAGCTCATTAATAGTATATTGAAATAATTGAATTATTTCCACTGCACATAAAGGGCTCCGAGTGTAAGCGAGTTCTTAAAATGTTAATGTTCTTAGATAATTTAGTAAACTTACAAGAGAGGAAGGATCCTCTTCGTCTAATGTATCCCCGTTGTCGAAAAATGTTTATTCTGAAACAAAAATTGCTGTGTTAATTTATAATCATAATGTACTCTGAAAAAATATATTAGAATGTAATACACCTTTTCTTTTCGTGAAAAATAATATATTGTCTAGTCGACAAGCTCAAATTGGTGAAATATAGAAATAATGGTCGTAAAAATACGTATTATAGCTCGTTGGATTCGAAATGATGTCTAGAAAAATGTGCCAGAAGCGTTTTTCAGCAGATAAAAAATTTTAAAAGTTATAAAAAATTAAAGATGAAAAGAAGGTATTTTGGTTTCTTCCAATATTTCATGAAATATTAATATTTAAGAAATTTAAAAAAAGATCCTGAAAGAAGAGGAATAAAAATAAATTTCCAATAAAAATTTCCCCACTCCTGAAAGTCTGTCTCCATTTTCTTTAATTTAAATTAACGAATATAGGTCTTTTCACGCTATTTTTAGATTGTTTTAATCATAGATAATAAATATTTATATTATATATTAGTTGTCTATGGTTTTAATACAATAAAAAATTAATTAAAAATTTGAAAAAATAATGGTATGTTCTAAACATATAAAAGGATTTATTATCGTTGGAAATTTATCTTAAAGTGAATTTTTCAACAAGTTGACAAGTGACAATCTCATTTGGAAGAAGCTACATTTTTAAATACAATATTTGTACCGAAAAAAGGAAACTGGCCAAAAAAAAAAACTTGTAATATACTTTTACCAAACTTGTAATTTACCTTTAATTTAATTATGATCACATTAAAGTCAAAATAACTTGGATAAATTTACATAAAACAATAAGAAATAAAACTGCCCATCAGCTTTCAGTTCTGGAAGATAAAACACGTGGGTGTTTACATTTTTAAAGTATTTATCATCACAGCGTAAAGGTAATGCCTATACAATATTTTAGACATGATGTTAATCTAACTGATTTGACCTTGGTTCAGATCATTCCATTCATAATTCTATACTTCACGAGATCGTAGACGGTGTTGAGTATGTCAAATTCATTTTTATGGTTTTTATGCACGTATATGAAATATATCAAGGTATACTAATTTTAGTGCCAAGTTTGTAACGTTTAAAAAAATTGATGCTATGAACCAAATTTTGGTATAGTTCATAAAATCACTTAATTAGTGCATTTCCTGTTGTCGGTCTGTCTGTCTGCTTGTCTGCAAAAAGTGAGGTCAAGTTCGTAAATGAGTAAATTAGGTCAATTGGATCTTAGGTCCGTAGCACCCATCTTGTAAACCGTTAAAGATAGAACAATAAGTTCAATGTAAAAAATGTTCCTCATAAAAAAATAAACAACTTTTGTAAGAAATATTTTTTCGTAAACATCACTGCTTACCCGTGAGACCGCAAATTATGCGAAAATTGTATAGCATGTATAAATGGGAATATCAGTTATATATGTGTTACATGTACGTATGTGTAATGTGAAAGAGTTATCAACACTGTCTATATATGGTATTTCAACAAATAACTCAGTCAATTGTTTGTTTTCACTTGTTGGGTCTCTTAGCGTAATCGACATTATGCACATGCTGTGTTTGACTAGCTGCTAGCATTATCAAATATGTATCTTATTTTTCAGGGATCTTTGAACTTGCCTGGATTATTTCCAAATTAAAGGGCAATAAGAGGGTAGATGATATTCATGATTCAAAAAATTAATTCATGGAACTTTATGATTGACTTTTAATCGTTAAGATACTTCTGTGTAATATCTTAAAAAAAACTCGAATATACCACGATATAGTGGTTCAAAACTGAAAGAGAGGGACCCATGGACATTTCGATTGCTGAATATTTTAGCCATACATATCTCTGAATAATATTTGTTTCATCACGAATATCTTTTTGGATATTATTGAGACTTTTAAAGGCATGTAGTAAGGAGAACTTTGCTCACCGAGTTTTAAGTACTCAGCAATGGTTAGTTGCACTTTTATAATACAATGTGTGTAGGCTTAAAGCCGTATAAATACAAATACATTTTTAATGCTTTGTTTATCTACAAATAGTGCGTTTATTGTTGTACTATTTTTAGTTAACAATTTTTATTTTTGTTAAAATAAAGTTTTCTTAAATCAGTGGCGGACTAAATAAGTATCTATATTTTCATATCACACGCAACTTTTCAGTGTCATTTTTTGTCCTAGTACTGGTCATCGAGATAATCCGCATTGACTCACTATCTTTTGTTCTATCTCTAATGGTTTTCAAGATGGGTCCTACGGACTCAACACCTTGACCTATGTTGCTCATTTACGAACTCGATCTGACTTTTTACGCCCTGAGTACGCTATACCTGAGCACACTTGATATCTCTTTACGTTTTTGAGTTATCGTAACCACAGAGGGATGAAAACATATGATTTATGAACACCTTTACAAAAATTTTGTTCAGAGCATCAATATTTTTAAGCGTTACAAACCTGGGACATAACTTAGTATACCTTAATAGATTTCATATAAACATAGAATAAAAAGAGCAAAAAACCATCTTATCTCGTGCTAGCTCGACACAGACCAAATAAACATAGCGTAATGAGTTGATTTTCGTCCAAAGGTGTTGAGTTAGTGCTATTTGACCATCCATTGATTGCAAAACAGATTATGTTTGTTAAAATTCTTCAAATTGGTTATTATGATAGTTAAACAAATAAAGTTTTATGATAGTTAAAAGAAATAGAATAAAATTGGAAAAAAGTGAGCCGTTCTAGACGATGTTCTCCGACAAACATACATATTATATCGAATGAAGAGTAATTGATAAACAATATGTTTGTGGCTATAAAATGTATTTTATTTGTTGTGTATTTCAGCTTGGAAAACCACACCGTTCTTTACACTTCATGAAAACGAATAAATAAAAATTTAATTCTAATTTACTGAAGGGTTGAGAATACTCTTAAACCATTTATAATATGTGAATAGGCACGTGGACGTCGCCCGCCACGTGTAAAAAGCCATGGTTTTGAGCTTGTTTTAAATATATACAAAGAGCTGTTGGATGACCACATTTTATAGCCACTTAAAGTGATTATAAATTATTTTTAAGTTTAAACCAATTTGATTGTGTATGGTACTGTGTAGTGTACTTGACGTGGAATGACAATGACCATTGTAAACTGTGTACTTAAAATAAATTACGTATGGTATAATAATAAAAGAAGTTCAATGTACAATAATGAATAAATAAAATAAATGTATTTTTGTTTTTAGTTTTCATTTTAATTTTTGAAAAAACATAGATGAAGTGAAAACTATTGTAATCGAGACAGGAAAAAACATTTTAAATCTGCCCCTCTCTTTCAAAGTCGTGCAAGTTGAAAATACAATAAAAAACAAGTGAAAACAAACAATTGACTGAGTTAATTGTTGAAATACCATGTGTAGACAGTGTTGATTACTCTGTCACATTACACATACATACACGTCACACATATATAACTGATATTCCCATATAATACATACTATACAATTTGCGCTCTCACGGGTAAACAGTGATGTCTACGAAAAAATGTTAAATTTTTTGTAAGAAACATTATTTACATTTAAACTTTTGTTCTATCTCTAACGGTTTACAAGACCCAATTGACCTATGTTGTTCTTTTATGAACTTGACCTCACTTTTTACGTCCTAAGAACGCTATAAAAATTTCAGCTTGATATCTCTTTTCGTTTTTGAGTAATCGTGATGACAGGCGACAGACAGACAGACAGACAACCGGAAATGGACTAAAAATATGAACACCTATACCAAAATTTTGTTCATAGTATTGATATTTTTAAGCGTTACAGTGACGTATATTGTAAGCCATCAAATTGAGAAAAACGTAAAAAAAAATTTTGTTTTAGAATTTGATAAAACTCGGTGGAAGGGGTAATTTTGACCCAAAAAGTATAAAAATCAGGTTAATTTAATGATTGGATGCAGAGTTTCTGAGATATCGCAATATTTGGATCGATTTAAGCCCGTATCTCAAAAACTATTCGGCCAGTCATCAAATGCACCCGATTTTTGTACTTTCTGGGTCAAAATTACCTTATATACTGAGTTTTATCAAAATTGGAGATACCAAAAATTTCTCGATTTTTTACTATTTTTTTAAGGGGTACGTACCCCTTTGAAAAAATTGGAAAAATGGGAAAAAAATTTTTGATTTGGAATTTGATAAAACTCGGTGGAAGGAGTAATTTTGACCCAAAAAGTATAAAAATCAGGTTAATTTAATGATTGGATGCAGAGTTTCTGAGATATCGCAATATTTGGATCGATTTAAGCCCGTATCTCAAAAACTATTCGGCCAGTCATCAAATGCACCCGATTTTTGTACTTTCTGGGTCAAAATTACCTTATATACTGAGTTTTATCAAAATTGGAGATACCAAAAATTTCTCGATTTTTTACTATTTTTTTAAGGGGTACGTACCCCTTTGAAAAAATTGGAAAAAAATTTTTGTTTTGGAATTTGATGAAACTCGGTGGATGGGGTAATTTTGATCCAAAAAGTATAAAAATTAGGCTAATTTAATGATTGGATGCAGAGTTTCTGAGATATCGCAATATTTGGATCGATTTTAGTCCGTATCTCAAAAACTATTCGGCCAGTCATCAAATGCACCCGATTTTTGTACTTTTTGGGTCAAAATTACCTTATATACTGAGTTTTATCAAAATTGGAGATACCAAAAATTTCTCGATTTTTTACTATTTTTTTAAGGGGTACCCCTTTTTCGTTAAATATTATTTGCCAGTGCTTCCGAATTTTACATATGAAAGCTTTGGTTAAAAATAAAAATTTTGCTTGAAAACCTTAGAGCAAGAAAATTTTTTTGGGTATAATAATGAAATGTTAAGAGTTTTTGTGGAATTATGTGCCAGATTTTTTAAAAGCTAGAGTTGTTGTATCAATCTATCTATGTATGTTGTATTCTATAGACTAACCAGTAACTAACTCACAATCCAGTGATCTGATGTATAATGTTTTCTTATTTTGCTGTTGGATAAAGTGATATTTAATTCTTAATAGTATTATTATCTGTCTATTCAGAAAAACATCAGTGACGGATTCAATTTTAAAATTGTGAAAGAAATCCAATATTTGAATATCTGATATATCTGATAGAATATTATACAATAGTCCTGGATAAGAGCATCTTTTTTTACTAGGTAATAACGTGCTAACTTTTTATGGGTATTTTTATTTTACCGGGACACGGCTCAACTTTTTTATGTACCAAAATTGTTTTAAGACAATTTCTAACCGGCGTGAAAGAGAACGTCCCCCTTCTCTTTCACGCGGGTCAGAAACTTTCGAATTGCTCGCATAAGCTTCACTTTGAAATATATCAATTTTTATGTTATTCTAATTATTCAATAATAAATGCAAAAATCATTTTATCCAACACTTATTGAAATGAGTTGTTTGTTATCCGACAACTTGTAAATTATAAAGGATCCAGTAATATTAGATAGGAAAATGGCTTTCTGTGAAACTTTTTCCAACCCACCCTAAAATATCCTTTGGATCATTCTAATCAAGATCTCTCACGGTCACTTAACTTTTTAACGCGTAGTTTTGGAGCTACGTTCGATCAAAGCTACACATATATTATATTTTTAGTACCTATATGACTAGGAAAATGGCTTTCTGTGAATTTTTTTCAAACCAAAATGTTCTCCAGGTCTTTCTGATCAAAATCTCTAACGAACGAGTAGTTTTTGAGCTAATGGGCTATATAACTATAGCGTATGTATACTTTGTACATACAGTAAAATTATGGTTGTTCGAATAGAATGAAATTAGTATTATATAAATCCGCTACTGTGCATGACATGATATCTATGAAATTGTTACAACTAAGTTCTAAAACTTGTTGTTCATTTAAAATAATGAGAACTGCAAAAAGATTATAAAAACAAATAATATATAACGTCTTTTGTAAGATACAACATACTTTTAATATTATACGAATACGATATGATCCTTCTGATTAAATGACCTGAGAACATACACACATACATACACATATGGATATCAATCAATATAGCAGTATAGCTTGAGATTTTTGTCAGATTCATCAGTTATAGTCAATCATTCCGTCAATATAAGTGAATAGCAAATTTGATACTTTTATCTTGTCAATTGTTGATGTATTTGAAATGATCCATGTGGTATGTTGTTGATCAGATAAAATTTATAGAAATATAACGAGTTCTGTTAGTTTATTTCTATAATTTTTATTTAAAAACTTTATAAGTATACGTATTTGAGTTTTACCTCTCCTCACAAATACCGTGCACAAAATCAGTGTAAGAAAAAAATGATTTCTATATTTTGAAAAGTTGGTATTGTAGATTTAGGTTTATTTTGAAATGTTTATGAAAATCTAACAAAAGTTCAAGTTGTAAAATCCCCTTACCCTTAAAAACTTGAATGCAATGTTCATTTATGCAATATAGGGGCTAAAAAGGAACACATATGGTCTTTGTTGGTACTTCAACTTCGCCAAAAATTTCTCGTTTTTTGATTTTTTTTTTGCAGTCAGGGACCTATAAGATTTTTTTTGTAATTCTTATTCTGTAGATTTCACCTTGCCCTTAATTAACCCTTGGCTACCGACGCCCCTGTGTGACACGGGCAAATACCAAATTTTTTCAAAATTGGTACGATGTTAAGCGGTAAAAGTGAAGCAGACAGACTGGCAGAGAGTCACTTTTGCATTTAATTTCTCACCCCGTTTTGAATAATCTCATTTTACGATATTTTTGTACTATAACGATTACATAACACAGGGAAAAAAGGGTAGATTTCTATTGTTTAGCATATATGCGCAACAATAAGGGGATAATAGTACAAGCGATCATCTACATATACTTCAATTTATTTTAACATGTGTGGATTTTTTAACGAGCAAAATAAGTGTAAATAAATAAATCATTAAATAAATAAATAAAAATTAATATTTATTTAAGTTAATTTATTCGTTACGTATTTATTGAAGGGAAATTAAAGCCCTGCAACTTAAGATGGTTCTCTACACATTTTTCAATGGCGTGAAATCATTATTTGATTGGCGTTAAACTTTATAATATTTTAAGACAGCTTTTAAATATTCATTGGTGGAAAAAAATGTTTATAAAGAAAAGCGGTTTTCCAGATAAGAATGGTTAAAGTTACAATTTAATTTCAAGCACTGCGATTATACCCTTTACTCTATCGATTTGAAATTTGGATATGTTATAGATACTCATATTCTACTTGCCCTGGTTCTATTTTTCGAAAATCCTGTTAATTTTCTCAATTTTCATTGTTCGCAATCAGATATAGTAGAATACGAAAAAGTACCTAAGTGTGAACAATGAAAATTTTGAAAATTAACAGAATTTTAGAAAAATAAACCAGAGCAGATAGAATATGAGTACCTAAAACATATCCAAATTTCAAATCGATAGAGGAGAGGGTATAATTGCAGTCCTTGAAATTCAACTGTAGCTTTAACCATTTTTATCTGGAAAACCGCTTTTCTTTATAAATATGTTTTTTCTTCCAATGAATGTTAAGAGGAGTCTTAAAAAAATTATTAAGTTTCACGCTAATCAAATAATGATTTCACGACATTGAAAAATTAATAATATAATAAAACGATTTAGGCGTTATTTCTGCGAGTGGCGGAAGAAACAGTTCTGTTCGCCACGAATAACAAAGCCAAAAATGGAAAGAATAAAAATACATGACCGAAAAATATATCCATTATCTAATTAATAATAAACATGAAGGTTGCAATAGCAAGCAAAAAAACGTAGAAAAGCTTTTTAAAGATTAGCGTAGATGATTCAAATATAATCATATATCTACTTAATTTTGTACGAATATTCTAAGGTTGCCAATGATGACAATAGCATGACCTCGTTTAAAATTTTAAACTACTCTCTAACTATTTTAAAAATTTCAATAATAAATATATCCAATATTCAATTTTAATCGAACATTAAAATAGTTTTATTTCAAAGTATAATTTTTTTTTTACCAATGCATGTAAAATTAAAAAAAAACTGTAGAGAAAGAAAAAGAAAAGAACATACATGCATGTTTCTTAAAAGTATAGTTGTCATTTATATCAAGAAGTAGGTAAAATTTTAGACAATAGTTGGTAAAAAGTTTTTGAGGTATGTATGTAACAACATTATATATTTTCCATTTCATTTCACGTTTCTACGTAGACGAGAAAAGTAAGAAATGAAAAATAAAATGGAAATATTTGAAATAAAGCATTCGAAACATGTGTTAAAGTCAATCATTCTCAGTTAACCGTGTCATTGCATCATGGAGAGTCTTATACCGGAACAATCTGTTCCAACAGAATTTCGTTCGATGTTTCTTTCGATGATTTTTTTTGCACGACGTGTTGTTCTACCAAGACATCACTACAAGCCCCACAATGAAATGATATGGACCTGTTGCTAAAAATTAAGATATGATTTTGTTGCTAAATTTTCTTTTCTTGACTATCTTGATCGTACGACTAGACGTCGTTACGTAAAGTCACTCTTCTAGGCCAGTAAGCAAGCATCTATTTCAGCCTTGGAAAACATTACACTTGTAATTAGCAAAATATTAACCACCATGTTCCAAAAAGTAGGTTAGGCTAAGTTAGGTTATATTGGCAGTCTATGAAGGACACACTTAGGTTATAGAGCCCATTGTGATACTATATATTTGTTTTACCACCTTTCCGCTGATAATTTCATTTATCAACTCCTCAATTTCAGAGGCTGAGTGCAACTCCTTCATGCATATACCATGCACTACACTAGTCCATCATAAATTAATTTTGTTGTGACGGCGGGAATCGAACTCGATACCCTAATCATACCGCGGACGGAATTAGTTACGCCGTAACCAACTGAGCTAATAGGGCGACAACCTACGTAGTAAATGCCCACCCATCGATGAACCCATAAATAATACACTTTTTTGTGTTTTTTTTCTTCTTTAAAACCAAAAACGTCAGCGCACGTTTAGGTACGCCGCCTTAATGTAAAATGGTTTAGATAAACCTTAGTAAGCAGCTACACATAACTAGATAAGTTAGTTTCTTAGGTTCCCCACATTCAAAAGAAAGTTTTATACTCTCGCAAGCATAATTTGATTTGCTTTCATGAAGATTTTTCGAAAAGAGCTGTTGCAGAAAAATAATATCTTTTGAATTTTTGTCTATCATAGTGAACTTACTGCTAATATCATTGTAAACCAGCGAATTTTGATCATTCAAAGAACTATGGAAGTTTGTTTGTAAATAGAATACTCGTGCCACATAAGTCCAAATTTAAAAATAAATAAAAAGTACTAAAAATATCGAGTCTATAAATCAAATATTTTTTTAAAGCGTCTGCCATACCAGCTTAAGCTGTAATTAATAATTTTCGAATTGGGATAAAAATATGGCTTGCATTCCTCGTCTATATATATGCACATATATTCATACACATATGTAAGTATAACTTCTGAAAGTTACCTAGTTTCATGAAATGTAACCCTTAGGAGAATTTAACAAAACTTCCAATGTATGTTCAATATAATGTGCTATTTGCTCCACATATCTACTGTTGTATATATATGTACAAAATGAAAATAGCGATTTTCTTATTTATAAGATTTAAGACGTTATGTTTCCTGTCTATGTCTATAAGTTCGATTTTAAACTATTGATATCTTACATAAAGAATTTTATTTAGTAAATATCAGTAATGGGGATCTGTTCGGGTAAATTACGGATTGAACCTGGAACGTTTTCGAAGCGAAAGGGAACTAGTTCCTGGAATCATATCCGTGGAAATATTTAATGTTTTTAATTCTAATGAAGGTTATACTAACAAATAAGTAGACAAATTGCATAAATTTCGATACAAACTTTTAATGCAGTTACCATTACAATTACAATCACAAACTTTTATAACAATTACTATTATTTTGGAACATTGTTATTAATTTTAAATGTGCACGTGGTGTTAATACTGGTTTTAGATGTTTCACATGTGGGATGTTTAGATATGATCATAATATTCAAATGAAAGTAAAATTTTATTAATTAATAAAATATATAATTAAAAAAATTGAAAACCCGACTGCGTTTAATAAAATGTCAAAAGAAAGAAACAAATCCAGTAGTTTACATAGCGACTTTAACAGTGGGGGCCCATTATTAAGAAGATTTGCGGCGTTCTGTTTCATTATTTTCAGATTTTATTTAACGCAGTCGGACTTTTTAAACTTTTTAGTGTCCCGGCACTAAAAAAACCCTCTTATTATATAGATACTATATTAAAACATTTAAAGTAATTTATATTGAATTTAAACATTTAACTTATATAGATTATAGATATTTTTGTAATCCCGTTTTAATTTCCTTTATTTTGATATCCTACTCGATAGATTGTGTTAATTTTTTTTAATTTATGTATTATTATTTCTATACCAAAATTTGCCATTTTGTTTCTTTTTTTCAAACATCTATCTAAGAAACACTTTTTTGTGACAAATAAAATGATACCATAAATGTTGACATACATTGAGCTGTTTAGAAGAAGATATGAGGTAATAAGGAAATTTACCAACGAGTATAGGTACATACATAGATAAATACATAAATACATACAAGATACGCGCGGAAAACATAGCCACTCTTTGACAGTCGGGTCTTTCAAACTTTTTTGTACTTTAAATATAATTGAAAACATAACCTATGATTTCAAGTATTAAGAACGTGAATTGATGTGTATACAGGCTGTTCTAAAAGTATAGAAACCACTGAAGATCGCACAGAGCCAGCGAAAAAAAAAACATGAAAAATACCATGTTCGTCAAAGATCTGATTCCTATGAAATAATATCTGTTACTTTGGAATGACTATGAAGGTCATGGAAAAGTCATGTTTAGACGTTAAATATTTATTATCTCTTTTCAAATCTGCAATAAAAAATAGAAGTTCCAATTTGAAAAATCGATTTTTGGTCCGCTGTACCTCTAAGGTTATGTTCAAGGTCAAATCCAAGGTCACTGTTGGATTTCTTTCGAAAAAATATAATTGGAATTTATAGTTCATAATTTTCATTTTCTGTCACCTATTGTTACACTGGCTTATAAATAATTGGTAAACCCCCCCCCCCCCCCCCCATATGTTATCTGCTGGTATTACTTAATCAACGATAATCGTTGTTATCAAAATTCTCTGCGATCAAAAGGACGTATCATAAGATTAAATGTATGAAGGTTTCACAAAGCTTTTCAAGAGCTAATAAAATATCAATAGTTGTACCTACAGACTAATGCTTTTAAAATCAATGCTTTTTGTATCGTTAATACTACAATGATAATGTCTATTTTGAATAAAAATAGTTGTATTTTTTACCATACACATGGCGATGACAATTATCTTAAAATCTGACGCCGGTTTGTTATCTCCCTTTTCTGTTGGTGTAACTGCAGTATTTCCACCGGTAATATCTCTTATCAAATATCTCAATAGTAAAACTGTAGCTGATAATAAAAAGTATATATGTATGTTATGTTATACTACTCTAATGTCTCATGTGTATAAATAGGGAAAACATGACTATTATAGATAACTAAAATCACATTTAGTTGCCAAAAGGAAAATTTTATAATACGAAAAACTATATATTCATCCGATTGTAATTTATATCGTAAAAAAGTGGTGATAGAGAAGTAATATACTTTTTATTATTATACAGATCATAATGTATTAAATATATATTTATTATCATGAACATATGAAAAGAAAATATTAATTTTTTATTGTGTAATTCTTATTACATAAGAACAAATCAAGTAATGCATTTTTAGGATCCTTTAAGTAAGTCACAAGAATTTAATAAATTAATAAATACAAAATATAAAAATTTTATACAAATATACACTGACGGATCCAAAACCGAAAATTCAACTGCTTGTGCGTTTATAATAAAAAATATTATTAAACTCAAATTAAACCCTATATGTAAGAATTACACAGCAGAAGCAATTCCTGTATTAAAATCCATAAAACAATTAACAAACACCACATTAAAAAAAATATATAATAATTTGTGACTCAATTAATGTTTTAAAGGCAATAGAAAACATTGACAATAAAACGAAATCAGCAATCATTCTACAAATTAGAAATGAACGTACTCAAAATCTGAAAATGACATTAAAATAAATCTACTTTGGACACCTGGCCATGCGGGTATTCCAGGCAACGAGTTAGCAGATAAAGCCGCTATGGACGCCCACTGGAACAATGAAACAAACAATAAATTAAGAGAAATAAAATCTACAACGGAACATTGGGCATCCTCTTACTCAAATGAAAGAAAGAATGAAATTGCTTTGACTAGACTACGAAACGGCCATACCAAACTAACTCATTCACATTTAATGAATCATACTCCACCACCAATATGTGAAACATGCCAAACCGTAATAACAGCTAAACATCTTCTAATCCATTGTAGAAAATATAACCAAGAACGACAAGCAGCTCAACTTCCAAACACACTACAAGAAATACTAGCTGATGATACTACTACAATAGAAAAACTCTTCTACTTCTTAAACTAATCCAAGCTGTTAAATAAGTTATAATGATTTATTTAGCTAGATATATAATTTTAAATCCATCCTGTGTATAAGTCTCTTAAAGAAGCTCAAGAAAATCTACTATTCTATTTTTCAAAAAAATAAGGTAAATTCGAATTTTTATATTCGACATCATCAGTTTCCCAAATAATTGTATACTAGTGGGGAGTGGACATATCAACGAGTAAAGAAGAGGACATTAACGATTGCCTTTGGTCAAGTATAAATGACAATTGGATACCTTTATGATTGAAATGAAATATGCCAAACAAATTTTCTCTTTAGGTGAATATTGAAGGCCCGTGAAAAGTTTTAAAAATTGTGCAATTGGGGATAATCCTGATGTCGAATTGGTCATTAAAATTAAAATTAAAAAACGAAGAAGCTATAAGTAATCAAAGATTGCTCATTTCCTTTTAGCAAAACAAAGTTTTATATGTAATCTCTACAACGATACCCATATATGACGCCCTTGTGATTCCTCTTTGTTTAATTAGGAATGTTAAACATTCATATCTTGCATACTAATACCGATTTAAACAAACCAACTTCACTTTTCTATTCGTGAAGTAAGGATTCTTCATCCGAAGTGATAAAAAAATTTAGCCCGACCTCCTATTATATTAAGGATATCTTTTGCTATTTGGCAGCGAAACGCTAAAAATTGGCATCAACATTTCTTGTACAGAATTTTTGTGCAGGATAATCTCAATCATACATCTTCTCTCGAAAGCGGTGAGGTTAGGTGAAACATGGAAAGATTAAAAAATGCTAAACATTGTCCAAAATATGAAATCCAATAGTTTTTTTAAATGTTAAATAAATGGACTGTGGTGTTCGGATTTAGGCTACTTTTTCCCGACCGTATCGATGTAAATCAAAAAAGCACAAGTACCCATGTATAAGACTTTGTTGAGTAAACCCAGACAAACGTTTTCCACCGGCTCCCATAAAAATCAACTGACAAGGAGTCGATTTCTTGGTCAAATGCTTCACATCCTACAGTAATCAGTATACATAAAATCTCAAGGGCTTCTTCGTGTGATTGCGTTTGATATAATTGGAATAAACTTTGCTTATCATTAAGAAAATTATGAAAAAATATTCTTTCGGGATTCTAAAGTTATTTTTTCTTTACATTTTTTTAAACTTACAAAAATAAGTTTCATCAAACAAATTTGATAAAATTATCAACATTGAAAATATGTAAGATGTACGTAGTGTAGCATATGGTAAATGAATTTATTATCAAAGATTATAAACCAAAAACTTCATAATTAACTAAAAAACTCATATAAATTTTATATATAATGTGTGTAATTGATGTAAATAAAATTCATATTAAATTAATGATATAGAAACTAATTAAAACTTAAAATTAAGGTACCTTTTATATTATATACAAATACATACACCTATTTATACTAAATGGTCCAAAAAATTGTTTTCTTTGTTCACTAGTACAGTTGGAAAAGTGAGCTTTACGAAATTTAAAGATCGTTTGTGTTGAGAAATATTATTTATTAAAGAAGTTAAAAAAGCAATGCTACCTTTACCAAGGTTTTTTTTAGGTTAGAGTGGTTGTCCTTGGGTGGGACACACTTAGACCATAGGGTGCGTTGTGAAACCGAAAAGGGGGGGCATCCCCAAAAAAGGGTAGGCCCATACTCAGCCCATCCCCAAGAGGGTGGGCAGTGACGGAGAAATTTAGACATTGTCTCCTCCTTCTCACCATTGTGACAGTTACTGCAGTAGTCGTGATACACTGCCAGGCCCAAGCGTTCACCATGGCTGCTGCCCAACCAGTGTCCTGTAGTAGCCGCAACAATCTTGCGAACAGAGGCCCTTGGAAGTGATATAAGATCTTCGAAACGCCTGCGATTATCCGTCTTGTAGTACCACAAGTACGTTCCTCCCTCCATCTAAGATTGGTCCTTTTTGAGATATCCTCTTTGAGGAGCAACTTGCAGTTCGCAAATGGAACTCCCGGATATTTATGGATGCTTGTTACCGGCAGCATTGTTCCATTTCTGGCAAGCTCGTCGGCTTCGCAATTTTCCTAAACAATTCCACAGCAGGTATCATTAGCGCTCTGTATAGCAAAAAAGAAATCTGATGATGTTCAATTGGTTGATAAGATTTTCAACTATTACGATTTTCAACTAATAAAGTATCAGTAAAAAAATATCAGGTGATAAATTGTAAAATTTATTATCTATAAATTTTATTGTCTACAGCTTTACAAATAATTATTTTATGACTTTACTAGTGTTAACTGAAAATTTAGTATGAGATTTTTAGCTGAAAATATAGAGAAAACAATTATAATAAAATGGGTTTTTGAAAAAGTGTATTTTTTTGTTTTGCTATGTCAGTTTAAGGTTCATGATAATGGTGCCACATACCAGACATCCCCGTTTTAGTAATTAGGAACTTGTGACAAAAGGGCCTGATTATAAAAACCAAACTCGTGTACAAAGTTTTAATAAATAATAATTAACAGGCAAAAGATAATCTAATTAGATGAAAAAAGCTATAACCACTTTGTATGATTATATTAAATAAAAAGGGTTGGTTGGTACGTTGAACTGTAAAATATGTAAATAAGTCTGATCTTTTCATAAATTTAGAAAAATATCATTAATAATAACTGTAGGACAAATATTATGTACAATCTAAAATAATTTTAGTAATAATAATTAATAACAATTACAACAATAATAGACAAGCATGGCAGTCGCCTGCTGTTGTAATTAGATCAGGATACCGGATAATATTTTTTATACCATGTATATGAAATATACCAAGGTATACTAAGTTCAGTCCCAAGTTTGTAACGCTTAAAAATATTGATACTATGAGCAAATATAGGTGTTCATAAAATCTCCTAATTAGTCCATTTCCGGTTGTCTGTCTGTCTTCTGTCTGCTGTCATCACGATTACTCAAAAACGAAAAGAGATATCAAGCTGAAATTTTTATAGCGTGCTAAAGACGTAAAAAGTGAGGATGTATGTGTAATGTGACAGAGTACTTAATCAACACTGTCTATACATGGTGTTTCAACATTTAACTCAGTCAATTGTTTGTTTTCACTTGTTTTTTGCATTAAATTTTTTATCGCGTCTTCTGCCCTATAAATTCTACGAGTTTAATCAGTTTGAAATGCAGTGCCTTTTACTGTATGGCTATAAGAGAAACTTTTAAGATTTTAAATATTTCAAGGAAATACATTGTATAATGGTGATCCTTAAATTATTACTTACACTTACAAAGAAAAAACCACAAACGAATCATTATCTACGATGGTTGTTTTCTAGGAACAAAACTTTGTCTATGTATAATTCCATCTCGTAGACGGCAATTATGTACCGAAAAGTTAGAGAATGAACCAAGAAATATTGTACTTTACGTACTACCACATTTTAATCTTCTATATTGTTACAATGTCACACAATATAAGTATATAAAGGTAAAATGATTCGTCATATGACTGAATACGTAAGTTCTGTGTAGAAATAAATTGTTAAAAGACGTGATTTAAAACCAAAATAATATATTTTAAACAAAACATCGTTTTCAGTTGTGATGCTGACTAACGAAATAAAACTAATAACTCAACAAAATTTTTAAATAAGGATATATTTATCATTTAGATTCTTGTTTAGTTTTGGTTAAATTTTATAAAATATTTCTTGTCATTAAAAGTATTTGATAAAAGAAATTTTTTTTCGAACTTTTCGTTGTTACACCATGTATATGAAATATACCAAAGTCTATAAGTTTGTAACGCTTAAAAATATTAATACTATGAACAAAATTTTGGTGTAAGTATTCATATAATCACCTAATTAGTCCATTTCCGGTTGTCTGTCTGTCGTCTATCTGCCTGTCATCACGATTACTCAAAAACGAAAAAAAATATCAAGCTGAAATTTTTATAGCATGCATAGGACGTAAAATGTGAGGTCGAGTTCGTAAATGAGCAACATAGTTCAATTGGGTCTTGGGTCCGTAGGATCCACCTTGTAAACCGTTACAGATAGAACAAATTTTAAATGTAAAAAAACTTCCTTTTAAAAAAATAAACAACTTTTGTTTCAAACATTTTTTCGTATACGTCACTGTTTACCCGTAAGACCGCAAATTATGCGCAAAATGTATAGTATGTATAATATGGGAATATCAGCTACATGTGTGTGCCTGTATGTATGTGTAGTGTGACAGAGTAATCAACACTGTCTATACAAGGTATTTCAACAATTAACTCAGTCAATTGTTTGTTTTCACTTGTTATTTCTGTAAATCATACCAGGATTTTATTATTTACTTCACCCATTGATGTTTTTCAGTCAGATTTTATATCCGTTTGTAATTTTATATCCGTTTGTAATCCGTTAAAGGTCAAGAATATAGTAGGTATGACTATTTTTACCCGATTATCAAGTATCAAGTGCATATGTTTTTCGCGCGTATCTTGTATTTGTTTGTAAATTTCTTTATTACCCCGTATCTTCCAAACGGCTCAATGAATTTCAGCATTGAACCGACCATTATATTTGTCTCAAAAACTCAAGTAATATTAGATAGGTGTTTGAAAAAACAAAGCCAAATGGCGGAGTATTGGAGCGAAAGAGTAGGTAATACGTTAATAAGAAATAATAACAAAACCTATCGAACTTACATATTGAAATTTAATTATTTAATAATAAATTGGTTTAATAGTTTTGAAAAAAATAATAAAAAAATAGAAAACCCGACTGCGTTAAATAAAATCTAAATAGAAAGAAACAAGTCCAATAGTTTACATAGCGGGTCAATTAAAATCTAGACCGACTCAAAGATAAATTTAGATATGACTTAATGTGGTCGGATTTTTTATTCTTTAATTATTCATTTTATTTAGTTGGTCATCTGCTTTTTGTACTTCACCTTGATAGTATACTTTCTTGGGATTACTCCTTTGACTATGCAGTCTAGGTACTTCACATGATTTGCTCATCGCTTATCTATAAAGCTACCAACTATGGGCCAACAAAATTTATAAAACAATCATATCAATTCGGCTACATTTCTCCCTGCTTCGTCTAGCTGTGTAAACAATTATATGACTATCTCAAATTCGAAACTGTAGTAATATTACCCACTGTATTCGTCATTATACAGATATTAGTGATTTACCTGAAACAATTTGTACTCAAAATATGATTCAAACACGTGCAAAAATACTTTGGCCTACGCTTGAACTCTCTCTCAACGCACTCTCATGTATATGATATTTATTGTAAGGATGCTACATCGAATATATTGGTAATATAAATAGAATCGCTTGAGTGACGTTTAGGCCAATTTATATTTTATAAATGTAATATGAATGCGCTTCATTGTTTAACAGAGTGTAACGGTTTTTGCTCTCTTCTCATATAATTATACATGATGATTATAAAGTTTATAGTTAAAAACTATTTTATTTAATGTAGAATGTCCATTATAGTTAAATTACCGTTACATACCGTTTTTTTATTACCAAATTCGACATAAATTATGGTTGTTTTTTAACAATATTTATAGAAAAGTTTTTTTAAATATGACTTAAAATGTGTCAGTTTTAGTCGATTGGTACATTTAACCCATGCAAAAAGAACAAGTCATAAATCGTTAAACTCCAAAATTTATGTATAGCTTAACGTTAAAAAAAGTCCGCCATGATGAGCTTTATTACAGCTTTTTTTAATACGTCTATATTAATTGACTTGTAATTAAAAATGTGATTATATCTTAGAAGTGTAGCTTACTTCTAATTGTCCGATTATCTTTGACATTTGCACGGCTGACCAAGAATAGCAGGAACAATTTTATCTTTATTACTTAATAATATGGTCTAATTATAAAGTCGCTTCCCGCTCTCTATCTCTATGTTCTAATTTATGCTTAGATTATTACAACTATACCACGAATTTCGAAGAGGTTTTTTTCTAATAGAAAGTGATTCAAGAGGAAGATTTAAGTGTATAATACATGTATAATATAGTAGAGGAATACTGATAATTTTATAGGTTAAAGAAATTGTGAACAAAGGAGGATAAGTGACGGCATATAAAGTGAAGGTTATAACACAATAATCATTGTGTTTAAAATTGAGGTTCCCAGTGAAAAACGGGTAGTTCCCAGCTAGAATGTATATACATTAAAAATTTTCCTCGAACCAATTGTCACAGAAAAACACAGATTGACGCGTTTTGGTTTACCCGGGAGCAAATCTGAATCATTCATACTTATTCATTCTTACAATATTGAAAGTTAATTACTATTTCCAAAATTACTTCAAATTAATCCGTTTATGTTTACACTGGCGAATTTCACTTTTTGTTTACACACATAAATAAATAAACAGGCATTGAAGGAAAAAAAGGTATGCAAATTAACTTTAACATCCACTAGTTCCCAAAGAACAAACACGAATATTCTTAGATACAATGCATGAAACTGTACCTATGCAGATTTGGATGAATACAGAATTACGAATCAACAATAGAATATCGGTATCTTATATTCATGTACCGAACATATGTTTTTTCAATATTAGTATTTATTATTAATATTTTTTTAATTAATTCAATTATATTCCCACAGTATACATCATCATACATAGGTACTCATATACATATAAAGTGTATATATTTAATAATAATACAAGGCTTTTACTATGTACGCACATCAGTGGACAACAGCTAATGCTATCAAAATGATTTTTGTTTATATTTCCTTTGCATTAATTCACTGACCAATTTAAGACTGATTTTATTAGAATAGGATTACGGAAAATTATCGAAAATTTAATTTAAAAACTACAATTACTTTCTGAGTCCATAACATTGTACATTTAATTAATATACTCAACATTGAATTTGTTTAGAAGAGGCTGCCCACTTACTTTTATAATATTAATGGGGTATAAACTCCGTTTCTCAGACCAAGTCTATAACAAAGACCACCCACATCATTATTTATTTGGTAAATTACATCAAATATACAATTAATTTTATGATGTACTTGCTTTTTATTGAGTGTTAAGGCTGTTGTCTCCGTACAATATTGTTGTATACTACATCATACAGCAATAGTATGTATGTACAGATATGCTTAGTACACATACATATTCAAATATAGTATTCTTTTTAACTATAAGGGACATACTTCAGGTATAATGTGTGATAAATAATAATAATAGACATCTGTGATTCTGTATATAATAGACATCTCTCTTACACTACTAAAACTTTGATACTTATGTCACAAGAATGAAGCGATCAATAATATTGGTTTTCTTTTTATATCTCAACAAAAACGTGAATGTTCAGTTAGTTTTTTGAAAATATCTTAAATCTAGTTTTTGTTTCCAGAATTACAAAAATACTTTAAAGTATACACAAATTTTGATTTGTGTATACTTTACAGGACAACAACCTTAATAGCAAGATGGGCTTTAGATTGAGGTCCTAATTAGACAGTGTTTACGTTTTTTTTACATATTGAGAGCATACTTTGATATATATTAAGACATGTTATGTATTTGTTAACCTCTTTCGGCTTTGACGGCAACATTCTTTTAATGAAAATAATTAATTGTTTTTAAAGGATTATTTTGATTTGAAATATTCATAATGTAAGACAGTTAAGCAAGCTCCAGGATTAAAAGCTTAACAAATAAGACGAAATAGTGGGATGGAAAGGTGGATTAGATGGTATCATGACGGATAAGAGGATTAAGGGTGGAGAATATTCTGTAATGCATTAAAGAACAGTGGTAAATTTAAGAAAAGTGTCATTGGGCAAAATCTTCGTAGGGATCCTTCCACTCAAGGTCTCTCTATTTCGAGGACCCAGTGGGCAACTGCTCTTTTGCCACCTATTAAATCCGCCACTGGTAGAAAATCATAAATTCTTAAACGAAGGGCAAAGTTTGTTTTAGGATTCCATACAAAAAATCATTTTAGATCATGGTTTTGAGAATTATGTTTGAAAAAAAACCTCTTTAGCGGGCAACGGCTAGTAATATTATATATTTATTAAACATACATTATACGTGAACTTTATATATACTAACTTTTATAATGAATTATAAAACTGTAATTTTTATACAAATATTATAAATAATAAATTTATAATAAAAATAAAATTAAAATTTAATGAATTATTATTATTTGAATATTTGATTTAATTAGTAGAATATATTACTTATTTAATAATAATTCCATAAACATTCATACAATATCCATGTAAATATTCAATTCAATTAGTTTTTTGATATTGATAAGGTTTTCATTTAATTTAACTATTAATATCGTTGTATTTTTGATTTTTATTAAAATGATTTAAACTGAAATATATACAGGATGATCCGCTTTAATCAGAAATATCTTGTAATTTATAATAAGAACATAAAATGTATAGAAATTTGACGCATTCAAAGGCGGACCACCTATATATGTATACTTTGGTTATTCCTTGTTATACAGCCAACAATCATCTCTTGTTGATAACATTATTTTATAAATCAAATAAATTCGAGGGAAATTAAATGTAAAATGGAGAGTTTCGAATGAGACTTATTTTTCTTTCCCATGCATACACACATACTCCAATTCAAAAAGTATTAATACATGATCTTGACCATGAAACGTAAAGATATACTAAAAATTTCGACTTGGTTTTTCGGACTCTTTAGATACCTACCAGAACTTTCCTATATTGGGAAGTTAATATAAAATACGTGAAATATATTGTTTTAATTTTGACAATTTAATTTCCTAAACATAACATAAAGTGTATTAAAATATATAAAGGCAAACAAAAGCTTTTTTTGATTGTTTGTCAACTTTTATATGTTTTTAAATTATTATAATTTTAATATTATATTTATGAAACAAAAACAAACACTCTCTTTTGTACTGAAATAAATATGAATCATTATAATTGTACCTAATCTTTTAATTATTTTAAAACAAAAGATTCAAAAATGGTTAAGCAAAGGTTGGATGGATGAGAATGGTTACAGGATACCTATGTAAATAAATTTTTAAAACAATGAAATTCATTTTTATACCTTTTCACTAATATTTTGTGATTTTTAATAGGAATATTTTTGAGTTTAGTATTACAATATCATGTGGCTACTAGAAAGCCAATTTTTATTTTCGATTAAAAGAGGTTCTTATTTTCAAATAAAGAAGAAATTACAAGGCTTTTAGTCTCTAATGAAGCATAAGAGGTTCATGTTGTACCGCAAGTTGTTGGAGAAAAATTATTTTTATTTTTACACACTTTAATCTCTTAACACTACGAAATCGTGGTTTGTTCTAATGTCTCTCTCAATCTACTTGAAAGCTCTTCATTAACATTTTCTGTCTGGTCACGAGGATAAAATTTTTTTTAATTCAGGTTTTAAATTAGTTTTAATTCATTCAACTAATTTGAAACCATTTACTAGCAATTTTATTTCGAGCGAACTAAATGGTTTCCAACTTTTATTCTATCTAAAAAATGGAACATTCTGGTGACGGATCATTGTTCAAAATACATACATTTGATTGCCTAAATAAATACCTACCTATTTCACAAAAACTTGGATATGCTTACGAACTTGTAACATATTATTGATATGATATTCCTTAAACTCGCTTTGACAGTCAATAATAACACAAAGAATGTAATACGAAAACAATTTTAAAATAAGTATGCACTAAAAAGTTAATTTGTAAAGATCGCACTTTAGGCCAGTTTTTTTTTTGTATATGTAATTACCACACACATAAGAAATTAGGAGAAGAAATGATATGATCGCATGTTTTTATAATTGTTTCTCAAAAGGAAATTTAATAGTACAAAATTCATTCGCAGTAAATTTAATTTGCTCGGAGCTATGCTTATCAAATTTTTTACCAGGTTTTTTACCTTGAAACATATCCAGAAAGTTTATGATAGGATTTTATGTCGTAAATTTTATAATTGAGGATACTTTATTTGTGTACAATATGTGCACGGAAGATATATGCGTATATTCGTATTTCACATAGCCCGAGCAATATTTTTGGGTAGAAAATTGATAATTTCAATTTTGGAATATTGAAAAATCTTTTTTTACACCTTTGATACTCTATTTGCTTGTGCATAGATATTTCATATTTTTGATATCTCGTATAATTCCAAAACTTTTAGTTGTAGAAAGTTCAAGTTTTGAATTCAGGAATATTGTAGCATTAATGCTTATCTCCTTTTGTATTTCTTTGTTTGCGATATCAACTGTATCGCATAGCTCAGAAACTAATGTTGTAAGATTTAGTTGTAAACCTCCTATTTTATTATTCGATTTTTAGGGCTTTATAGACATATCTCTCTCTTTTCCCGAGAGAAAATACAAGAAATTAAAAGAAATTTGGTGGCAAATTTCAAGATTATCTTGTAATAAATTTTTATGTTTATTTGACATAAACACACAGTTAGCCAATGAAATCTATGGCAAGTCCAAGTCCATAGGAAGCAGGATTGGATCTGCCACCTCTCAGTACGGCCATGATTTTGATTCTCTCTGAATCCATTTGGAGTATTTTATAATCGTTTAGAGTGCGAATATTTCATACATCCTCTCAAAAGATTATATGCAACCGTTTATATAGATGTGGTATAAATAGAGCTTTTTGTAGTACGGTATATTTCGTATACGCATTTGTTAAGTTGATTATTTTAAGATTTATATTTTAGGAACATAAAATATTTGCATATTATTATCCAACCCATATTCTAGTTTACCTTGGAATAAAATAGCATGTATCTATTAAATATAAATTTTATGAAGGGTTGGTTCATTCTTCTTTCACATCTTTATGCCTTACATAACAACCATTTTATGGTATAAAAACGCACTATCGATAAAATGTCTTGTGTCTATTCAAAAAGCGTTAGTCATCTATAACGTTGCTACAGAAAAACTAAACATAGCAAAAAAACCAGCTATTCAAGCTGCAGTTGTAAAGATTGTACTGTAAAAAAATCAAAATTTAGTGTCTAAATTATTATTCACCTTATAAACCTCGTTTAGCATTTTTCAGTAAGTTACGAACTTTTTTCGGTATAACGAAAAAAGCTTTAACATTGAGGTTAGCTTTTCAATTTAGAAAATGAAATAATCAGGAAAACAATTACTTACCATCAATGATATTAAAGTTTTTGAAGTTCATATATTCCAATCGCATTTTTCTCAATTACAAGTGTTAGTTTTGGAAGATAATTTTTTATTTTGAAATCAAAATTTTTCTGAAAGAATTAAAATTAAAAAAAATTAAGCTTAAAAAGCTAATTGGTACAAAACTTCTCAAGACAAAAAATACTTTCGGTTCTTTAAAAACCTTAAATTTATCTTTTACTGCATTAACCAATATGGTACCATTGAGAACTTGTTAATAATAATACCTAGAAATGGTAATTTGTTATTCCTGACACGAGATTTGAATTTTAATACCAAATATAAATATTTGTGATAGGATAAAAAGCGATAATATATACATGTATATTTGGAGGGAATATATTAATTCGCAAATTTTTATACTGCCTAGTTGGTTAAACATATCGGGAAGAGAGAAAATCATAATAGCTAGACTGGTATTGGTATTGGATCGTCATAAGTGCATAATGCAACACCTGGACCACCGTAATCCCAAAGTAATGCATTCAGTTGCGTTATATTTTGTCTCAACTAATTGTTTTGTGATAGATAAAAGCGTTAATTGTCTGTAAACGGCTTGACTATTGCAATCAAATGTGTAAAATTTTGTTGGGCCGAATATAAGTTAAAAACCTCTATTACATGAGTGTATTACTTATACAGAATCGTGTAAATATACAAACTTGGTTGAAATACTCAATACAGAGATCGAGATTTGATCCACTACTATGACTTTCGTTCAATGAGAGAACCGCAAAATTTACAATGAGATGCTTTTACCCGACTGTCAAGGAATGGTTATGTTTTTTTGCGCGTGTTTTGTATGTATATTTGTTTGTAAATTTCTTTATTACCTGTTTTCTTAATTACATTTCTTTCAAAACGTTTGATGGATTTTGACAGTTAAGGTATCGTTATATTCGTTTTAAAAGTGTACATAGGTGTTTGAAAAAAATGTCAAAATGGCGAATTTTTAGCGCAAAATAGTATTACGGGTATAAAAAAAATTAACCAAGTCTATCGAGTAGGGTATCAAAATAAATCAAATTAAAAAGGGATTACAAATATTGGTTTAATAGTTTTAAAAGTTTTAATTTAGTATAATAACAGGAATTTTTAGTACCGGGACGCTAAAAAAAATAAAATAAATAATTAAAGAAAAACCAAAACGTGACTGCGTTAGATATAATTTGAAAAGAAAAAAACAAGTTGAGTAGTTTACATAGCCACTTTACAGGAAGGAGTCCATGAAAATGTTGACTGAGTCAAATAATGGGTTCTGATATTAACGCAGTATGGTTTAAGATTTTTTAAATTATTTATTTTTTTGATTAGGCATGTCGATTTCATCGTTTACCTACTATCGTCATAGTAAATAGACTTCCTCGTAGTATTATTATTGAGCACTACTTAGGTATATCGAAATTCCCATTTCACTTTATTAATTTCACAATATGTTGTGTTAACTGACTAAATAAATGGTTTTGGGGTGTAATCTTTCATTTTAATCTATAAATTATTTTATGATGACTATGTTCTGTTATAAAATTTCAATTTGTTTGATCATTGAATGGATATCAATGGCCAATAAAATGAATTACTGCTCCAAGAAAACAGTCAACGTAAAATTAAAACTGCAGTAAATTTAACATAAAAGAAGTAATAAACCCTTTTTTAAGCTGAATTTGCAATTTATCTATAACGGGATTAAAAAAAAAAACAATGGATAACTGTTACAAAAGATAAAATTTGAGACTATATAAATTAAATTTTTAATTTTTTATTTAATTAAGTGTGTATTATTGGAGAACTCAAAAAATTCTTTTCTGAACTACCGTTTTGGAAAAAAAGACCGGGAATCTAAAAATTACCCAGTTGTTTGGTTGAAAAAGAAACTGAAGATGACCTAAATTATGAACATGACCCTGAAGCATAGCTCAAGGTGAAACAAGAGTTTTCAAATGAACACTCAAAATTTTATTCTTGAACAATTACTTTTACGAAATTTTACAATTAAATATATATTTATACCTAAGGTGAAGACGTTCAACATGCTAAGGCGTTAAATTATGCAGATTGCTTGGAATTGAGTGTTTATGATTTCGAATCGCAACAGCGGCTTTTTCATGAATATGATAAATAGAGCGATTAATTTATAATTAAACTGCCGTTGCAATAATTAAAGGAACTATGCCAGCCAACATCTGCAGTTGCCAAATGACGCGTATGCCTAAGAAACGGAAGAAAATTCATTGGAATTTTTATTGTAACTAATGTAACTTATACTAAATCAATATGTATTACACACTGTTTCAGTGACCGTTTTGTGCCTTATGTTATTAGAAAAAATAGTCCTTACACGCGCAGTAATTTCGATAAAAAAATACTGCCAGTATTTATTTTCGTAATTCCATCACTGTGCACCTTACACTAAAATATTGCTGTAATACAGTATATCCTGGTAATCCAATCCATGTCTTATTCGAGGTCCCTTCTATAACCGACAAAACTATAATTACATTGCAGATTTATCATATGAATTCTTCGTTCCTGATGTTAGAAAATGGTTGAAATTCTATCGTTTTGATGTGTAATTTGTTGGATTATAATTTTCAAAAAGTTCCGGCAAATTCGAAACTTTGACACGGCCTTGCAAAACGTTTGTCGGCTTATCGGTTGGCGTTAGTACATAATACACAAGAACTTTCGACTACGTATAAATTACGGAAATTATTTGAGTATTCGATCTCTAACTATTGTATAATATCTAGTAGGTACTACTAGAAAAAACTGTTAGACTACGAGAAACAAGTTTAACCTCAAACATAGCGTTGCTATTGAGTTGATGTTTATTTTCTAGCATCTAAATGGTGCAACCTGTACAATTATGGTATAAAACCATATATATATAATAGCATTTGGGTCATTATTATTATTATTCATATTATATTGTTTACTATCATGTTATTGCATATTGTAATTATCTATCTAAAATGCATACATACATATTATATGCCTGCTACATATTATATCTTTATAAAACGGTAGGAAATACAGAGCTTCTAATAAATACCCGATCATTTGATTTTCTTAGAAGCAAGACCAGCACTGGAATTCATATTGAAGGATCAAAGCTCATAACGAGGCTATTGGAGCAGGCTATTTTTCAAACTCATGAGAAAGAAAAATTTGTTTCTAATCATCTCAGATTTCAGAAATTATGGATTTATATTATATATTTTAGAAATTTTTCATATATACCTATATAAATGTGAAAGTAAGGATGTTTGTTTGTTTGTTTGGATGTGTGTTTTGAATGAAACTGAACAATAATGTAGCCATACATCAGAATAACACATGAGTAATATTGTCATTATGTATATTCACATTGTAATATTCTTATTATGTAAGTGTTAGTTATAATTAAAAGATGAAAAAAGATATGGCTTAAAAGATAAGGGCTAAGTCCTAAAGACATTGAACTGAAATATTTGTGATTAAAAGTTATTTTCTAATGATTACAGGTTCCTTCGAAAAGTAACTATTTACTCCCAATTTTTTTTTGAAGGGAAAGCTTCCATAGACCTAGATGCGTTAGACAATATGGAATAATTGTATAATAAATAATATTTGGTAGGGTAAAATCTTATGGTTTCGCGTCAACAACATGGTATGGACAGCTACAGATATAAAAACGTAACTTAGAAAACTAAAACTTTTTTCAATCGAAAAAACTATTCCTTTGTAATAATAATTAAAGCTGCACAACTTAGCTATTCAAAATTATGAACTTATAATTAATTTATACTATAATTAATTAAAAATTAAAAGAAAAGCAGTTGTTCCAAAGTTTTAAGTTTTCACTTCCTTCGACAGTCTCCAAGTCTTTTTTTCAAATATAAGTCAGTAGTACTCATGCCTCTAAGCAATGATCTCTGTCATCCAATGCTAACAGACAAAATATATATATCACTCAGCAGCGGTCTATAATTTCGAACCGTTTTTATGAAGTAGGAAGACAATGGACCATATTAGGACGTATATTGAGTCGATGTAAAGTAATTAAACAAGAGGTTATATACGTAATACAGCAATACCGACTTCAAGAGGATGGTTGACAGGGATCTATAACCGACGCTTGCAATGTTTTATCGTATTTCAACCTTGAAATAACCTTCAAAGTTAATGCCATGGTCATTATTAAGTTTGTCCTTTAAAAAACCAAGAGCCTTTGTTTGTTTTTGGATTTCGGGTTTCTATTAAGAGGATCAACCGGTTCGGAGCTTACTAGAAACTCTGTATGAGTACTATATTATCTATACACATATTGTATTATAATTGCTAGGTAGTGCACAGCAGTATTACTATTACTATATTACCTACTATAAAGTTTGTAGGTCTACGAGGCAACAATATAATTTGCTATTAAAACATTGTTTACTTCTAGCGAACAATGCACGATGGATGCGACGACAAGCGACGACTGACGAGTGAATATTTACAAAGTATATGATAAATACTAATGAATGCTGTTCACAGGCATGTTGGTACTAATTAATTTTGTAATATGATAGAGAAAATTCAATTCATCATTATTAATTTGAATACATCATCGTCCTATATGTATAATGTATGTAGTATGTACATATAGGAAGCAACTACAATGAGATACAGTGTGATGCGTGCAGTTTGGTTTCAAACATATCTAATAACCAGCAAAACTTCTTTTAGAGCAGGCAAGATAATAGTCTGTAGTCTCCTAAGTACAGAAACTCATTACATTACTGTTCAAACTAGGGTTTTCGCATTCTCGGGGTTTTTTCATTCCAGAAAACACATTAAATATTATAAGATAAGATTACCAAAAATTGACTGATTTTTGTCTCTGCTTGTATTATAATTGCATAGAAAAACTTATGGTCTGTCTTAAAATATCGTTATTTAGAACTTTTTATTGGGAGAACTTTTTAAGTGGGATTTTAAGAAAATAATCGCATTCAATGAATGATCTGAAAGCCTATTCCTTGCTTTTGTAACCATGCTTACAGAAATTGAAAAACCACACTCGCTTTCTATGAAAGTAGGTTGTTTGATTGACTTTATACTTTAATATTAACTGGTGATAGTTTAGTGGCTAGTTTCCGTAATCCGTCTCGCATTATTGTTAAAGACTTGTTAGATAAATGTTAACTAATTAAATAATTCCTAGGATAAATGATAAATAATTCCTAGGTCAACGTGAATACCGACAAAAATTCCTGGGTTCAAAAATGCTTGGATTCTCGTGTATGCCCGACACCGGGTACCCGGGGGCGAAAACCCTAGTAGAAACTTTGTAGTAAATGTCTCAATAAACAATATGTCATCTTTATGATACCATGTAGATAGTCATCATACTCAAGATTTGATTATCTTACGCCAAGCATACACGTAAAGGTATAACGGAGAGGTATATTTATCCAGACTAGAACATACAAATTTTTATGGTAAACCGAAAATAACTTTTAGTTATCTTTGTTTGTGGCTAGGTGCTGGCAACGATACTTCACACTGAGGATGAATACTTGTTAGTCGAAATACGTAATTATATAATACAAAAATGGAGTAAAAATCGAAATTTAAATAGAAAATTTAACTCAACGAAAAGCGGGCACCTGACTTTATAAATAAAATTTATATTAAATTTCAATAATATATTACTTTGTGTTTTTATGTTTTAGCGCATTTTTCATTTAAAACTTTTTTACATCTTGTTTCATGTTAGCTTCTATAAGATTTCTACGAAAGTATAATATTTAAGATTTTATTAAAAATACCTTGTTTCAATAAATAAACAAATCTAAAATTAGAGAGGAATCAGTGTTGGTAATAAAAGCAAAGTATGTTAAAAACTTTTAAGTTCTTTTGTTTTAATAAAATACACACTCCAAAAGTTCATAAAACCAATAAAATAGTGTAATAACATAAAAAACTACTTTTGTGTTGTTTCAACCAAAATCATTAAGTACATTACATTACATTAAATTTCGGACGAAAACATTTCACACTTTGGTTATTTTAAGTAACGAACATTTAACGTTGAAAATTACAAGCCCCAATAGACCCATTACCATATATAGTATTTGGATACAACTAAAACTGACTCATGTTCGTCTGTTTTTCTATTTAAAACTCATTATGTTATTTTCGAGTATAGAAATGTACAATCAACTGTAGATTATGCCTCAATAGTCAGATCACTAATGATTAAAATTATAAATTGTTTACGTAAATTATTAGATTTTCAGAAAATAAAGAGTTTAAAATGTTAAAAGGGTCTTTATTTTGGCTTATCGAAGATCACAAATATAGGTAAAAAATTTGTTTTGCTTTAGTAGAACACTCGATCTGGCATGCATGCAGGTGAGGTGAGTATTTATATATCCAAATTATAAACAAAGGTTGTTGAATACTGCATTGCAGACAAAACCGATTGAAAGTTAAATAATGACTGGGTTTGAAAAAAAGTTTTGAAGGCAAGCATGGCTCCGGAAAATTTCGAAGCTAAATGGAAAATTATTGATGTTCATTTGAAATGCAGTTTATCGAATGAAAGGTCTCTCGAGGCCGAAATAAGAAGCTCGTTATTCAAAAATCGTTTTAAAGTAGGTAATTGGCTAGTCATTTAAAAGAACGACCCTGTCTTCTCAATCTATTAAAGTTTGAACAATTTTTTACATTGGATTTTAGGGAGAGATAGAGAACTTTATAAAACTATAAAAATCCGCCATTTTGAGGGGTAGGTTACTCCCTGAAAAAGTGTGTTACAAGCAAATCGTGATTAAACAAGTGAAATATACAAAATTTTAAAAATCTCCGACAAATTTTTCGGCTACGGAACAGTAAACTCGCATTTGAAACATATCTAAGAACACTTTCCATTAAATTGCCTTTTTCTTAACTGAGCCGATTTGGAAGATCATCGCCAATTTATAGTTTTTTCGGGTTCGAAACCCAAAATTAGAAGAAGTAAGAACAATCTCCATTAAATTATCTTTCAAACAAAAACCAAAAAGTAAAAATGTGTTCATCCGTGTAGGTGCTACGATGCCACAGACAGACAGACACACAAACATAGCGGTCAAACTTATAGCACCTCTTTTTTTAGTTTGGGGGTTAAAAATATAATAATAAATAAATAAAGTTTTTATTTCGCGTTAATTTCACATTATCTGAAAATTTCTATTTTCGCACGAGAAACTACGGAGAAAAAAATTCAGTTTGAAGAGGATACATGCTTTCAATACAAAATATGAAAACAATAACAAAGCCTTTTTTATAATATATGAATGTTTTTAGTAAACCGCTCGCTGATCTGACTGATTTATATGCGTTTTATGGGAAAGTTGAAATACTTACTCTTCCCTAAAATTATATGAATTAAATGAAGAAAAATTTTTGTTCCAAATTTCCGATGGATAGTTTCAGCCAAATAACTGAAATATCAAGGGGTTTTGGACCATATTTTAACCCATTTTAGATTTTTAGTTTTGACTTTCGAGGCGAGCAACAAAACTTGCTCGCCTCAAAAGTGAATAAACAGCAATAATAGTTTTAAACCATTATAAAATCATTCAAACATCATTTTATTATGTATATTTGTAAAAACTTTAAATGAACATCTTGAGGATATTAAAACAACAAAACATTTACATTCCATTCGTATTGAATGTTTTTGTTTGTAGTTGTAGTTTTAGTCGCGTGCGCTTGTCAACATTATTGTAATGTGACAAATAATGAAAATTACTTTATTCCCTCCCTATACCTACTTCATACAATACAAAAAAAAAAAAAAAAAAAAACAAACAAACAGAATCAACTTTTACCAAAGGAATATATGTGTATTTGTATGAAACGTAAATAAAATTTAACTCCGTTGAAGAAGATTACTACCTTGACCAGCAAAACCAATTTATGGATATATACCGTACACTTGAACTTCTGAGTACTTGTGCTTTGCATGCAATATTCTTGCTTGGCAAATTCACTGATCAATAATTTCCACAGATATATCCACGAGACTCGAGAAGGTGAAATTGTGGCCAACATAGGCACTAAATATGAACAAAAATTTCTTTTAAGCCTCAATACAAATATATTTATCCTCAAGGGAGGGCTAGGTACAACTAAAAAACTTAAAGATAGCATTAAACGCTTTACCCATAAAAGAAAAAAACGATCGAAAAACCCGAGTAAAACAGTGTTCGACATTCAAAAACAATTAATTATCTTATAAAAAGAAGGTAGTATCCCATCTTTATTAAGCAATTGATGGACCAGTAGAATCATTTTTTTCAAAAAACGAAAAAATTATTTTTTAGACCATCTTACATGCAAAGCCCGTTTACTATACTATGCATATATGTAATGTGAAAGGTATACTAAGTTTAGTCCCAAGTTTGTAACGCTTAAAAATTGATGCTATGAACAAAATTTTGATATAAGTTTATAAAATCACCTAATTAGTCCATTTTCGTTTGTCTGTCCATCTGTCCGTCTGCCTGTCAACACGATAACTCAAAAACGAAAAAAGATATCAAGCTGAAACTTTTACAGCGTACTCAGGACGTAAAAAGTGAGGTCGAGTTCGTAAATGAGCAACAAAGGCCAGTTGTGTCTTTGGTCCGTAGGACGCATCTTGTAAACCGTTAGAGATAAAACAAAAAATTAAATGTAAAAAATGTTCCTTATAAAAAAATAACCAACTTTGTTTGAAACATTTTTTCGTAAACATCACTGTTTTTCGTGAGGGCGCAAATTAGGCGTAAATTGTATAGTATGTATTATATGGGAATATCAGTTATATCTATGCATGGTATTTCAACAATTAACTCAGTCAATTGTTTGTTTTTACTTGTTGTAAATAGATTTGAATAAGCGGATTTGAATTAAAAACAATTATCAAAGACTCAGGCATCAAACTTTTCCCATTGCTTGCCCAAACTAGAGTTTTTTAATGCCCACACCACAAAATACACATAAAACATATATTTTTTATTAATCTATAAACAAAGACTCAACGGATGTGCTTTTATTTTCCTCGGCTTATTGTCTGTTACACAGACGTTTTTGATATTATACCGACTCTTATACACCCTCTTTCTGTCCTGCATCACACTCCGTTCTCGGTGTAATGAGCTTTATATCCTTCTTCTTTTTCTTTATTCATGCATTTTTACTCTTTGAAAAAAAATAAATAAATGGACAAATTTAAAGAAATAATAAAAGAAAATTAAAATGTGTACACTGAAGATATGAAAATTTACAATGGATTTCACAACTGTGACGTGAATTAAAAACGAAAAAGCAAATAATAGGTTTAAAACTGCAGCGTTATTTCGTTTTATTTTACTTATTTATTTTAACTTTGGAATTATCTAACGAATCTTGTACAGCTGCGAAATGATTTTTTTAAATGAAGATATAAGTACAGTCAGATCAATGAACTGTGAAAATGCTTCATTGTGTTTTTTGATCGATTTATTAAAAGACAAAGATTGGCATAGTAAAAAGGAATATTTTTGTATTTTAACTGCAGCTCTGTATCCTGGAATAATGGTCGAGCGAACATTTTTACTTTTTTATTTCCATAAAAATTTATAAATGACGAAGGCGATATCGTTCAAGGTATCTCAGTATCACAAAAAATGCACGAATTACATATAGTAGGTACTATATGTAATCCGTTCATTTTTGTGAAACTGAGATACATCGAATCGAAAAACTACTGAATGATTCGCCCTTCCCTGAAATCCTGGAAATCCCAAAACCCTCCCGGAAACAAAAATCTGGATAATTTCAAAGATACTGTTGGTAAGCAAAAATATTAATAGTAGGCAAATATATGTCATAAGAATTGAAAGAAGTTCTTTCATTGCGCAATCCACTAACAGAATCAGCACGTTTGTTTGTGGTTGACCGTAAAAAAATCAAAAGTTTTTATCAATAAATATGAAATTTCAATGATGATATCAAATCTTACTTTCTTACAGTCAAAACCAAACTCGTGTTGTGTAATAAAAGCTATGTAATCAAAGAAAAAATTTTATAGCAAAAGAAAATAATGTATTTAGAATCTGCTCACAAACACATGCATGTAAATGGCTAGGAAATAACCCTTCAGGGTACCTTTTCGTTGTATAGTACGTCACATACAAACAAAAATCCCTATTTGCTTTGTCTGTTGTGTCTTTAAGGAAGATCATTGTAGTATTATGTACATTTTCCTTTCTTAAAATAAGAAAACGTGCCTTTTACTTAAGAACAGTATCCACACTATAATATATCCTTTCTTATTGTGAACATCATTTGTTCATATACAGACTTTCGTTTGGTTTTCGAAAGGGTACCATCATTGTGTCATTCTCTCGTGCTACTGACTATACGATTATATACCGGTTGGACCAAATACTATTATAACTTAAAATATTTTCGAATTCATATGTTCCACAGAAACATTTGTGTGGTCAAAATTGTTGGACTCAATGGTGCGCAACCTAACAACACTTTGACGTAAGTATTTTAAGAATTTGACTTAAGAAGTATTTAAAAGTTAGTTCAGATTAGAAACTGATAAAAACTACAATGCCACTTGAAATTAGAAAGTGGTTTCTGCCAAAAAGTTTTAATAATGTGTTCGAAAATAAAAATGGAATTTTTCAACATATCGTACGTTTCATTGTCAGGACAATATATTAACACCACTTTTATTATATTGATGGCTGTGTACGCATGTGTGTTCGTTCGATCGAGGACATTTTTTAGTTCACGATTTCTCATGAATGGCAGGGATAACGACCTCGTATTTACACCGATCGTTGCGTTATAACATCCAGATGTGGTAAAAAGACTGGCAGAATGGAATATGAGTTGTACTCTTATTAACGGCTGGTTACATTTGTTTCGATTTAAATATGCCGAAATCTACTGGATTTTTGGCGAATCGTTTTCAGTAAAAATTTTTAGGATTTTTTTGAAGGTCAATTTTATGCCCTCGACCGGGCGTCTATTTCTTATCATTATAAGAAATTGATTGCACAAGAATGCTTATGTATAGAACTGAATATTCCTTTTTTATTAAAAAAATTGGCATTTTTATAACGCACAACTTTCTAATTAGAGTCAGCTATTAAATAACAATGAAGATCATGGGAGAATTATGGTTGCACAAATTTTCCGTTTGGGTTTATAGATTGGGAAATATTTAAGATGGTAACAGATAGGTACTAGTCCACTCGGTATGTTACTCATGCTACTTGTATTTATAGAAAGGGCCTCTTGCCTTTTAGTCTACTTGATAAAATGGTGTACTCTGTTAACAGTTTTGTGTATAAAGAGAATAAGGTGATTTTCTGCCTACATATTTGATTGTGTTTGCGCTCTTATTAGAGTCAATAAACTACTCGTTCCATTCTAGTTGAGCATTTTGTGTTAAGGCATGTTAACAGTTCTATTTCATTGAAGATCCGTCTTATGCCATGGTCAACAATAGAAGTATGAACGTATCTGGGATTCTTCCGTTTGGTAAATATCAGTAAGAAATTACATTTAACAAGTTTCCTTGAAATTTGTTGTTCTAAATTTTTTTTGCCATATAAGTAGTTTCTGAGTTACGGTTCGAAGTAATTACTTATTTAAGCTTATAAACAGGCCATACTATCAGCAGGTATGTGATTTTTATACAGGCTTGTTCATGCTATACGACACGGAATATTATGGCTAAACGGCTTGATTTAAACAAAATTTTCTTTCAGGAATTGATGGAGAATTATTCGCTGTACATTTTTAAATTATTTTCGTAATATTCAGGGTAACCTGAAACACGGAATGTATCAAAGTTGTATTTTTTCAAATAAAACACCCTGTTTAGTATTTCACTTTCAGGTTCGACGATCAAAATAAAGGTGTTTTCATAGAGGTTTACCTCACTATAACTTCACGGTTTTCGAAATATTCTGCATTTCATAAGATTATTGTGGCAATTTTAACTTAGAATTTCTCAAAGCTTATATCAGTTTTTCGAATCAAATTTAAGTTCGAGTTTACTAATCGATTGTGTTTCTTATCGCAATTGGGAATAATTGAATTAAATATACAGGTTGTCCCAAAACTATGACTAAATGTCTTTGAAAGCATTTTTCTTGAAACAGCATTTTCAAAGTCGTTGAGTAAGATTTCTCCGAAACGGCTCGACTGGTTTCGAATTTTTACGCAACTTTTTTTTTACACATTTTCCCCAGGTGTTCGTCGAAGGAATAATGTTTCTTAAAATTATTTCAATATTTCAGACCACTTTAAAGTTGGAAATAATACTCAAAATGCATCAAGATTTCATATAAGTAAGTGTGGACCTAGCTTTATATAGACTTAAACAATATTATATTAATTGTATACCTAATCATAACAATGTGTTTGATTTTATTTATTAAGATTGATAACGCAGATTAATTATCTAACTGTAAATACTATTGCTATGATAAGTGTTAAAGGAAGTTTGTTTATGAGGCGGATATATAAATATACTCATATTGTTTGTTTTGTGTGAAGTCTTTAATACAAATATTATGATTTTATGTTCAATATATTTTTTTTACATTGTGTGGTCACATAAACTCGCATTTGAAACATATCTAAGAACACTCTCCATTAAATTACTTTTCAAACAAAAGCAAAAAAATCAAATTTGGTTCATCCGTTTAGTCGCTACAATACAACAGATACACAAACAGGCACACACACATAGCGATCAAACTTATAAAACCCTTTGTTTTAGTTGGGGGTTTAAAAAATAACGCAAGCACCGATGTTAAACACTGTTTATAAAGGGTATTTCTACAATTAACTCAATCTATTAATTATTTTCACTTTTATCTTTGAGTTTTAAATTCTACAAGTTGTATTTATATTTCATGTAATATTATTGTTTTACCCTAAATGTACGTAACATATGAAAGTATATTTAGTTCCAAACAAAATATTGACATTATTTTATTAATTCATTTCCGTCTGTCTATCTGTCCGATAAAGGATATCATGTCCGATATAGGAAATGATAACTTCAAAGCGCGAAAGAAATAGCAATCTGATTACTTACAAACATAGATACACTCGTATTATACATTTTTCTTCTTTTTATAAAGTAGAGGAAGTATTGTCGTAAAAAATGTTGTTGAATTTTCATCCGAAATAACCATTTTAAGTTTCCTCGAAAATTATAGCTAGTTATGCCGTGACGTTTATAGATACGTATTCATGTATCTTGCACTATCCAAAAACTATTGGAAAATAAAAAACTGCTAGTGTTACTTGCTGCTGATGTAACATTCTATAGGTGAAAGAATTTTTAAAATTGGTAAATTAGTGAATTCAAAACGGTTTTTATTTTCATACAAACTTGTATCGCCTATTTGACCCTTTTAAGGTATCCATAATAAAAAATCCTTTCTTAAATGACAAAAAAATCCGACAGTATAAAATCAATATCCTCTCGAAATTTAAATTTATATCGTTAGTGATTTAGGCTGGGCGTTTATAATTCATTCGGGGCATTTCCTTTCCTCCCTCAGATTATCTCCCGCCCACTGAAAGTTTTCGATTTTAAGTAATATAAAAAAAGAAACATTTAAAAAAAATTATGAAAATCGGAGCAGTTCTTGAGGATTTATTAGTAAAAATATTCATTAATGTGATAATAATATATGTATTATTGATGAGCGAGATCAAGAACCAGATCAAGACCATAGTTATCCATAGTTATAGTCTTCGTCGTGATCTTGAAAATTGTTACTTGACATTGGTCATGCATTATCAGTTTTAGTCTTCTTGGTCATGGTCTTAGTCTTGCTTGTCTTGGTCTTGAAGAGATGGGTCTTGGTTTTGAACAAAAGTCTTGTTATGAGTGTTCTTACTAAAATATGTCTTGGTTTTGCAGAGGTAGGTCTCGTTCTTGCAGAATTGCTCCTTGGTCTGGGTCTTGATTCTTGGTTGCTTGGTCTTGGTATTGGTCTTGTCGGAGTGATAGCTATATTGGTATTGGTCTTGACAAATTTGTAAGACCAAGACCAAGATTGCAAGACCGAGACTTATTTTGCTCATCACTAATATGTATTGTTAAACATGGTATTCTATTTTTAAAATTAAAAATTCTCAACGTTGTACCTAGCATATTAAAAAATTACATCATATAATTTTTACTTATCTATGAAACAAGCTGATGTATATTTATACATCGCGTGACTTCGGTTTAGTTTTTAAAAATGGTCCAAACCTTATTTGTTGCATTCAGAACAGACATAGCACCAGATCTAGGAATTTACCAACATATGGTGTAGCAATAGTACCTTTTTTTTTTAAGATAATCACTAAATGATATGAACTTTTGCAAGCCTTGTTCAAATAGTTATTATTTAGCTAGTGAGAAAGATCTGGGTTTTCTGAAATATCTTCTTTAATACTTCATCAATACTAATGAATGTGGTCTCATTTTAAAGATTTTCTTGACTTTTTGTGTCTTGTAATAATGAAACATAATTTTTCATCTAAATTCATGAAGTTATAATATTTTTCTTTTTTTTTTATCTAAATTCATCATCAAAGTTGAAAATAAGATACAAATAATTTCAACGCTAAATCTAAAATTGTCTTAGTGCTCGCACTACCTTAAACTGATATTATTTCTTTCTTCTTTGTTTATAACGATAAAAAATTGCTCAGACACTTGTATTTAATATATCTTCAATTTATCGTTAATAAATTGACAGACTATTGCTTCAAATAATATCCAATAAATTTTATTGCTATAAAGAATAGAATAAATTTGATTATAATAAAATACCGGTATCATCAATGAAGGTATATAGAAATTTATCAGCTTATAAAAATTATTAGTATCGAGTTCAAATGATAAATAATATCGACTTTTGAAATTTAGAGTGTCAATCCTAAAATCACTAAAATAGATACTTATTAGTTAGATGTCTACAACTCTTCTTTAATTATATATAAGAAAGCTTTGAAACTAAATATTATGTAAACCTTATAAATTAGCAAGCAGATGTGAAAATTGAAGCTCAAATTGAAAATTTTCATGTCAAAAAATTGTTTTTTGTTTAAGTAATGTAAAAAAAAGTAATTTTCAAATACCTAAGTTGAAACATTGATTGAAAAATGAGTTAATTTTTTGTTGTTGTGAAAACATTTTACAATAGCTGTAGGGGTAGTCATTAATTAACATTATTATAATTGAATTGTACAATTTTAATATTTGTCAAAAAAACAAATGTTAAGGATATTCCGACTACAAATTATATTTTATACACCCTCGAGATCCTACCGGATTATCCAACAAGAATCCAAATTGAGATGTAACGTAGAACCGTATTAGAAAATGCTACCGCTCGACAAATGTTTATTCTCCACCACGGGGTTTATTGGTTAAATTTTTTACGAATAAACTCTAGTACTACGTCCTTCAAAGAGGTCACACTATTTATTTAACTGTACAACTCTCGTTGAAAGATGGGTTGTTCATACAGATCAAAGAAGTAATAACATAGAATTTTAATGTGACCATCCAAACGGTTGATCGACACAGGCAGTTTTTTTTCAGGCTGCGAGACAAAGAGGAAAGGCGGTCTTTTTTTTAGCGGTCAATAATTCACTTATTGCGTTTCTTATGCTTTTAAGTCTCTACGTTATATAACCTCTTTGATACAGATAGACTTAAAAGTTAAACAATTCTAAGAATTAACGAATAGATACGGTACAATTATTATTATAATATTTCACAACAATACCGGAAGAATAACGGAAGTACTTACATTTTGAAATAATAACAATACTGGTTGATTTGGTTGGTAAAACACGTACTCGCGACGGGTGTGAGGGGTGTACAAAAGGGTTATGTTGTTTTTGCTGTTGTTACGTGTGTATGTCACACATTAAATTTTTTATATGCTTATTATAATAACAAACATACACACAAAATATTTATTCGTTTTTTTTTTTTTTTTTTGCAAAATAATAATTTTTTATAAATAAATTTATGCAAAAAAAAAAAACACACAAGAGAAAATAAACAAAGCATAAATGTGTTCTAATAAAAAGCAACAACAAGAATATTATACATTTATGGATGATATGTTATACAGGGTGTTAAGAAAGTAACTAACCGACAAAAATATTTTATACATAAGCTGTAAATATAAAATAAGAAAAATTAGTTTCGTATTGTGTGTCGCCCTGGTAGCTCAGTTGGTTAAGACGTAACCAATTCCGACCGCGGTGTAAAAATAATTTGATTATTAGTTGTAATATAGGCTGGTGTAGTCCATGGTATATGCATGAAGGAGGTGCATTCAGCCTCTGAAATTGAAGAGCTGATATATGTAATCATCAGCGGAAAAGGTGGTAAAACACGTATAGGGTCCTAAGTGTGTCCTTCCTGGACAGCCAATATAACCTAACCTAATCTTCGTGTTGTGAGTCGTTTTTAACTTTTATTTGAAATTTTTTTCGTGAAATGTATACTTAGGGCAGATAATGAATTCGAAATTTTATATTTAATTATAAGGACAGAGTCAACCCTAGTAGCTCCGTTGATTAAGACGTAACCAATTCCGCTTGCGATATACCTTTGGTAGCGTTTCGATTGCCGCCGTCACAATAAAAATTAATTTAATTAATAGTTGAGTTAGGCTGGTGTAGTGTATACACTACAGCATTTAAAAATAATTTAGGAGCTGATAAATGAAATAAAAACACATAAGGTGAAAAGGTCGTAAAACACATATATGGTATCACAATGGGCCGTATGGCCTAAGTTTGTCTCTCGTGGACAATAATTATAGCCTAAACTATAGGGATATAAGATGTTACATTTAACTTTGATAATAGAAAGAGGTTGATTTTTAAATTACAAAGTTGGCAATACAGATAAAACTATTGAATTATTGTTGTTAGAAGGAGTTAATATTCAAAATATATACCTTCGAAAAGACACGATCAAACATAATGGGACATGGCAAATGAAATCAACAAAATATTCGAATAGAAGATACGGGTTTTGCGGTTATTTATACAACTAACTATATTTTTGGACAAAAATTAAAACGAGTAAGTAATATAAATTTTTTTGGCTTAGTAAAACATTAATGGAAAGGAATCTAGAGGTACGGAACATTTGGTATTATATTCACAAAAAATGTTTTTCATGAATTACTTTCTAAAAGTTTCTGCATCGTTATTTTACAGCTTTCTGTATATGCAAAAATGTTGTAAAAAAAGAGAAAAGTTCAAAAATAGCTGTAACAAAATGAAAAAAATATTCTCTATAGTTACTTGTATGTAATGTATGTATGTCAGAGGCGTAGTAACTACCATATCACTGGTAGTAATAATATGGGACCCGCCAAATAAACTATTATCCATTTATCAAAAAAACAAGAATTTAAGTTAGTAGTTGATTAAAAGTTTTACAATTGTATTTTAGAATATTATATAATGTTTCATTTTTTTTAGGACTTAGTAGAATATTACATATTGTTTCAATTTTTCTTTTAAGCTTTGAATTGTATTTTAATTGTACTTTGTTAATGGCTGTATGGCAATTGCTAAAGCCAGTTTTTAAATAAAAAAAGAAAAAAGTTTTACAAACAAACTACACTGAACAATGAGAAAAAGTTTCTGGTAGATTATGGCTGTAGACTAATACGTCATATTCGTCTGAATAAGCGATTAATTGCCAGAATTAGATTTTCTAAATTTATTTTAGGTTTTCTATAGCACAATTACATTCTATAGCACAAGATATTAAACTGTACAAGCTGTATGTTGTGACCCTTGAGATTCGTTTTTTTCAAATTACGGAAAAACAATATTTGAACCAAATTTAAATTTCATTAATATTCCTCATTAGTCATATTTTAAGTTTAATAAAAGTATCAGTATATTAAAGTAAAACCTGTAATAGCAGCAAATTATATTTTTATCCCCCGAACTAAAAAAAGGGGTGTTTGTCTTCTATATGTGTGTGTCTGCCTATGTGCCTGTCTGTGGCATTGAAGCGCCTAAACGGATGAATCGATTTTGATTTTTTTTTGTTTTGTTTGAAGGGTAATTTAATGGTGAGTGTTCTTTGCTATGTTTCAAGTGTGAATTCAGGGTTCCGTACCCGAAAAAACTAAAAATTGGCGATGATCTTCCAAATCGGCTCAGTTTCGAAAAGGAAATTTAATGAAGAGTGTTCTTAGATATGTTTCAAATCCAAGTTAAGGGTCCCCTACCCGAAAAATTTGTCGGGGGTTTCTTAAATTTTGTGAATTTACTTGTTCTCTGAGAGTTAAAAGAAAGTTTTTGAACACAAGTCAAAGTTAATTGTCAAAGATATCCTAAACAAATATAAATATATCTGCTCATTTTATAAAAAAGATTCTTCGAAGATTTAGAACATGGAGACTATACAAGGAGACCGAGCTCAAACGGGAGAATTGATAAAGATTGTGATTGGTAGAGAAACGCTAGGTTTCCTTTTGCACCGTAGTGCGGACGATATTCGAACACATGCGAACATACGAACGGGATAATACTGATACTTTATTTGTGACAGTTCGACCTCCTTGTCTAGTCTCCATGGTCTACAAATCAAAATGAGCTTACTGAAAAGATGAAAATTCACAGTTTTTGGCACTATAAGTACTGTAATATAGTTTTGGAATGTGTATAGAACCCTGCACATATCAAGATAGACAAAATAAAGTATAATTTTGAACAATAAACGTATGTACTACCTATATATACGCGAATACAGCATATTTTTTGTGCAACAAGTAATATTGAAAGTAATTTATAACTAACAATAAAAATGTGCACATTAAAAGCATCGCATATACAGCAGAAAACTAAACAAAATTTGTTATCAGAATTTTGGAAAAGGCGTGAGACAGGGGATGTTGGTTGAGTTTGTTGGTTAATAGTAAATAACACCAAATAAAAAGGATCAAGTTAATGGTGTGGTTTGGTATTCAGTTTGTATCTAATTTATATACCAACTGTACTGGGGGTACACAATAATATATAGAGCACCACTCATTCTGTACTCTCATGCGACACACATATGAGACAACATGGGACATCATCTTCTTTTAAGAACCTATAGTGAAAATTGTTTGTAGTGAAAATTTGATTATTCCTTTAAATAATGATTTTACGATATTGTTTGTTAAGTTTTGGCAGTTAAGGTAGTCCGAGCGCCAAGGCATGTTTAGAATTGTGGTTGAAATTATTTTTACCTTATTTTCAACTTTGATGATGCATTTAATTATAACTTCATGAATGTAGACGTAAAATAAGAATACAATTTATCGATATCGGTTGCTAAATAATTTAACAAAATTTTCGATATTTTGAAAATTACTCCAGATATTCTTCAATTTTATTCTTTCTTTTCGTCTTATATTGTCAAATTATAACATAGTTCACCATCAAAATTGAGAAAATATATATTTTTAAATTTGCGTCCCCACTACCATGCTCATACATTCTTAATTAGTCGGGCTCGCGGTTTTTTTTTTCTCAATAATTTACTAAGGTTTTAACTTTAAATAGTTTTTTTTTTTTAATTTCCACCGACTTTTTTTGGAGAAATTTACGAAAACATATAATCCATCTACCGTACTCATAAGACCAATGTTAAATATGCCAACTTTTGAAGTCATTTATTAAATAATCGGACAATCACCTCTAAAATTTTTATTTAAAAAAAAATCAATCCTTTTATCCGCAATTGCTGTGGCCCTATTACTTCCTTAATTCCATCAAAATAAGTTGTATAGATCTAAGGCGATCAAGCTACTGTAGAATTGTCGTCAAACAACATTTTTTTCTATGAACATTCTACCTTTTTTAGGGGTCTGGTAATTTTTGGACTAGCTAAGGCTTAAAATTGGGTAACATCCGTTGATTGCAATACTCAAATAGGAGATAATTGACACTCGTTCAAGTAAAATGATTTATGTATTTCTTATTCTTCTCTTCTTGTATATCTTCTTATTTAAATATCCTCTGCGACAAATATTCATCAATAAATTTCGTTACTTTATTACAAAATTTTCCGAGCCTTCCCTCCCAAGGTTGAAGTAAAAGTGATTTGTTTAAGAAACTCACGAACGCCGGGAAGGGGTATATCCATTTCATTATACATTTTATTGATTTTCAGGGGAGCTGGAGAACATGGGTCAAATTATTTTATAATTTTTTTCAATATTACTTGTACAATATTTATTCTAAATGTTTAGTTCTTTTTAATTTTGTACTCAACCAAGCTGATTCAGCAAACCACTGTTTTTCTCTCAATAATGATATATAGACTGTTGTTCAGGGGTAATATAAATGTTTCACACTATAGGTATTCCGATTCATATGTTGCAGATATTAACATGACGTAGACGAATATATTATTGTAAAGCACATAGGAGATATATTTGAGAAATGTGATAATATCAGCAAAAAAAAAAAAAAAATTATTATAGCATAGTGAGTAGCACAATATATTTAAATAATATTTAAATGTGGAAAGAGGGAGTCAGAAGTGAGTTAAATATATACATTTGGGAGTAAAGTTCAGATGCTATTGTTAACTACTTTGTATATGTAAAACATTACCTACTGCTCTGACATGATTTTAATTAGAAAATGCAGTTTTATTCACAAAGAATCACTGCCTTAAACCCTTTATGTAAGTTATATTGACGGGTTTTAAAATGTTAGACCAAAGGTAGTATGGATATCTCGTGCGTGACAATTACCTGCTATTTTAAAAAATTTATCTAAAATATCATGAAAAAAAAATAAGATCCGATCAAATTTACTTGTGTTACCAAAAAAAATTAATTTATATACCGAAATTATATATTTTTTAACTGTTGCGTTGGGTTGGGTTGGGTTTATGACGTCATCAAAATCCAAAAAATTTAATTTTGCTCTATTACATCCAAATTTTATCCAATTTTGATAAACCAAGTATGTAATTCTACTAAATTTGGGCCATATTTTTCAAATTTATGATCAAAATTAACCTAGCACTAATAGGTTTCAAGCATGTGGAGGTCTGGTTTCGGAATTAAGCACATAAGTGATAACTAGCGAAAAACTGGCATCACAGCTGAAAAGAATAACCCAAAATTAGTGGGTTTTAAAAAAAATTCCAATAAGATCGGATCAAAATTGCCTGTGTTATTAAAAAAATCGAATTTGTGAACTTGATGACGTCATCAAAATTCAAAATATTTAATTTTGCTCTATTACATCCAAATTTTATCCAATTTTGATAAACCAAGTATGTAATTCTACTAAATTTGGGCCATATTTTTCAAATTTATGATCAAAATTAACCTAGCACTAATAGGTTTCAAGCATGTGGAGGTCTGGTTTCGGAATTAAGCACATAAGTGATAACTAGCGAAAAACTGGCATCACAGCTGAAAAGAATAACCCAAAATTAGTGGGTTTTAAAAAAAATTTCAATAAGATCGGATCAAAATTGCCTGTGTTATTAAAAAAATCGAATTTTTGAACTTGATGACGTCATCAAAATTCAAAATATTTAATTTTGCTCTATTACATCGAAATTTTATCCAATTTTGATAAACAAAGTATGTAATCCTACTAAATTTGGGCCATACTTTTCAAATTTGTGGTCAAAATTAACCTAGCAATAATAGGTTTCAAGAATGTGGAGGTCTGGTTTCGGAATTAAGCACATAAGTGATAACTATCGAAAAACTGGCATCACAGCTGAAAAGAATAACCCAAAATTAGTGGGTTTTAAAAAAAATTTCAATAAGATCGGATCAAAATTGCCTGTGTTATTAAAAAAATCGAATTTTTGAACTTGATGACGTCATCAAAATTCAAAATATTTAATTTTGCTCTATTACATCGAAATTTTATCCAATTTTGATAAACAAAGTATGTAATCCTACTAAATTTGGGCCATACTTTTCAAATTTGTGGTCAAAATTAACCTAGCAATAATAGGTTTCAAGAATGTGGAGGTCTGGTTTCGGAATTAAGCACATCAGTGATAACTAGCGAAAAACTGACATTACAGCTGAAAAGAATGACCCAAAATTAGTGGGTTTTAAAAAAAATTCCAATAAGATCGGATCAAAATTGCCTGTGTTATTAAAAAAATCGAATTTTTGAACTTGATGACGTCATCAAAATTCAAAATATTTAATTTTGCTCTATTACATCGAAATTTTATCCAATTTTGATAAACAAAGTATGTAATCCTACTAAATTTGGGCCATACTTTTCAAATTTGTGGTCAAAATTAACCTAGCAATAATAGGTTTCAAGAATGTGGAGGTCTGGTTTCGGAATTAAGCACATCAGTGATAACTAGCGAAAAACAGACATCACAGCTGAAAAGAATGACCCAAAATTAGTGGGTTTCAAAAAAAATTTCAACAAGATCGGATCAAAATTGCCTGTGCTATTAAAAAAGTAGAATTTTTGAACTTGATGACGTCATCAAAATTCAAAATATTTAATTTTGCTCTATTACATCGAAATTTTATCCAATTTTGATAAACAAAGTATGTAATCCTACTAAATTTGGGCCATATTTTTCAAATTTATGATCAAAATTAACCTAGCTCTATTAGGTTTCAAGAATGTCGAGGTCTGGTTTCGGAATTAAGCACATCAGTGATAACTAGCGAAAAACTGACATCACAGCTGAAAAGAATGACCCAAAGTTAGTGGGTTTCAAAAAAAATTCCAACAACATCGGATCAAAATTGCCTGTGTTATTAAAAAAATCGAATTTTTGAACTTGATGACGTCATCAAAATTCAAAATATTTAATTTTGCTCTATTACATCGAAATTTTATACAATTTTGATAAACAAAGTATGTTATCCTACTAAATTTAGGCCATATTTTTCAAATTTATGATCAAAAATAACCTAGCTCTATTAGATTTCAAGAATGTGGAGGTCTGGTGCCGGAATGAAGCCCATAAGTGATAACTAGCGAAAAACTGACATCACAGCTGAAAAGAATGACCCAAAGTTAGTGGGTTTAAAAAAAATTGCAATTTTTTTTACTGAGCCGTTTAAGAGATAAAATTAATGCAGAAGTTCGCGTTGGAATTTAAATTTCGGTGTTAGATTCAACCTACTTAATAATGTTTACGCTAGACAGTAAAACACAAAAATTAAAAAGTTTTTTTTTATAAATTTAGGTTTCAAATTTTTATTGTTTATTTCATATGATTTATTTTCCAAAAATTAATAATTTGTATTCTGATTTATATCAAAAAAAATTGTATTAGAATCATGTTAATTAGATAACAACTACAGCCAAGCCTAAAATTCTAAATTTACTAGTATGATGATGAAAACTTTAACCTAATATTTTTGCTTTAAATATTTTTAACCCTCGAACTAAAAATAGGGTGTTATAGGTTTGACCGATATGTTTGTGTGTGTCTATTTGTTTATTTGTCTGTGGCATCGTAGCGCCTAAACGGATGAACCGATTTTAATTTTTTTGGATTCATTTAAAAGGTAATTTAACGGAGAGTGTTATTAGCTATGTTATCAAGCGCGAGATTAGTGTTTCGTACCCGAACTAAAAACTAAAAAATTGGCGATGATCTTCAAAATCGATTCTGTTTGGAAAAGGCATGGCAAATAATTTTAACATAAAAATAATTACTATGGAAATGAATGTTCAAATAAACCTGGCTTATAAATTATAGCTTATGTGTTATTATGATGTATGAGCAATATTTTGCGTGAAAGCGTAACCAACAACCAAACAACATTCTAATTTTCACATTTAAAATATATGGGGACAGAGATAGGGAAAGGGATATCAGATTGTAAACTAGCTGTTACCCAAACGTAACAATATTTGGATAAAACTAAATCAGTACCTTTTTTTAGATCGAAGAAATAAATAGCATATTGAAGATTATATTGAAAAGTTTTATTGACGTATAACATAAAACACAAAATAAAATATCAAAAAAAAAAAAATCATATTGTTTTTTATACTTACGGATTATACACGAATTACTTCTCTACATAAGACGAATTTTCTATTTAAAATATTCACAACCTCCGGTATCAATAACATAAATATTGAGCTGTAATAAATTTTGATCTAAACAAAAGAAAACAGTTTTGTCACCTGTGCTGTGTTGTCAGAACAAATGATTGAATTTCCTAAAAGGAAATGGATGTATCGTTCACTTTCGTCAATATATAGATAGGATATAGGCCTGTGTCACCATTTTTATTTTCATATCCATATAACAACTAGTCGTATACATATACAGGTTGTTAATTTTGAGTGGAACCATCCTCGTATTTTAGAGTAGAGAGAACAATTTAAAAATATTTTGTCGTAATATTTACTACTCGAGGAGACGTACACATATGCTACGGGGAGATGGCTTTTGAGTAGAGCTGCGCACTTATCATTTTATGGACTTTGGGTATTCAAATTACATTGTAACAACTAGGATAGTATAGTAGCAATTGTTGTATTTCAAAACTGATAGCATAAATTGCGAGCATCAAACGTAGCAAAACAGTTAGTAACTTAAACCGTTTACTACGAAGCCTAGACATTATGCGAGCAAAACACAAGAGACTAACTGTAAATTGTAAAATTGTAAAAATGTCAATACTTTTCTAGTAGGTTCCATTCTTTACATGTTTGAAGTGAATTCCTTGAACCTATTACTTTTCATTTGTGCGAATTACTAATTAACTGTTTTTGCTTCATTAATGCCTAAATTTAGAAAAAATATAAGAAACAACGTTTGTATAGCTTTTAGAACTATGTTCCGTATCGCACGTTATCGTTTTGATTTGTTTGCTGGTTGGGAGGTAAAACCAAAAAAAGTGCCACAATAAAAAAACGACACCAAAAAACAGATGATTTTCACCAAAAAGCGATTTAGCTTACCATGATTATGAGAATATGCAAAAATATTTTTATAAGTTTCTAGTATTTTTTGTCAAAATTTTATCATTTAAAAAATAATGTGGAAGTGAGTTATCAGTCGGTTATCAGTGGAAGTAAGTTATCAGAAGTTAGGTATAATAGAGACAACTTAAAGTAAGTACAAGGAAATTTTATGTTATGTCATAATAAATATCTTGATCAAACAAATGTGGGTATTCGCATATAAGGTTGACTACTAAATCAGAAGTATACCTTTTTTAAACTAATATTACTTTAAATTAATTGATAAAATAAAAAGAAAATGTATCTAAAATTAAATTCTTGAAATAATAAAACAAGTATTTTATTTTTAAAATTAATACCTTTATTTTTCAGAAAAATATTTTGTAAATCAAAAAGTAAGCGCTACATTTATTAAGTACGAAGATACGATAGGAACATAGTTTATTCCGGGTGTCCCACGACATCTTTCGTTCTTTTTGCATAAAATTTTATATTTGAGTGTTTGAAACATGAACAAAGATTTATACCATTAGTCGAAATAAAGAACTACCCCATGTAGTTGTAACTTCAGTTCAACTGATAGACCATCTGATACGTCTCTCTGGATTAGTAACATTATTGACATCGATCTTTATCATTAAAATTCCATAATAATGATATAACATCGATAATTCTAAAATATTTATTACACTCAAAGTGAGTGAGACACACTCTGTACATACAGATGAAATGTACGAAAAAAAAAGAGGTTATGCATGCATTTGTTTTTATTTCCAATTCCATCTATTACGTTTTCCTATCAGTTTAATATTGAATTGAAAAATAATATAGATTTTCTTTCACAGAGTGATTTTGATGACACGGTGGAATTTTAATCAATATAAATGTACATTGTACATATTAAACGTAAGTTTTTGGTGGGGAATAAGGATGCATATATGGCAGCCCCTATCCATGAATAAGATTTCGATTTACTGCTACAGAGATTAGCTTTCAAATATAAAACCCTGCAGTTTTCAATATAAAATCCCTTGAATAACTTTTTACCAAAATTACTAAAGATGGCCACTGCTTTAAGCCGATGATTATGGAGATAAGTAGATACATTTAAATAGGTTTCCGAAAGAATAGATATTGTTTTTAATTGTTTTAATTATGAGAATTTTGAATAGTCTTATACAAATTCTATCATCATCTATAAATTTCTTAAATTTTTTTAATAAGGAGAAGCTTTATCCTCATTACATGCAGTAACTTTTCACATTATGCTCAGAATTAATTATGTCAAATTTTAAAACAAACATCGAATTGTATAGACGTTTAAAACTTTTAAACTGTTAGCACCTAATATTTTTACTCTTTATACTGTTAGCACCTTCTTACATTTTTACATTTTAGTATGAAAATAGAATAAGTGTTGATGCAAATTAGAAATTATAAAGTTAAAACACTACAAACTCTACTTTGAAATTGTGGATTTAATTCATTATAAACCGAAGTATAGAGGAGAGTATGGTACCCGAGATTAAAATTTATATCTAGTATAATCATTTTTTAAAATATAAAAATGTAAATTGTCGCTTTTGATAACAGTCACAGTAATAATGAGGTGCAAATAAGTAGCATTTATGAGTACTTACGTAAAGCAATCATATTCAGTTTTTTACATTTTTTGATTCCAAGCTCTATAAATCTGAAAAAAAGGAAAAAGAATAATAATAAGTAATAAGTTGGCTATTGTGTGAGTGAGAAAGTCACGTTTGTCTGCATTCTTCCAATTTCGCCTGGCCTCTCTCTCGGGCGGCCATTAATTGGCAGAAACCCCATGAGTTGTTCCCGAAGTGTCGTTCCTCTTCAATATGTAATATCATCAGCTGTTGCTTTAAAGGCATTCAGTTTCCTTAGTGTCCAGTAACAGCTTCAACTGGTATTCTTGTTGACTCGAGTTGAGCCATCCTTCTTTTTCTACACTTGTTACACTAACTTATGCATGGTAACGTCTAACAAAGGAAAAAAAAAATGTAAAAAACAGTGCGTTACACCATCATGTATCAGTGTTACAGCTGGTACAGCATACCGGTGTTTATTGATATCACCATCAAATACGTATAATTACACCACAAAATACAATAGTCCACTTGTAAATAAATAAATAGTTACAGGATAATTTTTCCCTTGGAAACAGTAAAAAAATAAATAATTAAAAAGATAAAAACCCAACTGCGCTAAATAAAACCTGAAAACAAAGAAAAAAGTCCAGTAGTTATAGATGTATGTAAACGAGTGGACTTTTTTCTTTCTTTTCATATTTTTTTTGTACAGTCGGGTTTTTTATTTTTTTTCAACGACATCTTGTTCAATGTTCGAATCAATGTTGAAATCCATTGAGCCGTTTGAAAGATACGAGGACTAAAAAAGTTACAAATAAATATAAATACATACATACATACATGAAAGATGCGTGCGAAATATATAACCACTCCTTGACAGTCGAGTATAAAGGTTATATCTACTCATCTATTTACTCGTGAATAATCTGTCTCTACGTTCCTTGCCTTTCAACCACTTCAGCCAATAACCTTTGTTTTCGTATAACTGCTATCTCATACATGGCAAAACCTTTCGAGAAACAAATGAATGAATCGCCGTACATTGTCCGGGCTAGTACACTTTACCCTACTATATACGAAATGAATTTAATACAAACTACTTTCAGAAATTATATTTGTTAATAACTTTATTTTAAACGTATAATTTAAACGCTTTCTCAATTTACAAATTTTGTAAGTAAGCTTACAAAGTTTGTTATTATTTTCTATGGAATATTTTATTAATCTTTAAAATATGTGACATTTTGCTAATTTTATTAGAAAATGATTGCTCATTTTATTTGAGTTTGAAATTGAATTTTTAAATGATTGAATCAGTAGTTCTATTTTTATCAATTTAAAATCATCTTCCAATCTTACAATAGTATATAATCGATTTTTGGATATGTTTTCTTTGGACGTGAATAGCGATTTCTGCATGTATATATGTAGATGCATAGCTTATCTCAATTGAATGTGTCTCAATTTATATAACAGTAGAGTTTAAGGGTATCTATTTCCAATGCATACCATTCCTTGGAAAATTGAAACTTATATCATGAAATTATCCTGTAATAGACACGTAATTGTCCTCCAAAAACACAAAATTTGATAAGATCAAAATAACAAAATTTAATAAGAACAAGGAAAACCAACCAAGTAATATATATGTTACAGAAAAAGTTGATCCTCCAGTATAAGTTAACTCTTCCTAGGTTTGTCGAATGTTACTGGTCTTTTCAGTAAAACTTGATTAAAATGGAAAAGTGTTGAAATTTGATCAACATTTACTAGTCAGAGTTAACTATAGCTAGGTAAAGTATTCGCTCCTTGTCTTGATATAGTGAAAATTGACTTTTTGCAAAGAAACGGTCTGCCAGCTAATAAAAATAAATAAGAAAGACAAAACCTTTATGTTTAAATGTACATGCAAAGTTATCTTTATTAATAAGTGTGCATGGAATTGTTTAAAAAAACTAATAAAAATTACTCAATATTAAAAAAAAGGTGAGGTTATACGAGCCCTATCGTTTGTTAAGCGTGAGTCTCACGTTAACATAATTTCAATGCATATTTTTAATTTTTTATAAATCAAATTTTTTTTTTTTTTTTTATAATTCCTAATTTTTCTATTATCAGTTCTTAAAAGAACTATAAATAGATCTAGTGACTAAAAGGTAAATAAATAAATCAAATAAGGTCACAAAATTTCCTACTACTGCTCCATTTTTTCCTTCGTTTCTTCGTCTAGTAACAAATAACGTTGTAATGCATTCATACATTATTATTCTGAAATTCAATCATCAATATATGAATTCTTTATCATCTTTTGTGATATCACTTTCATTTGTCCTTGACTATGTATTATGTTTATCATATATCATCATTTCTCAACAATTTATTATACACACTAGAAAAAGAAATATTTTTCACTGGAAAAGATTGATTTCTTTATTTTTATTTAATAAAATCCTTTTTTCTAACGGAAGAAGTATTGTTGTTATGAGATCATTCGTATACTTTCTCGTATATGTGAATGGATCAGCAGGAGCATTATAAGCTTTCTGATCAATAAAAGAAAGAAAGTGCTTTACCCCGAAAAACGAAATAAAATGTTTTATGATGCTAAATTTTTGTCCTTAAATTGTACCCTACAAAAGTGAAGTAAGATATATGAGAAATCATTACCATTGGAATAGAAATTAAACAGGGACGAATATATGGAGGCCTTAGACAAATGGGAGCATGTGTCTTTATAAAAGTATTGAATAATATTATACTAGAATTTATAACACGACCATTATGAGACGAATACAGGTGTTTCTTTTTAACTTAACATATGCTTGAAACTTGAAAAATAAGTTTTATCGACAAAAATTAAAGAAACATAAAATTATATATGACTGGGCTTTTATAAGTACAAGCTAATTTTTTCTAAGAAACAGAAAACAGCTTAGAATTAGATAGAACCAAAATTCAAAGAATAACAAAAATCGTCTCTTTTTATGTTTTCTGCGGAATCTAAGTACTTTACGAAAAATAATTTTATTTTGTTAAGTGGTTTACTTAAAATTGTTCTCTGTCTTTTAGCTTTTTCAAAAATACATAAAAACTTAGATTTCAAACAAAAAAGATATTAGCTGAACATTTATGTTGTGCACCTTTATTTATTGAATTAAATTATTGCTCTGGCCTCCGAAGGCTAAATTCACCACGGTTTGCTTATTTCATGAAAAGTGTGTAGGCTGGAAAAAGTGTCATTTTACATAAATAATGCTGTTGTTTATTTTCAAAGGTCGTTGACTTTATTCGAATGTCAACATGTATGTATCCAAGTGTCATTAAGCAATGCAATGATTTTAGCCCTTTATTGGTATTTCACAAAAAATTCTTGCTCATATCGCTAATTTTGTAATGTTTTGACTTCTGTTGCGTGACGCAGCACTTGCAAGATTATCTTTTGAGATAAAGTTTCAAGCCGATTTTGAGTTGGTTGACTTTTGGCTTTGAGGTAATTAAAAACATGTAAACATGTTTTTTTCCCGTGTAATTATTTCTTAGCCGATTCCAATTTTATGCTTATATTCAATAGACTTCTCTTCGTCTCAAAATATGAAAATTATAATCTTTCAAAATCACGTTATATGAACCGACTAAAAACAAATTCGGTCTAAAGGTTTCGGTTTAAAGGTAAATTAATTTATTTAACACTAAGGTTTTGAAGGTACTCAAGTTTTTGTTACATACTGTATTGTCACAGATAGCAATACGATCTAGTCCCAAATTGAAGTGTATTATTTGATATATGTATCAACTTAATGTTTTATGTATTATTCGATTGATAACATCTATTGATATATCTTTCCGAACATCTCAATGGATATATACTATAAGTAATAAGTGAATGTATAAGTTATTCATTTTAACGTTGCCAATTATGAATATGCAAGAAAATACTTTATATCCTTGTTTCGAAATAATAATCTGTTTACTTCATGACTATATAGCCAATTGTCTAGAATTTTGGGGATACAAACAATGAATATAAAGGGCACATACGTTGTCACATTTTCATGTTTTTTAAGTGAAGATGTGAGTGCCATTTTATGTACAACTAGATAGGGAAACAATCTTTAGGATCTCAGTATCAATTCAAAATGTAGGTCTAATAATAAAATATCTTTAATTACTCTTCAGGATTTTGTTAAAAACTATTCACTAATTTTGAAAAAGTAAAAAATTCCATATTGTTAGCATTTTATTCAGCTGATTTTTGATGAAGTATTCCATATTTTTAGCATTTTATTAATGGCCAATTTTGAGTTTTTCAAACTTTAAGCACTATATCATAGTGAGAAAATTTGTTTGCTGGTTCGGAGCTATAACCAAAAAAAAAAACTGCAACAGACATCAAAAACCAATTTTTCCTATAATTTATAATCAAAAGTACATTTTCAGCAGGTTTAATACCTTTAATTGCAAATATATCAATTTAATCTCAGGTGACGTAGCATGATTTTCGTCCATGCTCTTCTTATGTTTTGAAAAGGCAATTGGCCACGTGATTATACTTTTACTGCATAGAATACTATAGAACTAGTATTATAGTAACTACTGTAACTGTTTGAATTATATACAATTTTTATCTTTATATCCTACATTTTTTGGTTTCGTCATTTCAAATAATATCAAATGACAAAATTTACATAATGAGGTATAATTTATTCACATCACACATCGCCTGTGCAATTCGTAGATACGTTATATGTATATATCGTTGCTAAATGTAATTTTAGCCAGACTATAAACTGGCTGGCCACATTGTAATATGGCAGGAACATTGTTTAAATGTAATATTTTAATATGATAATTTTGCAAATTTTCCGGAAATAACTTGGCACTTTCAAAGACGCTAAGTTTTAGTTTTTAATTACATTTGAAAATTTTGGGAAAAAATGGCTAATAATTTAGGAACGATGTCTCACGATATCATTGTGATTTGTTTGCATGTTGGGAAGAAAACCCAAATAAATGCAACAAAAATACGACACCAAAAACCGAACATTATCTTCTATGTTATCTAGGAAACTAAAACTTTTTCAATTGATTCAACTTGCCATGGATTTTGAGAAAATGTAAAAATATTCTTCTAGTTTTTCAATTTGTATTTTTTTTACAAATTTTATGGTTGACTAAAAAATCAGAAGACTGTCTTTTTAAACTAATATTACAATTAATTCATACATAGAAGAGAGACATAGAACAACAACTAAGGCCTCTTGCGAGTTATTTAGCTGATCAACTCATCACAAGTTATTGAAAATTTCGATAAACTAGGGCTCTTAGTACCGCATAATTGAGTTTTTGTACTAAAATCCAGTACAATTTAGAAACAATAATTTTTTTTTCTTTGACTAAAAATTGACTATCCATTCCAACAGTTTCCCTTCTGAATGTGAACTTTGGATTTTGATTCGTTTATTTGAATACACCACTTTGTATTTTATTTATACTATTTTGCAGCTTTTAAGAAGAATTTAGATCTTCATCTATATCAAATAGAGCGTTGATCTTATAATGATACCTTGAGTTACACCGGATTGAATAAGAAATCAATCAGAGAGGTTTTGTTGACGCCTAACTAAACTTGAAAGTTCCTAGTTTCTAAGTTTTCACAATATTTCAAAGACTATATTAATTAGAGGTGTAACACCCAGCTACAACACCCATTGGGGCACTCTTTAAAATTACAGATTGAAAATTAAGGCCAACAAATTTTCAAGCTCAATAATTCATTAAAATGTAGGAAACAACCTGTATATTTTGTGAAATTCATCTGATTATGTATTGATGCCATTCATATCATTCAGTGTTGGGAAATGAAATAGTTACATGTAAATGGGTTTTTTCATGTTATGAAATTGTATTAGTTTATTAATACTAAAATTTGAAATCGACTTTTTAGTGTAATGCAACATCTGGCAAACATGTACGTATTTATTTCTAAATTCAGAAATATGAAAAAGAAATTTCAAATTGATTTTTTTGTTTAACCCAACGTTTTTTTACGATAATGATATTTTTTAAATGTAAAGAAATTTTTTTCTACCTTTTAGTTCAGCTAGTTGTGTATTTTAGTTTATTTAAACTTTTATTTTTATTGTGTTTTTTAGTTTTTTTTAGACTATTATTTATTTATCAAAAATTCAGTATAAATATGGTGGAAGCGCAAATAAATGTGTATATATTTTCAGATATGGAACTCGTTAATCTTGAAAATCCTAATCAGGATAATCAAAAAAAAAAAATTAAATTATTATATTGTCATCGGTCTTTGATGAGTAAACCACATTTTGAGTTAATCCGTCGTTTTGAAGGGGGTCAAAATCATGTTCAAAGTTTCCGTTACAAACTAACATACTAACATTCTAACATACGTATGAAGCTAACAAAAGCGTGTAGATCTGACATATTGTACCATATACATTACAGCAGAACAGCAGAGTGGCGAAAGGAAGGCCAAATTTTGTTTTATATTCATTTATTGTTTTAGAAATTGCAGCGAAATCCGTGGACAACGGCTAGTATACTTTTAAAGTGGGGTAGGTACTTGAAGTGACACGATGTGTCAAAAATGCATATATTTAAACAGCTATTATTGCTAAAATAGGTAATTCTTTTTGTCATCCACCATTGAATAAATAATTAGGGGTGATACTGAAAAAAATGAAACAATAAAATTGTGTTTTTCAATTATTTCAATACTAATTTCAATAATGCTGGTTATTATTGAAAATTTAAGGTATTAAAACCATGTCACCTGTCGTGTGCAATTATATTTTCTAATTATTATTGTTTGATATGATGCGCGTCACAATAAACTGAACTTCGTATTTATCTACAGTGTGGACTGCTCTCATTTTTTATGAAAATGATCTTGCTTTCAGTTACACCTCCTTTTTAGGTTATTTTGGTTAGTTTTAATTTCTTTAGAAAGGGAGGTTGCTTTTAATTAAAAAGTTGTTCTTTAAAAATAGAAACATATATTTTGAACATGAAAGTATATTTTTAACACGATGTTATTAGCTGTACTTATGTAGGTATGTATGCCTCTGCAATGTAAGAAAGTGCATTGAAACAATATAGCACATATCTGACATCATATCCTCAAATTTTAGACATATCCAACGATGTCAATTTGATGATTAGCGTAGTGATGGATGAACATACAAGAGGAAAAGTAAAATTTTGTTGTCTGAAAAATAGTAACATGCATCTTTTAAGGTCCAAATTGAATCAATATTACTTTTAGTGTCTGACTGAACTTTGGGTTTCGACTATTAGTTTATTCATAAAACTATCAGTAACTGCTCATAACTGCTCCTAGTGAAATATTTACAACTATCAAAAATAGTTGAAAGAAAAGTAAAAAGTATACACAAAATTTTCTTAAAAAAAGTTTCTGTTTCGACCAAAATTGAAATAGAAACTGAAGTAGGTACGATTTCGGTTTTAAAAACAATTTTCGGACGGATACAATTTATTTTGACATTGAACTCTCTTTGACGATGTATTTATCAGGAATTGGCGATATATTTATTACTGCACGTTGTAAATCGAAAAGAATGCTTTTGGTTTTATGAAATTTAAAGTGGATCACTCTGTAAAAAACGTTCGTATCGGACAGATCAAAGCGATTTAACCGTTCGTGCGTGTTGGTTGCTCTCATACATTATGTTGTTATGGTAGGTAAATATACAATGCAGATAATAGGGGAAGTTGGTACATTTACTTATTTTCAAGGTTACGCATTAAAATATCAAAATAGCAGTCTTTGCACTGTTTCTCATTGTTTTCATTGTTTATAGCACTGATATTTCTTAACTCTAGGCACGTATTGTTTTTTGAAATTTTGTTTATGGTATTACATCATAATATACTATAATTCACACTTTAATGCGTCAAGAATCACTCTCACTGAAGGTATCTGAAAGCGCTCTTTTGAACATATAGTTACAATTCATTCTAGGGAACAGCATTATAGAATGTAATTAAAATATCAATCGCTTACATTTCTTCACGTTTCTCGGACATGCATATACTACTGTAAGCATCCAGCAACAGCTACAATAGGGGATAACCTTGATGCCGAATTGGCCATATTACTCACAAAAATGTAAAACTATGACTTGATACCATGACATGACATGGCATGACTTGAAATTTGAAAGTGAAATTAAAATTGCATTCAAAAGTTGCCCACTTCCTTTTAGGAAAACAAATTTTTATATGTAATCTCTATGGCGATACCCACGTTTGACGTCACTAGTGCGTGTGTTTCTCTTTGTTTAATTAGGAATTTTAAACGTTCATATCTTGCATAGAAGGAAATCCAATTTCACTTTTCTATTCGTGAAGTGAGAATTATTATTCATCTGTAGTGATAAAAAAAATTTCGTCCAACCCCGATAAATGATATCGTTCATGACAGTCCAAGCAAATAAAACATATAAAACAAACTGCTTCCTTGTTAAATGTCTATAGTCTTCCATTTTGTATAGTAAAAACTGATCAATACGTTTCGACCATCAAAATGTCTGCAGATTGAAACCCAATTTTGTTTTCTTAGACTGGCTTCAAAATATAGAAGAAAGTAAATTTATTAAAGCAAATACGATTAATGAAAGAAAATACAAGTGTTTTTATTCAACTTTGGCACAATATTTATTAAATGTAGTAGTTAGTACACTTATTAATTAAACGTGTGTAGAACTTCGATGAATTATTATACGAAACTACCCTTTTATTTACAAAGTGTTTCCAAATAACTGCGATAAATTTAGTCTAGAGGCAGATTTTTCTAAATAGTAGTTTAGTTATAAATAAAATTTCCAAGGCAACAGCGAATTGATTAATTTGAGAATGAATTTTCACGGTTATCGAGCTAAAACATCCACTTGATAATGACAGTATAATAATAAGTAGGTACGTTCAATGCCCTCTTTTTCAAACATTACTCTGATTTATAGTGTTCGTTATTATTATGCAGTAATAAGAACAGGGCCATAAGTGAGCTTACAAGATAAAGACCAAGGCTAAATGTATAAACCCTTTAATCACACAAGTCACAGAACCAAGGCTAAATTTACTAAACCAAGATCAGGATCAGATTTTGGAATCTTGTTCTTCACAATTTTAGTTCATCACTTTTGCAAAGTTGTGGATCCTTAACAGAAATTGAAAAATCATTATTCACTTAAAAAACAGTAAACAATATTTTTGGCATAAATTATTAAACGCACAGTATTATAAGTTATTGTTTTCCACGGTGTTTAACAAGGTGTTTTATTAACATTACTTAAAGTGTGCTTCAATTAAACATTCAACTGAAACTTTAATAATGTCAAGACGTCAAAATATTATAATAACATTATAAAATACTTATTATAATTTTTCAGTCGTTTAAATAATTTTTAATACTTGTTAAAAATTTTAAACAAACAGTTTCAATTTAAATTGTAGAAGGTTTTTTGTTAGATGCAGCATTTACTGGCTAGCCAGGGCCCGACCCCGCTCGTCAATGGGACGTAATGTTGTTTGCATGTAATAATTAACTTATACTTCAAATGTCTATCTGTCCCATAATATGTACATTGCCTATAATATACAGTATGAGTGTGATTATCAATCAATTTGACTTACCAACCAGATTAACAGGCAATGATCGATATCTAGCGAAAAAAACGTAATATCGACTCCGAAAAGAACTTCATAACCCTCGATCGAATCGGTCAAGTTTTTATTTTATTAAAAATATTTATAAGTATTTATTATGCTGGGAAGTTCTTCGTGTGGACCTCAAGGGTCGTATAGCCTTAGTCGTAGACCCTTCTTACGTCTCATTTTATGTATGTTCATGGTTGTTGTTCCACCTTGAGTTAAGGTACATACAAACCAAACCAATTGAAGTGATAGACTAATTACGTATTTTTGGTTTGTTCGTTAGATACACAAAGGGAGCCCTAAACTCGCACTTGAAATATAGCTAAGAACACTCTCCATTAAATTATGTTTCAAGCAAAACATAAAATCAAAATTGGGCCTTCCGTTTAGAAGCTACGATGCCACAGACAGACAAACAAACAGATAAACAGACATACACACATAACGGCCAACTTATAACTAAAATAGAAATTGGAAGTAGTTACACTTAAAAATATTGTTAGCTATTCGAAAATGGGTAGTAAATTTCTTCGAAACTATAAAATAATATTGGAAAACTATAAAATATGAACCATAATATAAAATAAAATAGATGAAAAATAATTTTTAAGTCTGTAGTACAATTTCTCTGTATACGGATTCGGTAACATTATACTAAAAACGATCTTAAGTAATTGATAAAGTGAAAATTGTTTTGTTAACATGTACATAATTGTGGATTCGCTTTTTACAACACTTTAAAACAAAAGAAAATGTTAATGTGTTTTCTACAAGTTACTTGTATTGTTAATTATAATGTGTTATTATTATTATGGGTTCTATTTAAGAACAAAATATATTTGAAACTTGTGAAACAATTTTCTTATATATTTCCATCGTAGGTACTCATTTTCTTGAAAATGTCTTCTGAGAGTTACGCTTAGGTATAAAAACATGAAATAGGTATAAAAAGAAACCACTTAATGAAGCCAAAAAATTACTACTTAATAAACAAAAATTATATTTAAAATAGCTAAAAAAAACGCCGCTATAAAGATTAAAATATTTAAACAATAAAACTTCTAAGATTCGAGATAAAGCGGATCTTAATGTTTTATTATGTAATTGATTCTAGCGAAAAATGTCATTTTATTCAGTATTAAGTATAAAATCTGTTTTCTGCATTTTGTTTACGATGAACGAGGGCTAAAAATTGGAAAATGGGAGAATACAAACAACAATCCAAACATTTAGGTTTTGGGTCTTATGCGTTAATGTTCGGATTTAGAAAAGATTAATTTCTAACGGCATGTTTGTTAAATAATTTTAAGACGTATCTCATAGGGTTTCGACACACCTCCTTTGTGAAAACGGAACACACAACCACATCCCCCTACCCATGGAATAAGTAAAAAATATCTTTTCCTGTAGACTAAGCTATGAATAATATATTCCGAAATTTTTTTTGCATATTGATTGAAGTAATAATAATTATTTTTGTGACCCTTTCTCAATATCAGTAATACAAAAGACGGTATAAGGTCGAGCTTCACCCATTTGATAATCAGTTGAGACATTTTTAAACATGCCTATCATCTTTTTTTCCATCGAAAAGTGTTCATCTGGTTTTCAGATGGGTGAAGATCATCAGATGGGTGATGGGTTAGATATCAGTTGGGTGAAGATAAATTGCCGCCTGTTACCGAAAAATCATAAAAATTAACATAAAAATTGGAAATCCAGTGATTTATAATAATAGAAAGCTTAATGAAAAATATTTAAAATTTGTTCACTCGATTTATACAACAATATAATCGATTCAATTAATAAATTATGTAGATTTTACGACGGATCAAAAAGTATTCAAGTAGCCATTTATTAGAAATGTCCGTACATAATAAAGTAAATTATTCAATGAAGTGAAAAATTTCGTTGACTAAATGGAGTTTACGTATTCAGAAAATGTGACGTATGCGTTCAATGTAAAATATACAAACGCATATATTATTCGAGACCAACTTAACTTTTACGAAGCAAAATTAAAATTCAAAAAAAGTGAGAACATACGTAATCATTTATGGTCAGCAGCATTTATTTTACCATGCAAATATGTAATATGCATGGTATACTAAGTTTAGTCCCAAGTTTGTAACGCTTAAAAATATTGATACTATCAATAAAATTTTGGTATAGGTGTTCATAAAATCAATTTCCGGTTGTCCGTTCGTCCGTCCGTCCCTCTGTCAACTCGATAACTCAAAAACGAAAAAAGATATCAAGCTGAAATTTTTACAGCGTACTCAGGGCGTAAGAGGTGGGGTGGAGTTCGTAAATGAGCAACATAGGTCAATTGGGTCTTGACCTATGGGATACCGTTAGACCGTTAGAGATAGAACAAAAATTAAAATGTAAAAAATGTCCTTATCAAAAAATAAACAACTTTTGTTTTCGAACATTTTTCGTAAAAATCACTGGTTTAGTAGTATTTTCTAGAATTTTTGTTTCGTTTTTACAGAATATTTCACCAAACCACTAGTTGAAGCTATCTGCAAACAACTAGTGGTCAAGTCTCTATCTTTTATAGTTTTGGAAAAAGTGGACACCAAAATTAAGTTACTCAAAAGTGGATAGACATCCAAAGTCATGGTATCGCTGACTATCGAAGTAACCGCTGACAACCTACCATCTAAGCTTAATATTAAAAATATCTTGTAAATAAAAAAGTAAGCACTACATTTATAATGTACCAAGGTACGAAAGGAATATAGTTCCTACCAAGTGTCCCTGGAAACCTCTCGATCTTTTTTGTATTCTAAAGCAAGTATACGCTCTCTAGTTAGATTCTCCAATACATCATTGCGTAATATGAACCACACTTTTGAGTGTGATTTGTTTGTAATAAGTTCGAGTTTTTTTGTTAAAGAGTGTACATTTGATTATAGGAAAAAGAAAAAAAAATGTAGACAAGGGTCGTTTACTTGGACGATTTAATACATAGAGAGTTAGTTCTATGTATACATGTAAGTGTGTACGACATAACCTACCCACATAGGCTCCATGCACATAAATATATCTTTGAATAACATTTGTAATTTATTACAACATAGGAGTAGTACTACTCTATCCTCTCATTCCTTTTAAAAACAACTTGAATAGTTGGATATTTCCGTCTTATACTAATGTTACTACAAGAAACATATGTCAACGTAAGCAAATATACAGGTGGTTTTTACTTAGATTTTAACAAGAATTAATGCTGGTGTAAAAAAAGCATTATTATATATCACATTCAAGTTTTTCATTCAAAGCAGAATTATTAAATTTTTATAGAAATAAATATTTCAATGTTTTACAGTTATCACGTCGCCCTATTAGCTCAGTTGGTTAAGGCGTAAGCAATTCCGTCCGCGGTATGCTTAGGGTTGCGGGTTAGATTCCCGCCATTGCAACAATATTAATTTAATTAATATGTGTGATGGGCTGGTGTAGTGCATGGTATGTGCATGAAGGAGGTGCACTCAGCCTCTGAAATTGAGGAGCCGATAAGTTAAATTATCAACGGAAAGGTGGTAAAACACATATATGGTATCACAATGGGCTCTATAGCCTATGTGTGTCCTTCGTAGACAGCCAATATTACCTTACCTAACCTACCGTTATCACCAGGCTGGTTTTAAGCGCTCATTGGCTTCTATTACCGAAAGCTAAACCCAGACATGCATGCGAACTTCACACATCAACGAAGAACACAACTCATTTTACGATGGTATAGTACCTGTTTTATAATTTCCTGTCTTCATTGTATTAATTTGTACTGAGAATTTTGTACACAAAAATAATAAGAAATTGTTTTAAAGTTAATACCACAGCATAATAATTTAATGCCACCTGGCCAAACTCGTTCACGATGTCAAATATGATTATTTTTATCCGAAAGGCGCTGCAATGGAAGAAGCACATATAGCGAATCGGATTCGTTGAAAATGATAACCACAAGGAATTTCTATTTTTTTAAATTTTGAAATGTGAAATTGTTTACCTAGCCCTTGAACAAATTTTTTTTCTAAATATGAAAATTAATTTAACTTCTATCTTAGAAATTTTTACAAAGTTTGTTGGAAAACGAACTATTTACAAAGTTTGTCGGTTTAAGATTAGATCTGTTATGCTCGATTACAGTAAGGTGAAGTGCATTATACAATCTTACAAGCCTATTAAATATAACGTTTCCTTTTTAATTTTTCAATTTGCAACGCTTAATACTTTCGAAGAATGTTATATTTGCAGAAGCGTGTCTTCAAAAGTACTAACTATCCTAATATATTCTTAAAAACCAGTCAATAAATTTCAAAAGAAACCACGAAATTTTCGAGTATCTCGTTTATCATCTTTACTTGGTAAAATAGACTTTGTGATCTTATGCACTAATTTGGGATGAATTGTCTAATACTTTTATTTCGTTGCCTAATATGGGCCTAGTAAAATGACTGACGGTTTCAAAAATTGCAGGTCGTTCTAGTTCAGGAAGTTTTTCAAATATAATAATGCTTGGTGCCAATACCCTTTACAAACTCAAAATTAATTTATATCTAAGCAAAGTAGTTAATCATGATGAAATCCATAATTTTATACTTTTAATTGTGTTAAAAGGAACTATAAGTGAAGCCGAGGGAATATATTGAATCACCTATATCTTCTCATTCATAGTTAGAAATATACTCAGTTTTATATATACTCTCGTAACTGACCTCTTCACCTTTATCAACTTTTTTTTTCCTTAAACATAAAACATAGGTGGTCACAAAATGTACTCGGCCATATAATTCTTCCAATAAAATGTCACAATTGGTTTTTGCCGTTTTATATCATTGTTTCTTTTATAATTTTGAGGCTAATTGATTTACATGGATTCATTGAAAAATAAAATTGACACCAGTTTCTAAGGATAGTACAATTACGTTTGTTCAAAAGTTCAAAAGAGATAAAAATAGATAAAATTCACACTATTAAATGAAGTCTTCACTCCTTAAATAAAATTAGACTAAATATTAAAAATTGTTTCAAATTAAAAAATAACATCAACAAAACTTTATTATTTGCAGGTATTTGGACTTTATTTATTTGTTTTTACTATTTTTAATAACTTCCATTCCATTAAAATCTTCTTTAATTGTTTAAATTAACTAAAAATATGTATGTACAGACATACATAACCTTTCCTATGTATAAAAATAATTAGCTGTTCGTTAGTCTGGCTAAAACTCAAAAACGGCCTTACCGATTCGAATAATATATTCGTAATAATGCAAGGAAGGCTTAGGAAAAAAAATTAGGAAAAACCAATAAGTCCGCAGACATTCTCACTGCCGTTTTAACTGCCGCAGCTCTTCTAACTTATAAATCGAATTCGAATTAGTTATATTCTTGGCTTTGTTATTTTTATAATGTAATGTTTAATTGGTAGGCTAGGTCAGTTACATAAGAAATTTTGTGTGGGTCTGTGTGGGCTGTGTGAATGCGACAAATGGAGAGCTATCCCTATCCTTTTATATTATAAATGTGAAAGTAAGGGTGTTTTTTTGTTTGTTTGTTACGCTTACACATACAGCAATATAGCTCATATATCAGAATAACACATGAGCTATAAATTGAAAAGTTACAGATACAAAAAAAATTTTTTTTTTTTTTTAAATAAATTTATTCTGACATTTACTATTTTAAATTTTTACAGAAATCTTTAATTTATGGTTCAAAATGATGATCATAACTTTGCTCCATCTGTAATCATCATTTTGAAAAATAAATTAAAGTTTCTGTAAAAATTTAAAATAGTAAATGTCAAAATTCATGGCTACCTTTTCTGATATACTCAATGAATTATGACAATTTAAAAAATTGAAAACTGTGCATATCTTTTAGCTGCGTAAAACTATCCCTTCAAGTGTTATGGAACGTTGATAAGTGAGATCAAAAGAGGTGGAGGCTATTCGCTCCGTGCGTGAGTTTCGTTTCCATGGTAACGATACACTACTCTAATTATAGAATTGTATGGATGCATATATAATTGTATGGATTGCATTTAAGACTTACATTTAAAATTTAATATTCTTGTTTCACAAATTTAAATAAATAATTATGATAATTTACATTTGAAAAATAATATTTGTTCAATTTGATTTCTTATTTTCACAATTTTTAATGCATTTAGTTTAATTAATTCGTTTTTATCAATAATTTTAATTTGACATTTCTATTACATTAACATGTAAAGAATTGCAAATTAGTCATAACAGCCCCCTTTAACTCCGAAATTTTTCACTTAAAGCGCTGGCATCGATTTTATTGTCCCTACCATGACTACGCACACAACGAATAAAGAGGTGGTTTCTACTTTTAAGATCAGTGAAGCGGGCGGGTATCAAGCTCATAAAATATAAAATTAAAGAACATACTTTTAAAAAACTCCTAACATGAAAAATATTTTATGGCCTATATCTTGCATACATAAATTGAACAATTAAAAAAACAAACTGGAGGCTCTAGCTAGCCTATTTTTATTTTTTGTTTTACCTTTTTTTCAGATTTATGTTTTTTTTCACAATGATTCTTTTGTTTTGTTGTTAATTAGTACGGTTTATTTATGATTCTAGGGTGGAGTTGTAAACAAATCAGACATGTTCCAGTTTATATTTAAAAAAAAAAAAACAAGACGGGATTGTAAAATCATTAAAATTGTCAACGAGATTGAAATATCTACATACACAATTTGTTATGCATATAAAGACTGTGATTTATTGAGAATTAGTATTCTAGTCTAGGTTCCCTGGTTATCTTATGAAGTATTCATTTTATTAATAGCATTTATTCAATACAACTTACCCTGCGTTATTTTCTAAATAAATCCTGGGAATTATCTGTAACTAAAAAAAAAACATGATTTAAGGTTTTTTTTTTTTTACTTATTTATAACTGGGTAAGGAAATCAAAACAGATTGTAAAAATACATGGCTTTGTACGGCACATTTTTATGGAAAAACGCACCTTCAAAAACCTCCCTTTAATTGTTTGATGTTTTGTATTTTTATGGTAAAGTGTCCATTTTTTTTTTAATGTTGGCTAGATCAGTTCAACAAATAAGCCGAGATATTAATGAGGAAAAGTGGGGAAAAAGCACCGATTTTAAGTAACCTTTTTGTTATGTGTTTATAAAACCTAAGAAACATTCAGTCAACTTTATCTAGTTAGAAAGAGGAATTGGGCCCTAGCAGGCGGCATATGTAGCCCAAATTTTTTAAAATGATTATTTTGGCTTAAAATTGTCATCTAGAAGGTATTTTTGGTTTCTTATTACAGATTACACTAATTCTGTCACTTATTTCAACAATCATAGCATTATTGATCCGAAATTCCACTCTTTGGCACAAAAACGGAAAACTAAGTATTTGTCGCCCAAACTTTGTTCTAGTACGTCTTTTTGGCCGCTGTTTACGAATTCAATGTCCAATTACACGGATTCTACGATGTCTTCCGAAAATCGTGCCACTTTTGATAAACACTTAGTTTGCCAAAAAAAAAGAAAATCTTGACCAAATATGGCACAATTTTCGGAAATGGCGAAATTGATCAGACAACCGCTGCCTTGATTTGAACCCGCAACCTAAGTCTAAGTATTTTAACGTTTAAAGTCATCGCCTTAACTCTCTCGGCTACTACTTGGCTTGTCCATGATATATTATGATTTTGTACCAAAGTTCACACGTTTTTATCGATGATAATTTAAATTTGCAAAAAGTACATAGTTAACGATTAACGTGTCATATAGATTTGAAGATTTGAATGAGTTTCTGGGTACATTAGTAGAGCATATTATTTTTAGAGTGAATTAATATTATAAAAACTTTTTCGATGATGATTGAAAGGATTCTTAGCAATTTATTGTAGTATTCTGAGCAACGCTGACAAAAAACGTTGTTTCCTGTAACCCTTCACAGTTTTTCAAAATGTGTTTTTTTGTTTTTACGAAAGAAATACTTTTTAAGGGTGCAACCTATGGAGCATTTCAAATGGTCATGGCCAATTTCCACTAATATCCATTTTTATTCTACTTTAGTAAACTTTTTACTTTAGTTTAAACGGTTAAGATCGACTCATTCCAAAGATGTTTTGTGCGTTCACAAAGTTAAGAATTTGTTTGTGGTGGTCCTTTAATAAACTCATTCGAAAGAAATATTTTCAGTTAGATAACGTAAATAGAACATGAAAAAGAATAAATTTATAAAGATAATTATGAATGTAGTTAAGCTCATATTCAACAATATTAATATTTATTTTGAAAGAAAAACCAAGAAGTTTTATCAGAATGAAAACCTCTTATGAGATGTTTTTAAACATATTTTATATTTATTGTATAAAAGAACACATTCTAATTCAATTGAATACTATTCTTATTATATCCACGCCAATACAGAGTGTTCACGTAAGATTGAAGACAGAGTTTCACATATTTTAGAATCCAGAGTCATCTTTCTATTTTATGCATTTGGGGTTTTCTCCTTTTCTTGTATGATATGGGAAAGATATGCTATATGAAAATCTAACTCACGACCAGCAAATGTTGAACAAGGTAAGAAATGCGGATTTAAAATACCCACAAATTATAAATTTATCATTAAATATCAATTCATTAATCAATTAAATTTCAACAATTGTTAAAATAAAAAAAAAGTCATTAAAAATTTTGTTTTGCTTTTTCGATTTCACATTTAAGTAAGCTAAAAATTCCCAGATTTATTAAAATAATTTTTGTTCATTAAATTCAATAAATAATGAAGTGAAGCCTGAAACCATTCCTCAACTAACCCCGTTCAAAATTGCTTAATCAGCTACTGATTTATTTACAAACAATAAAACTAACCACGGTAACTTTAAGGATAAATAACGTGTGATCATTTGAAAGTCAATATTTACAAGCTATCTACACTAATCTGATTTTCGTATTATTGTTTTATTCAATTGAGAAAGAAAAGAAAAACTAGCTGTGGGTAGAGTCTGATGCGACCCTTGAGGTCCACACGAATAACTCTCCAGCATAATAATGAATCATAAATGTTTAAAAAATTCAAACTCGGCCGACTCAAAACGACTTGATGAAATGTTATGCAATTTCTTTCGGATCATACTGCCGTTAATACGCTTTGATCGACACCTCAACGAAGTCAAGATCATTTATTGTTCGCGCGATATTGACGACGCAAAAATGTCTACGGGCGTAGGTACAAGCACACATACTTCTTCCACCAATTGGTGTTAATACTTTGCCTTAATCATGAAACGTAAAGATATGTTGAAAATTTCGATTTCAAAAAATTTTTTACTTTTGAATGTTAAATAAAGAAAGGTTTTTCTGCCGCCATAATGGGTGCTATAAACTTTTCTCATCGGTATCACTGTTTCTTACGATTGATATACTACTATAACTTACAATGTTTAGTTTTGATATCAATTCGATTGTACAACGTATCACCTTACTCAACTAACTCTTCCCAACCTTACGTCAATATTTTCTTAGCACCTTGTATTATAAAATGCATTATATCGCAAAAAGAAAAAAAATACCAAAGAATGAAAAAAAAACCACAGCTCTTAGAAAAATCTTCTATAATAATATAATAAAAGATATATTACCAAACAAACACTCTTAGAATAAATTTCAAATAAATGTGTATGAGCCATGCGGAGCAGAATGAACGTTATGTGGTGATGTAACATTTTGAAAACGAAGCGAATATACGAGGAGTATGTGGATTCACTTGATGTCGTTGTATACACAACGATGATGTTATGTATACTGAATACGGGATATAGAAAATGTAGAAATAGTAGAAATTCATTCCATAAATTGCAATCATATATAATAAATCTAACTTGTCTTTTCGTTTGGTGTCTATATGGATGGAATGAGGATGATACATGCTAGGTACTGAAGATGACGATGACGATGATGGCATGGCGGTGAAAGCATATTATATGAAAGAAAATACGATCATCTCTCGCGTATAACGTTTATCACGAATACCAACCAGCCCATGTGCATTCATTTGACTTTAACACTTGAAAGAAAGAGAAATTTTGAAGAAATGAAATTACCTTCTTTTATTTTTTTTATTGAGATTATCGCTTGTATTCAAAACAGGTGCGGATTGAAACTATTGCTGTCTCTTGTGTAAAGTAACTTTTGCTCTGTCTGTAGTTTAAATACTACTCTCATCTTTTGATGTAAATCTAGAAAACAGTATTTAGTTTATAGAACAACTAATAAGCCGAGATGCATAGGAAATGTGGGGAAACAGAATCAATTTTAAAGAAACTTTTTGTAACGTGATTATAGGACCCAAAGGAACATTCAGGCTACATAACCTAATCAGAGAGAGGAATAGAGTCCCAGCGAGGGGCATAAGTATAGCCCAAATTTTTTTGAAACGCTTATAATTATCTTCTAGTACGAATTTTTTGGTCGATGAATACGAATCTCCTGTCACATTACACGAGTTCTATCACGTATTCAAATCGTGCCAGTTGTGATCCAAAATGTTCCTTTTGGCACAAAAATGGAAAACTTATGAATCTGAAGTCACATAGATGAATTTTGTCTCGTAAAATCGTACCATTTATTTGTTTTCGGAATACGTGACAGAATTCGTGCCATTTTTGATAAACACATAGTTTGTTGTTTTTGTACCAAAAAAATGAAATTCTTAGCCAAAATTAGCAAGATTTTCGAAAGATGGGAGAATCCGTGTAATTGGACATCGGATTCGTAATCAGCGGCCAAAAATTCCTAATAGAGTAAAGTTATTGGACGATAAATATTTTGTATGTCGATTTTGGGAATACGTGACAGAATCCGTTTATCAGATTTTGGACGGTAAATACTTAGTTTTTCGATTTTGTGCAAAAAGTGGATTTTCGGGTCAAAAATGGCATTATTTTTAAAATACGGGACAGAATTCGTGTGAGAATAGAATTCATCACATGTGAGAATAGAATTATTAATAATTCCCCTTATACAAGCTTCGATGAAATCGTTAATGTTGATAAATGATTACATTTATACGAGACGGATGCTCTTGTTGGCCTCGTCTCAGTTTCGTATTGTATATGATATGCGATCGAAATCAAACTTAAAAAAAAGCATATACGAAATATGATTGACATGGTTTGAGACTAAGCAAATGATACAAATATTACTATAAATTCTTCGCCTAATATGAAGTCCTAAATATTATTCGAAATTGAATTAATACTGGTTTTTAAGCCATATGTGCATATAGAATAACTCAACTAAGAATAGTGTGTGTGGCATTTTAAACTATAACCATTATCTTATTTCTATAAAGTGCAAGGGAAAAGATAAAATAAAAGTATAAGAATACGATCATAATTCATTGAAAGGGTGACGATAATCATTTTAATAATATTCCCTGGTTTGATGTATCTTTTTAAATTAGTTCCATTATTATTATTATTATAAAAATGAATATAACTTCTGTTTTACAGACTTTAATATGGTAATATTTTAAATTAAGTGGTCCATAAAAAAATATGACAAAACTTTTTTATTTGATTTATATTTTGGTTCACGGTATCAACGTAAGTGGGGAATGTGAGAAACTTACTGAGAACACAATATTTGAATTAAATATATTTGATAAAATGCAATTAAGGAATTAGGTCAAATTTGTAATATTATATCATCCAAACTTTTCAATACAATTGATGGTAATTTATTTTTGAACGAAAACATATATTGTTTGACAAACAATGAAAATTGCTTTAATAATACGCGAAATGAAACTAGGACAATGCATTTACTAAACTAAAATGTTCTAATCTCAAAATATTTACTATTTTGTCAATTTCAAAAAGCGAGGTTTATGTCTTTATCAAAAATGAAGCACAAGTTCGTTTTTACCAGGTTTGAAATAAACAGTTATTTGTTGACGTGGTTTTAAACAGAGAATTCATCTTCGAATAGAGACTATATATACAGGGTGGGCTAAGTTAATCTATAATGGAAAATAGCTCGTTTTGTAGTTAACCAATCAAAAAGTAACTTAAACAAAGTTTGATGGGTGACATCACATTATGACACCAGATTGGATCTTGTTCTTCGGGTCTCTTTAATAGCCAATTTAGATCCAAAACAATAAGAGATAGATAATACTTTAAATTAGTAAGTTGAACCTCATAGAACTTACATTTTTCGTAATTTCAAATAGATCTTTATAATTTCAAATAGAAATTGACATATACGTAATCATGCTTAAAAAACTAAATTATTCAAAATTGGTAAATTATAAAATTAAAAATTCGAAACGCAGGAGCTGCGTTAGCTAAGTGAATTCCTTCAGAAATTGAATAAATTACCTTTTTTTTTTATCGAATATTGCATTTTTAGTTTTCCAAGAATTTGTATTCCGAAAACTAAGCATGTTGAGAATAGTACGTTTTACGAAAGTAAAAAAGAAATAATAAAAAAACAAATTTATGTAACTATCTTTATTATCATACAAGAGAAGCAATCTTGACATTTATTTATTTTCTATTATCATTTTACAGTTCCAATTTCCAATAACTCGCCCGAGCATAACGATAACGGTAACACTATCGGCGAATAACGTGAACAATGTTGGATTCCAATTGCTCAAACGCCCGCGGCTTATCCAAACATACTTCACATAGCCCCAAAGGAAAAAGTCTAGAGGTGTGATATCACAGGATCTAAGCGACCAGCTCACCGAACCGAAGCGCGAAATAAACTGTTCACCAGATTTTTCTCGCAATAAAGAGATCTTTTCAAGTGCCGTGTGACACGTAGCATCCGTTATCATGGCTCGTTAACAGTCACTGTTGATAGTTATGTTATGATCAACCTTGTTTTTGAAGGAAAATGGACCGATGATTCTACGGCCCCATAAACCACACCAAACCCTTGGTTATTTGGATGTAGTTAGAGCTCTTGAATCTCTTCGGGTTGTTCTTCAAATCAAATATGGCAATTTTGTTTGTTGGCATATCCGTTAAGCCAGAAATGTGCCTCATCACAAAATTATTGCCGAAAAAATATAAAGAACGGTTCTTTTGCATGATTATAAAGAATCGCTCGTTATAATACACAGGTTCGTGAAGGTCGTACCTTGAACTTGTGTGTGTTTGCTTGCTATAGGTTAAACGCATTTTACTCGCTCGCAAAGTATTGCAGGCCGAAGCTTCGGTAAGGGCCTGACAACAAAGCTTCTATTTAAGAGCCCAGCTTAGGCAAGGGTTGAGCAACCAGGCTTGACAATTGCCTAGCGTCAATTTCAACGTTACGCTTGGTATTTTATACAAAAGTACACAACCAGCTCGATAATATTCAAGCAGTTGATAATTTTTCATTTAACTTCAACAGCTAGCCGTTATATATAATAATATCCCAATCTTTTATCTGGAGTTTATAATGAGCCTGAATTTGATTTATGAAGATAAATGTTCAATTTAAATTTTTACCTGTATTCGTCTGAGCTTTTGAAACTTATGTAAGCTAGAAAAGAATTATAGTTGTATATCACAGTAATTGTTAAATAAGAGCTCCTAACAAAACAAAATGGATTTCAGTTCAACAAACCATAAACAAAATTCTATTATATGATAACGGTGAAAGAGAAAAGTTTATACTGCACATAACACGTGTTTGTTGGATGCTGAAACAACTGGAGGTCCTTTATTATATATCAAACAAAAATGGCATAAGCATAAAATTAGGGTGAAATAAATTGATGTAAACAAAGCATTTGTGAACTTCAATTATAATAACTCATTCGAGGTAAGCAGTTCGGTGTCATTGACATAACATAGTTTACCGTTGATATATCTGTTTTACAGAGTCTCGCAAAATATAAGATTAGTATATATACCTATAATAGTCGAAACGAAAATAATTTATTCTTTACCAATGTTGAATAATTTTAGTTTTGTTCATGACAGCAGCTTGATAAACATAACCCGACAATTAAAATTAAAATTTTCAATTGGAATTAGACTAATAGTCCATAAAAAATGCTGAAGAAAGCCATAATATTGGTTTAAAATAGCGCCCGAATAAGCGTACCGACTTTTAAAATCTTTAAAAGCCGTATACTAATTCTTAGAATTACGGCTGAAAAACCCATTTTCACATTCAGAGTTATTAAGACTTACAGTTCCCAATTGATTACGAGCGTCTTTATATGATTTTCAAAATTTTTATTTTTATAGGAACATTGGCGGATTAACGTTGAGTGTCGCCCTGGGCAAACACAAATTGCCACTCCCTTACCGAAATTTTTTTTTTATTCAACGCGGTATATACTTTTACACTAATTTCAGATGAAGATTTATCCGAAGTAACTTCTTGCGAATCTACAACATAACTTCATTGTACAAATTTATTTCGGAGAAGCAATCAGATATGTTTAGAATAACATGTAAGTAGTTCATATATACCAAACAACTTCGAATTCAAGTTATTAGGTGTTGAAAAATGTGTCTATTTTTCTTATTTTTGCTTCTTTTTACCTTTGCGACTCTTGAGCAACTCGATTCCTGTATTCAGAGCTACATAGTTTTTTCTGACCACAGCTTTTATTTATTTTCCACAAAGTTTTCCGAGAAGTGAACAATATAGATATAATTAATAACTTGTTACACAGCTGGCACACAGACCAAGTTAGTACACAGATGGAAGCTCGTTCAGGGTAAAATTCCACTCTTTTTCGAAATTAATAGACGCGAACGTAATTCAGGTAAAACGATAAAAGTAAACATGTTTTTTTAAAGCAATATAAAAAGTTATATTTCTCTAAAACCTAGCCCTGGTAGCCCATGCAGAGTTAATGTCTAAATTCGCCGCTGTATGAGAATTTATTAACTTTACCAATATCAGAAACCAAAAGAGCACCAAATTATCGTGGAGTACTTAACGTATTTTCTACTTTGTCAATAAAAAAACTTTCAACTCAAAAACTATCATAAATTTAGTTGAACTACATTCACCTTCCTACATCAATAGCAGACCCTGTATTTGAACAAAAAGTATAATAATATTTGTATGGGGGTGGTAACTCAATTTGATCATCCAGCTGCCACTGTCCTATTCTGTCCTTCTTCATTAATATTATTTGGTCATTCTTGAGTTACTTTAAATTATTATTATCTGATATGTATAATGTTATACGTATTATTATTATTATTATACGATACATAGGCATAACCCTTTCAAATAATATTAAAATAATGGGATTATCTAATCAAATATTTATAAGACAATTAAATGGTTAGATCAAACAATGATAAATAGTTAACTCAAGTCTATAAATAATCATTTCTAAACATAGGTACGTACACGTTATCTATCTATCTATTACTTTAACTATTACATTACCAAACCCCATGTATGCGTATCTATCACTAATCTAAAATCAATAATACTTTTGATATTCAATTAAATACTTATATTTCAATGAAGCCATATTACCATATGAAACAGCTCGTTAAAAGTGTAACCTGTTGAGGTTGGGTCAATATATTTCTGAATAATAAATTAATATTTACGTAGGTTTAATAAAGTTTATTTGCTTATAATAAGGGATTCCACGATGCTAAATTAGCCGGAGAGCTGATGCTGTAAGTTTCAGGAAGTGTTTAAGTCCGAGCATTTATGCATGTGTTTGTCTGATCCATCGGTGGGGCATCAGTTACTGCGCATAATAGAAAGGTGTAACAAAAAAGATGCCCCAAAAAAGTGTGTGAATCATAGACAAACAAACATTTATCGAAATAATAAAAAATATTTACAACAAGTGAAAACAAACTATTGACTGAGTTAATTGTTGAAATACCATGTATAGAAAGTGTTGATTACTCTGTCACATTACACATATATACATGTCATACATATATAACTGATATTCTCATATACTACATACTATCAATTTGCGCTCTCACGGGTAAACAGTGTTGTTTACGAAAAATGTTTCAAACAAAAAATATAGATTTTTTTTAAAGGAACATTTTTTACGTTTAAACTTTTGTTCTGTCTCTAACTGTTTACAAAATGGGTCTTACGGACCCAAGACCCAATTGACCTATGTCGCTTATTTACGAACTCGACCTCACTTTTTACGTCCGTCCGTTCTTTTTTTTACGTCCTCAGCACGCTATAAAAATTTCAGTTTGATATCTCTCTTCGTTTTTGAGTTATCGTGATGAGAGACGGACAGATAGACAACCGGAAATAGACTATTTAGGTGATTTTATGAACATCTATACCAAAATGTTGTTTATAGTATCAATATTTTTAAGCGTTACAAACTTGGGACTAAACTAAATATACCTTGGTATATTTCCTATACATGGTATAATAATGCATACACTTTTGAGGGGGTTAAAATTTAAAAAAACCTCTCAAAACTCGATTTTTTTTAAGTACTGGAGCACAAGTCTTTATCAGAAAAAGTGCAATCATCAGTTAATGATAAAAATTTTACATTTCGAATTTGGGAGTAGAAACGCCCACTTTCTATCAGAGTTAATAACATTTTTATGTTTTTTGTTTTGATTTTGCTTTACCACTTTTTATAATAAAATTATTATGTGTCGCCATGAAACCGTACACGAATTAATTAAATTACGAAACTTCTGTAAGAATGTAATAGTATTGTTATGATTGATTTGAAAACTATACGTAATTACAGAAATAATTAGAAAATAAAATTATACCCACATACATGGTCGCTGAACAGGCGGATATGTCTAAGAAACGGAGATAAAACCCCATCATTATTATCTTTTTGAATAAACTATTTTGACTTCAGTTAATCATTAAAATGAATTTTCTTATTGGTATTGGTGGTTCTGCCAAAGTTTGTAGTTTTCACGCAAGAAAAAAAAAACTAGGTATGTGGAACGTGAAAATCTTGACGGCCTTTAGCGGGAAAGTTGTGTCAAATTAGAAAAATTAATCTTGTAGTGCATTTTACAACATTTTAGTGTCGAAAGACACAAGAGAATGAAATCATCATTTTTTTAAGGCAATTACAGAGACTTTAACTTAACGTAACTAACTAGTAGCACCACCAAATCCTATTTACAACAAAATGTGTCTGTAGCAAAAAAATGAAACTCATCCAAACTGTCATTTAGCCTTACAGTGTACGTTAAAGTTGCTATTTTCTAAAATGTTTTCATAATAAATTCATTAAGAAAATGTTGTGTTCTCATTTATAAATACTAACTAAATTGTAAATAATTCAGTTAGTATAAAATGTTAGAAAGAATTTGTCGAAAATAAAAATTTTTAAGTGAATCATAAATTTAATATCATCAAACTAAAATGAAGTTTACTTACAGCTTTCCAGAAAATCGTAACAAATTGAATTTTCTTGCACTTAACATATAAAAAAGGCGTTGATGATCTTTTCTTTTTTTTTTTTCCTTTATTCTTTCAGGCCTATGTACAGGTGTTATTGTAACACCTGTATAAGGTACATACTTTGTATGTGTATACTTATGTATCCTGGTTAATAATTAATAAATAAAAAAATAAATAATAAATGATAGTTTATTTGATCGAGAAAGGTATCCAAATTCTGAGTAAGCTTAAAGCGGCTTTTTTTCATATTTTAAATTTTCCAAAAATTATTCGCCTTCTTGTAAATTGTTGAAAAGCGTTTGCGGGATTTAAAAAAAAAAAAAAACAAATGCAGGATTTGTTTTTAATTTTTCAATTATGAATATATCGGAAATAATGACTCGGATCGAAATATGGTTACAAGCTCTTTCGTTCGTCTTGATGAGTTTATTCAGGAAGTTCAGGGTTCTGCTGTTAATTATAAAATCATACTCTCTTGGTTAAATTACAATAAAAGTATTAAAGCATTATCCTGTGGGAGTGTATATTATAAAAATATTAAAGTAAATCATATTTCCATCATTGAAATGAATACTGATTCAAAAATCCGTCTTTATTTTATTTATGTAATTAGTCCTACAATCCTTTTTTTCATTGTATACCGCTAAATAAGAACTTTTTATTCAGAGTTTGTTTATCATACTCTTTTAGAATAATAAATTATATTTCTCATTCCTCTAGTCATTCTCGTTTGTTCATTCCAGTTGGTTCCTAGAATCATGTAGTTTGATAAAAATTTTGCTTTCGGAATAATTTCCTCTGAAAAGAAAATTTATTATTAAACAAAAATAATTAACCAAATTTAAAAAACTCTCGACAAATTTTTAAGGTACGGAATCCTAAACTCTTACTTAAAACATATCTAAGAACAATCTCCATTAAATTATCTATTTCCTGAAAGCCTTGTCCAAACTGAACCGATTTTGATGATCATCGCCAATTTTTTCGTTTTTTCGGGTACGGAACCTTAAACTCGCACTTGAAACATAGGTTAGGTTTGGCTAGGTTATATTGGCTGTCCACAGAGGAAACACTTATGCTAGAGAACACATTTTGATACCATTTATGTTTTTTACCACCTTTCCGCTGATAAATTTAATTTATCTGCTCCTCAATTTCAGAGGTTGAGTGAACCGCCTTCATTAAATTAATTTTGTTGCGATGGCGCGAATCGAACTCGCTACCCTAAGCATACCGTGGACGGAATTGGTTACGCCTTAACCAACTGAGCTACTGAGCTAATAGGGCGACCACTGGAAACATAGTTCAGAACACTCTCCGTTTAATTACCTTTCAAACGAAACAGAAAAATCAAAATCGGTTCATTCGTTTAAAATTGTCTTTTGGCTTCGTATTATTTCCCTCGATAGCCACACTGTATATAAATAAGTTGACTAATATAATAAAGTCGAAGGTGTTTTTCATACACAAAGATTAATAAAAAGAGGTAGGTGATTTTAAAATATACAGAAGGGGTACACAGAATGTTAATACTTTTATCAGACTTTTGGATGTGGATAATATCATCATCATCATCAAGACGAATAGAACACCACTGTGTTGTGTAACATACGGATATTGGAAAAATAATTAAATATGCATTAAAATGTTATCAAAAATATTCTGTAATGTCTGTGTAGAGTTTTACCTGCATTTGTATGTCAAACTATGTGTACCTTCCGTACGCTGTGCATAGTGAAATGAATGAAAGATTTTTTTTATTTATACTTGCTGCCTCTTTTATTAAAAAAAAGATCGTTTTATTGAAAATTTACGTTTTACAAATTTTACGTGATATAATGTACCAAAAATAAAAACGAAATCAAAAGATACAGTCAAATGAGTATTGTAATCAAAAATATATTTCAGCTTTTAAGTCTCTTTGCAAACAAATTATCATTGACTGGTATCGAAAAATTTCATCCTTTCCCTGCCAAAAATTTTATTGTCTCTTCATCAAACATCAGGGGATTCAAGTTGCCAGAAAAATTGAAAATCTAAATCTGTCAATATTTGTAATGAATATAAAAATATTCAAAAAATAAAATAAAAAATTTAAGACAGAGAAAAACCCGAATGCGTCAATTAAGTAGAAATGAGTCGGACTAGAATTTAATTGGTCGCTACTGTTAAAGTCGCTATGTTAATTACTGGACTTGTTTCTTCCCTTTCAGATTTTATTTAACGCAAGCGGGTTTATAATTTTTTTTATTATTTATTTCATTTTAGACTTTTTATTTATTTCATTTAAAACTTTTAAACTTATTATTCCTATTTTAATATATCTATATTTGTAATCCTCTTTTAATTTCTTTTATTTTGATACCATATACACGATAGGTTTTGTAATTTTTTTTTTATTAACGTATTATATATTATTTTGCTCAAAAAATCCTCCATTTTTTTTTTTTTTCAAAAACCTATCTAAGAATACTTGAGCTTTTAATGATATAAATGAGACAAATATAATGAAACCTTAAATGTTGGGTAATAATGTTTTTCGGAAACTAAATCTGAACTAAATTCCATAAAAATTGTTTTGAGGCAAAAATTTAGTTTTCTTATCGCACATAGTTTTAAGAATATATTCTGGAAAGTATCTTTTACAAAAAAAATTTTTTGGTCCCAAAAAGAAAAATATATTTTATCCAAATATCTGAACAAAATTCTGTTAACTACGGAGTCTTATATCGGGTCTTATAGCTTCTTATTCTAAAAGTCATATGGATAATTTAGGAACGATTCAAAAATGTCATTCTAAATCATCATTTCTAAATTTTTTCGCTACAGTTTTTGGGATCTGTTTTCTATAGATCAATAGTCCTTTAACTAAAGAAAAAAGACTAAATTACATTTTGATTTTGAAAAGAATTAAATGATAGCTGTGTAGCTTACGTAACCTTATACATTTTCAAAGCTGAGCCAAAAATGACAAATTATTATACGGTGCTATAAGTATAAATAAAATATTCTTCTCTATTGTACATCGCTAGTACATATATGGAAATCTGATTATATTTCGTTCTTTTGATCAGGACAAAGGTAAATGGTTGTTCTTAATTAGGAATCGATATTATTATTATATTATAGCATTGAGTTGTCTTTGTTCTGAGTAACAAGCACATTATAACGTAGAATATAAATATGCAAACTAGGTAGTTGATGAAAAACTTTCGCCATTGTTCTCTTAACAATTAAATTCTTCATAATCTGTGCAATCCCCAACGTAAACTAAATTAAAACAAGAATTTAAATATATAAAACTTAATTCAAGTATAGCGTAAAACAAGTCTCAATACATACAGATGTCTCGTTTGAAACAGAACTGATAAGGTCTTTTAAAAATTAACCCATGTTCTGAACTGATAAGAGTTCAGACAATGAAAGAAAAATTTTATTAAAACAGTATTTTTAACAAAAAATATTTCCAACAAAAATTTCTAATTTAATTTTTTTTAAATCTCTTATCGGAAGTTCAATTAGTCAAAAACCTGGTCAGGCTAGGTAAAATTTTAGACTTCTAAGAGATGTTCCCCATGAAACAGAACAAATTGTCTTCGATCCAATTTTACAAAATCCCGCATAGAATGGGATAATTGTTATATATATAAATTTTATTAAAAGATCGAATTGAGAATTGAAACTTTTGGAAAAACAATATCTTGGAATTCTGGACCCGGTGAAAATGATAAATAATGTTATCTTTTTCAAATAAATTCCATTGTTCCTAATTTGTAACATCCAATAAAAGACTTTCTTTGGCAAAGTAAGCTTTGGAAAATGTTTGCAAGTATTTTTGCACATTTTTTAAATGAATAATACCTTTTTTTCTGAAAATCAACCTCTAAAGGGGCTTCAACGGCTGGGAAATTTACGTTTATTACAGAGTGATCAAAGATCGTGAACAGTCCGAAGTACTTGTTAAAAATTAAAGGTTAAATGGACATTTGGGAAAATGGACAGGTGGTAAAATTTTCACACGGAAAATGGAAAATAGTCATACAAAACAAGTTAGTATTGCTCCTGTTTTCGTGAATTCTTATATTGGTTTTATATTTTTGAATTCAATGTTCCCGTTTTCTTGGATTAGTTTAGGTCAGAATCCAATTATTAATTAATTACTACTACTATTATAACTATGATCGGATTTTAATTTGAAATTTCAAGAAATTCACCATCGAATGAGAAAAAGAGATAGGAAAAAAATATATAAGTTAATCTAGTTTAAAAGCTAATCAAATATACAAAGGCATTTCAAATCACTCCAAAGGCATTTCAAATGTGTATAGTAGTAACTATTCGTAGTAATAACCAGATTTTTCAATAAATCCTCTTACCTAAAAACACTTCAAACTGTTTTTTTCCTTTTTATTTGTGGATGTTTACTGTAGAGAAGAATTTAGTTTTTCAACTCAAAAAGCGACCATTTCTATATTAAAGCAGCTAAATTATTCCTAGAAAATAAAAACGATGAAACTCATTATTGGCTAAATATTTCCGGAAATAAGCAAAATTTCCTCTTGGGAGTTATAATTCTGTTTATTAATCATAGTTACATCTACAACAATTAACAGTTTCTTGTGGTTTGGGGTATGGAAGTGTAAATGGATTAAAAAATCATATTGATATCTCATACCGCTTTGTTTTTATTTCAAATTAAAAACGTATAATTCAAATTTTTCTACGTCTTCTATGAATCACTCAGTAGATTTTATAAAATAATATTTATTTATTTAATTTTCATAATGATTAATGTATTAATTAGAAAAGGTGTAATCAATAAAATATTAATTTTCTTTTTGCATTAAAAAGCTAATGTTAACACGGTAGATTTGTTATAATTTCGTTTTATCAATCGTTATGTACACGGTAGGTAAAGAAAAGAGTTTCCTTTTTAGAGTTGCTATAGATATTACACTGCAGGTTTATAATACCACCTTCGTCGATGACACAGAAAAAAATGTATATTCTTTTATGTACGAAAAAAAGGATTATTTATAATGGAAAGTAGACTTAATTATTTTTCAATTCTTCCGGCATTTTTTTTTTTAAATAATAATTTTATTTTTTTATTCAGCTTCGATTATTCTATTTAAGTACATAAAGAATTTCACTTTATTATATTTTATGATTGATTAAAATAAAATTATGGTAGGCGGCTTTTTTCTTTTATTATGATTAATTTTTTTTTTATATTATATTTTTCGTTTTTTGTACATTAAGTATGCAAATTTAATGAAAATGTTTTTTATATTGTGTGCTTGAAATTTAAAGTTTAACAACGTATTTACTGCATATAAATATTCTCTCTACACTCTAAAACAGAGGTTCTCAAACTTATCTCGTCTACCGCTCAATTAGAGAATCAATTTTCAACCCCATTTATATAATTTTTACCCGATATTTTCAGTTTTAATGTGTGTAAATATATTAATATTGAATTATAACCCCTACAGACCCTCTAGGGCCCACAAGAAGGCGTTATCTTCCACTTTGAGAAAAACTGTGCATTATGGACAAGAGCTTTTTAGCTTTTTTTTATAATCTGTATTATTTCATTAACCCAAAAATGATTAGATAGGTACAAATTTTTCTGATTTTCCATTACTTTTCAAAGTATTGAGGTATAAATTTTTGGAAAATCATCCCTGTATAATGTTTCGTTCGTCTCAATACATATTCCCGTAGCGATGATATATTCACGTGAATCACATCCGGGAAAATAATAATAGAAATTGTACAAAACTATATCAAATAATTAATATGTACAGCAAAAAATAAAATCATTGATTATAGTTTTTGGTTGTATGGTTATATTTTCATAAATATGATTTATCAAAAGTTCACAGCAATTTTTTGAATAACTAATAGTTTAAAAAAAACTAAAAAACACGCTTTCGTAAGTAGACGAACTAAAAGGTAAAAAATAATTTCCTCGTAAAAAAGCGTGGTGTGCTAAATTATTGTAAATATTTTAAAGACAGATGTAGGTAAAAGAAAAGCCATAATAAAAGGTCCTAAAAAGCACCTCACGCTTTTTTACGATAAAATGATTTTTTTGAATTTAAAGAAATTATTTTTTAACTTTTTAATTCAGCTTGTTACAAACGCGTGATAAATCATTTTAAATTTTTTTAAACTAATATTTACTTTGTGTTTTTTTAGTATTTAAGACTATTATTTATACATCAAAAATTCAGTATAAATGTGGTGGGAGCGCAAATAAATGTATATTTTTCAGATATGGAAATCGTTTATCCTGATAGTGTTGAACAGGATAATCAAATAAACTTATTAAATATTGTATTGCCATCGGTCCGTTTAAGTTTAAGTTAATCTGACGTTTTACGGAGGTGAAAGATATGTTCAAATTTTCCGTTACATACTAACATATAAACATACGTATGAAGCTAATAAAAGCGTGTTAAAAAAGATTGGTTGCATACGGGGTTCTCATTTTTTAAACTTTTTAAACAGTTTTTTTTTTACTTTTATCACAAAAAACCAACAATCAGTATTCAACCTATCTATACACATTCTGATAAGAATCCCTCATATCAATACAAAAATTAATATCAATAACTTCTTAGAAACACAGAATAATTTAAGATTCGTTTGACTAAAAATACCACTTATCTTACCTGCGATATTGATAAATTTTGACCAAAAACAAACTCAATATTTCTTAAAAGCTATGTACAAAAAGTTTGTATAATGTAAGATATATTGTAATTGTTATAGACCACATTTAGAACACTTTAGTAATGTAATGTATATCAACTTCATTTTTTATGTCTTTAATATCATTTAAAAATGTATATACTACATAGCTATGTATTCTGTAAACTTTATTAGAAACTACTTTATAGATAGACACCAACACCTCTATACATACATACATACATACATGCATCTATACATACATACGTACTTTTTATATTTTATATAATAAAATAATGAAAAAGTTTGAATCCCCGTGCTTGCTTTCATGTTTTATCCAAAGAGGATATATATGTCTGTAAAGCTACCTACGTGAAATTTTTATATTCATAAAACTTCAGACTACAGAGTTTTTTTTTATGCAATAAATTATAGGAGTTAGGTTCAGGTTCACGTACTGAATGTAAATGCACAAAATCCTTACAAAAATAGACGAGGGAAGTGCGCCTATTTTATGGAAAACCGTTTTGTACTATATCTCCATAACCGTGCACTTTAGACCAAAAATTGTAATTTTCTTTGTTGTAGATAATTAAATTTCCTGCCTTTTTGTAAAATATTTTTTTTTGTATCACTAACCGTTTGTGACTTATACGACTATGACGATTTAGTTATTGATTATTTTACCGATATCTCTTATAATATATGTTTAAACAATACAATGCTAGTAACTTAACTTTTAAATCTAAAAATTTTCTAAAACTTTTAATTTAAACTTTTCTTCTAAAATTGATATTGTTGAAGATATTAAGCGTTCAATATTGCTTTAAAGTTACAGATAATTGAAAATTTTTTCCTGATCTAATTTACAAGAGTTATTTATTTCTAAAAATTGGTTTATAATCATGTATACTTGATTCCATAAAAATCACAACAGTTATAACATTCAAAGCGTACTCATCGTATGTCATGTTATAATAGTAACACTTAGAATGTTTTAATTCGAGCGTTTTTAATGACATAGACTATACTTAATGTAACTACACAAAATCCTTACAAATTTGGAGGGGAGAAATGCTGCCGTTTTGAGGAAAACCATTATGGCCTATAATCTTGTAACCGTACACTTTAAGTCTAAAATGGTAATAACCTTTTGTGTAAATAATTAAATTTCCTATCTTTTTAGTTATTTTTTTTTATCTTAAACAAATTTCAAGGGTTGGGGGCTGCTTTTGCAGGTAAGAAGGCAAATTATTTATTGCTAATTATGTCACTAACATTACCATTTTTCATATATTTATTAAATTTTTATCATTACACTATGGATACTTTGGCCATCATAGTCATAATCAGCAGTTCCTTATAATAGGTACAAGAAACGGTATAAGGTCGATCTTCACCCATCTAATAACCAGATGAGTCACATTTTTTATGAAATGATATTGATTTTTAAACACTCCTTTCATAGTTTCTTTTAATCGAAAGGTGTTCCTGACTATTTTTAATTAAATTAATTTTAATAAATTTTTATTCAATTATTTTTCTTCTGATACCAATTTCTGTTGATTAACAGATGGGTGCAAATCTGTTCATACCATATGAACAGTTTACTTCATAAAGGTAACTGCACCGATTTGTAAACCAATCGAAATTGGCATCAAAAGAAATAAAATTTAATTACGAAAATAATGGTATAGGCATGCCTAAAAAAAACCGATCACAGAAAAATTGACAAAAATTAATTTAATTAAAATAGGCATAAACACTTTTCGATAGAAAAACTATGGTAGAAGTATTTAAAAATCAATAAAATTTCATAAAAATATGTCTCATCAGGTTATCAAATGGTAGAAGGTCGATCTTATATCTACCGTCTATTAGACCATTACTGTGATATTTTGGAAATCATGTTCCAAGACCTCAAAAACTGCCCATTACTTACTATTTTGTATTCACTATAGAACAAATTTATAAAAAAATTATGAAATGAGCACTACAACTCGAAGGTTTTGACCTGCAGGTTTACCGGGGGCACCATATTCGTAATCAGTGAACTCAAAAACTATCAAATTTAGTTTGACATTTATATTTATAACTAGTACACCTTGATATCCTGGTTCATTGTGAATATTAAGATTATTTATCATTGGCTAACTTACAAGATCTACGCACATCATCAGTATAGTATTGGTGCATATTGGTGTTTCGTATACACCAATATAGTGCATCAGATATAATGTTATGTTGAGTATGTGCCCAGCTGTTCTACCAATATATGTAATGGATTTTATTTCTATACAGAGCCAATAATAATAATGTTTTGTTTGAATTCTATATCTACGACATCGTCCGAATTAGATGAAATATCGTTGATTTCCTGAAGTAAGAAAAGCAGCAATGTCAGCCATGCCGAGGTTTTTACTTGTGAAACAAATGTTTTTCTATGCACACAAAAAGGGTGATTTTGGAAAAAACACAATTTCCCCCGTTTAACGGTGCTTTTCAATTTATTAAAGACGGAAATATTTTAGGACAAATTGTTCTCAGTCTTCCATATATTTCACTAGAGTGCACAAAAAAAAAAGAATCTTATCTTGAAAAAAATAGAATGAAGTTAATAAAATGAAAATTACGCGTATACAAATTATGTTTCTTTTTCGTGCTCTAGGGGTGATAATACGAAAAACTGGAAAAGCAATATGTACGGATGAAAAGTTAATGTTGTACAAGTTTGCTATAAAATACGTAGTTTTTGAGAATACAGAAGGTGGATTTTGGCGAAAATACGAAAGATTAAGAAATGAAAAAATATACAGATTGATAGAACATATGGAATTTTTCCCACGCAAAAAAATTTTGGATTTGAAATCGAAATATAAATCTTGGCATTATTTGAATTGCTGCGTTATGGACAGCTTTTATTCACAGGTATTTCGGACGGAGTATATAGATTATGCTGTGTGTATACAAACTTTCATCCATTACCAGCCATCATTTATTACCTGTAATAACATAATGAATGCTCGAGCGAGACATTCAGTCAGGTCTCTTAAAAATATGTGAAGGTGCTTTAATTACAGATTCGTTTTGATAATAAAACGTGTTTTATAATAAAATTTTTGTTATTTAATTCCTACTATGAAGTATTGTAGAAATCCTGTATTGTTGAAATCCAAAAAACAGATCGAATAAATATGTGTGTCCGTTGATGTACTAAATTTCCGTCGAAATTGTTAAAGATCATAAAGTTCTTAGATGAATAAAGTTTTTTGATAAAGAACGCAAATGGGAGATTTAAGCGAAGGAAAAACAAAATATGAAATTTCCCGATTAATATAACTAGAATGAGAATTTTATTGAGAATTACTTATTTATTTCCTCAAAAGTCATATGGTAACGCGTGCGCGTCCTCAGATATTCAAAGTCAAAGGTCGCGAAAATAAGTTTTTTGTGAATATCTCGTTTCTTTTTTAATGGATTATAATTACTCGGAAAACTATCCGCATGTTTTCCTTACTGTTCTTAAACATAATTTGGATTAAATTTGATATTATGATGTTTACCGACATTTGATAAATTTGAAAACAAAATTTTTGCATATTGATCACAAGAAATGAAAAGCTATTGATCAATAACTACATGCCTTGCTCTTTTTATTTAGATTTTTACATTAAATAACGAAGTGTATCCCGTAGCTTTGTTAATGATAAATATGCCATCGGTTTTTATTCTATTGCTGTTTTCTTTTTGAAATACAATTTCTGCAAACAGTTTTTTTATAAACAAATACATGAAATGTTAACATAATGAAAAAGAGGACTGTATAATAATTCTCCGTCATATGCTTTGAAAAAATAAAAAAGAGTGATAGTTAATTATTTAAATAAAAAAGAAAATGTGAATAGTCGGAATGAATGTTTACATGGAAATTTTTTCAAACGTTGCAATGAATAATGGGTCCACCTGCCTTAATGCTGGCATAAAATTTATGAAATCGATTAAAAAATTAACTTTATAAACGTTTTGAAATACACACCAATAAGAACCCTAGTTTAAATATAGTCATATGCATAGTCGCAGGTTTTGTGGGGAATCAAGATATTTATTCCGTTTTTGCTCCTGTTTCAAGATTATGTTCGTATGACGTGCACAGCCTTATGGGAAACATGTGAGGGCACTATATCGGGATTGGTAGCAGAGAACTGCTTGGTAGTTGAGCACGAGATTTCTTATTCTTGACAGTTAGGGCAAGTTTATAACAATAATTATTTCTTTTATAATAAAATTTTTGCTATACGAATCGATCAGCAATTTAATTCTTCCAGCATATGTACTTATTAAAATAGTGATTCATTATGCCGAAAAATGATTAAAACTCCAAAGGCTCCCTTTAGAACAGTAGCTTGGTAAAACACAGAAAATAACACTTTTAAGAATCCACAACTGATGGGAGTTCCGGAGATTGTCAGAGTAAAGTTCGTATTTTGAAAGCGAAAGCGTGTCTGCCACTTACAGATATTCATTGTGTGCGTAGTCATGGTAGGGACAATAAAATCGATGCCAGCGCTTCCAGTGAAAAATTTTGGCGATAAAGGAGGCTGTTATGACTAATTTGCAATTCTTTACATGTTAATGTTATAGAAAATGTCAAATAAAAATTATTGAAAAACACTAATTAACTAAACTTAATGCATTAGACATTGTGGAAATAAGAAATCAAATTGTACAAATATTATTTTTCAAATGTAAATTATCATAATTATTTCTTGAAATTCGTGAGACAATAATATTAAATTTTCAATGTAAGTCATAAATGCAATCCATACAATTATATATGCATCCGTACAATTCTATAATTAAAGTAGTGTATCGTTGCCATGGAAACGCCTCCAATAAAACCCATACACGGCGCCTTCTATTTAAAAACTTTGGTACATTAAATTTTTTGAAATCGACTAAATGTAGAGTTGCTTCTGTTATTTTTGCATCACTCTTATAAACTTTTTATTTTTTTATTTTTGACATTTCAATGTGATCAATAAATTTAAATTAACATTCTATTTGCTTGCACAAATAAAATAAAATAAAAAAATATGTGTATGTAAAAATAAACATAGATTATTTATATTTTATTGAATATAAACACATTAATTTGTCAAAATGAAAATGCATTTATAAATAATGAGTATTATGCTCTGTTTAACTTGTCAAGTTCTGAATTTTAGGGAGCTCATGACTTTTGGAAGCTGTTATTATTGTTATTAAGGTATTACCCCTGCGTTAGATTATATAAAAAACTGGGAACTTTGAGAAAACAAATTTTTTATTGCTGAATTACTATTTTGCATGTCGCTCTACTAGCTCAGTTTTTTAAGGCGTAATCCATTCCGTCCGCGATATACTTAGGATAGCAGGTTCGATTCCAGCCGTCGCAACAAAATTAATTTAATTAATATTTGTGATGGGCTGGTGTAGTGCATAGAATATGCATGAAGGAGGTGCACTCAGCCTCTGAAATTAAGGAGCTGATAAATGAAATTATCGGCAGAAAGGTGGTAAAACACATATATGGTATCAAAATAGGCTGTATAGTGTGTCCTTCGTGAGCAGCCAATATAACCTAACCTAACCTACTATTTTGAATAAAACCTGTATTTACCCCGTTAAACTTGGCTAAACTTGGATAAAATAAATTATTCAATTATTTGCCGAAAATTATCCGTAAATTATTCGGGAAATGCACAAATTTGTTGGCTTCAAGCTATGCTCAATCCCGCAGCCTGCTAACTTTACCTGGGGTTCAAGATTTCAATGTTCATACTGTATCCCATGAAAGATTGTATTTACGATTTTCGTAGAAAAAACTGTACGCATTTAACATTGGATTTGGTTTGGAAAATTTCAAATAATTACAGGATTTTATTGTCCCTCCGATCAATATTTCAAAAAAACCGAACTCTAAAAAACTATTCATTTCGGAATTAGAGCCCTTAAGATAGCCAAAGACCGAGATTCGCCGAGATTTTATTATGCATTAATTAATTGTATAAATAGATTGATGTAGCCGAATGCATGCAACTACAGGCATTTCATGTTCATGAATAATGCATGAGATGGAAATTTTTTAACGTTCCACCTCCTCTTGTTTCTAAGGATGCGAAATTTTGAAAAATAAAAAAACATATTATAAATGTTAAAATACTAAAATAAAATAATCATTTATTTTAGACAGAAAAATTTATTTTTGATCCATCATCTTAGAAGATTGGAGACAGCATTCAATTTTTGATTTTGAAATGGACCGCTACATATATTTTTGCAAATTATAAAGGAACTTGAGCTGCCACAAAATTTATTTTGGAAAAGTTAAGACACTTTTAAGTATGGAAATAACTATTCAATCTGTTTCATTTCAAGAATATGTTCAAACTGATTAGACAAGCCTTTAGGTTTGGACTACCACAGTCAATTTTTAGTAGAAAATAAATTTTCATGAAAGATACTAAGGAACACATAGTCCAATTCAATGGGTCAATCGCTCTCCGAACTTGACTCCAATGGACTGTTTGTTGTGGGAATGTCTCGAAAATGGGGTATCAATAAAAGAGAACTATAAATAACTTACACTTACCAAAATCATGATTCGGCCGCTACAAGTGCTATTTCAAGCCGAGCGTGGAATTCCAGACCAAAGGCTAGCATAAGCGTGGGATAATTGCACGATTTTTTTTAAACAAACAAGGGAAATTTGGACATTAAACTGACTAAGTTTGAATATTTATTTTCACATTCAAAAGTTTCATTACTTTTGGAACAAATCTAGACTTTTCCTATTCGTAAATTACGTAGATTTAGGCCAAAGCTGGAATTGATTATCAAGAAAATTTCAAGGACATTTTTTACATTATCTTACAAGCATACGATGTAGATATTCTCTGGGATTTGTTTCATGAAGTTTAAAGGTACTAATTTTGTATCGAAAATATACATGTTGGACGCTTTGAAAATCGTTAATGACTTTAAAATTTGAATTTTGATGCTAAAAGTGTGAACAGATATGAAATATGGTATTAAACAGAGCACCCCTAATTTAAATAATATTGCTATTTTTAAAATCACATTAATACATGTTTTGTCTAAATCAACATTTTAGGTACCCAATATTTATTTCTAGTTATTGCATTGAAAATAATGACTTTCAATAACAATATATGTATGCAACAACGTTGTACCTTGGAACACAATTTATATTTACATAAATATTTATTAGAACAATTTTAAGAAAATATTCTCTTTCGTTATTGTTCCTATTGCACCATTGTTCCTACGCAATTTACATTTTTCAGAATTAAAATATACATTAGATAAAGAAAAAATTGTATTCTTTAATTCATATGTGGTCTGTGGTACAAGTACTAAGGGTTCTTATTATTTTTTCGATTATTCAATTCGTTGTCCATATACTTGACATACGTCTTTTCAAACTTTCACTCCTCAACATTCTACGTTACGATGATTAAAATTGATAAATGGCATAAGAAAAATACCCTCCAAAACCAACGGTTTAAATAGAATGTGATTTAAAACACAGAACGCTACAGTCAACTTTTAAATGAATAAATAGTAGAGTGAAATCATAAATCAAGGTTGGCGGAGAACTGAAGTATGCTCATCAGATTACCAAAGAGAAGGGCATCGTCTTGAATTTTAGTATAAATCAATAAACTGGAACGAATTAATTACTTGAAACGATTTGAAAATTTGTGTTTTTAAATAGCTACAAAGTTTTGAAAGGGAAACTTTCAGGATGGAAACGATTTTTGATTTAATGGTTATAATTTATTTTAGTTTTACGATCAAAAAATTTGGCGAAATGGTAAAATTATGTAAATAATAAGGAATCATAATTTGGGGATAATTATGAAACCGTATTACTTAGAAACATAGCCATTAACAATTTTTGTCATAAACTTTTCTCACCTAAGATTGATATTTACCAAGTCAACTGTATGAATTTCTAAGCTGAGGTTGCTGACCACCCCTTTTAGGATTAAAGAGAGGAAATTTAATAAAAAAAGATTCGAAAGATTATCCTTTACTTGCCATTCAAATTTCCCCCTACTTCGATTTACCGCAAACCTTGTCTCTTTCTAGCCCCCAAACTAAAAAGGGGGGTACTGTAAGTTTCACCGCTATGTGTGTCTGTCTGTAGCATCGTTGCGCCAAAACGGATGAACCGATTTGGATTATTTTGTTTCGTTTGAAAGGTAATGTAACGGGGAGTATTCTTAGCTATGTTTCAAGTAGGAGTACCCGGAACAACAAAAAAATAGACGATGATCTTTAAAATACGTTCAGTTTCGAGAAGGCTCAAGGAAAAAGGTAATTTAATTGAAAGTGTTCCTATATAGTTTCAAGTATGAGTTAAGGGTTATCCCAAACATTTCATAGGGGCTTTTTAAATTTTGTAATTTTTACTTGTTTACATACTTCCCTTTACGTATAAAAACTATATACTCCCATAAAATCATCATATACTCCCATCAAGGTACAACACTTTTCACTGTACCATCAGTAGTATAAAGATGGGGGATATAAATTGTTTGATGCTGGGAATGATAATCTATGTGTATTAACAGTTCAATGTTCTATTTTTATACAAAAAAAGAATGTATGAAGCGTGGCACATATAATGATGGGAAGTATATAAAAGCTGTTTTAGCAGTAGTACATATATTTGACAATAATAGTCATAAATTATCATTATATGGAGTCTACCTACTCTATATGATCTCTTTTTCGACTTACTACATAAAAATGAAAAATTGTTTTACAAAAATATTTTTCGGAAATTAGAATAAAAATTAGAATAAAAAAAGAAGTTATCAGAGCTATTTTTCACATAGTAAACATTATAATAAAAATTAGAATAAAACAACTGAAAATAAACAATTGACTGTGTTAATTATTTAAATACCATGTATGGACAGTATTGATGACGCAATCGTTTGTTTTTTGACGTCATGTAAATAAAAAAAAGATATCCACTTTAAAATACATACCGCACACACATAACTGATATTCCCATATTAATACATACTATAAAATTTGCACCTAATTAATGCCCTGGTGCGGAAACAGTGATGTTTACAAAAAAATTTTCAAACAAAAGTTGTTTATTTTTTTATAAGGAACATTTTTTATATTTGAACTTTTGTTCTATCTCTAACGGTTTACAAGATGGCTCCTACTGATCCAAGACCCAATTGACCTGTATTGCTCATTTACGAACTCGACCTCACTTTCTACGTCCTGAATACGCTATAAATTTCATCTTGATAGCTCTTTTCGTTTTGAGCTATCGTGTTGACAGACAGATGGGCAGACGGAAAGACGGATAGACGAACAGACAACCGGAAATGGACTAATTGGGGGATTTAACGAACACCTATACCAAAAATTTTTTCGTAGCATCAATATTTTTAAGCGTTACAAACTTGGGACTAAACTTAATATATCTTAGTATATTTCATATATACATGGTATAAAAAGGAGTTATAGAGCTATTTTCACATAGTTAACATTGAGTTGGAAAAATGTCCATGCATTTTGTTTTTGAAAATGGCTTCAGGTTAAGTGTTACTGCCAGTCTTTGGTCTCATAAATACTGTATATATACATACACAAGCAAATTCAAAAATAAAAGGTTTCCTGAAGTTTTATATCCTGAATCCTGATGGTATTTCAGCAAGCAACCATTTCACTTAAGCCGTAAAATTAGAATTAATATTAATAACAAGTGAAAACAAACAATTGATTGAGTTAATTGCTGAAATACCATGTATAAAAAGTGTTGATTACTCTGTCACATACATACATGTCATACATATATAACTGATATTCCCATATAATACATACTATACAATTGGCGCCTAATTTGCGCTCTCATGGGCAAAAAGTAAAATGTTTCACAAAAGTTGGTTATTTTTTTATAAGGAACATTTTTTACATTTAAAATTTTGTTCTATATCTCTAACGGTTTACAAGTTGGGTTCGACGAGCCCAAGACCGAATTGACCTTTGTTGCTCATTTACGAACTAGATCTCACTTTTTATGTCCAAAGCACGCTATAATAATTTCAGTTTGATATCTCTTTTCCTTTTTGAGTTATCGTGATGACAGACGGACAGACGACAGACAGATAGACAGACAACCAGAAATGGACTAGTTAAATTTTGTTCATAGCATCAATATTTTTAAGCGTTACCAACTTGGGACTAAACCTAGTATACCTTGGTATATTTCATATACATATGGTATAATAATAATGATAAGGACATTGGTAATCATATAATAAGATTAGGCAGTTTATCCTCCGTTTTTTATGACAGAGGCCCTTTACACTATTTATATTCTTCGTTTAACCTTCTTATTTAATTTTATTATTCTTTATTAAATTTGAAATTTTCTAAAACTTGATAAATTGCGTCACTTTTGTTACGATGAACATCTGCAGCTAGACTTCTTGAAGTTTCGAAGCATAATAATTGCAACTTCAATGTATTTAAATAATAAGCCACCTGTCAGCAAAGACTTATAATACAATAAACAAAAACGATATTTTTGAGTATACCAATCATTGACCTCAGTATAATTATGTATATGAATAATTGTTTGCAATTGAACAATTAGCAATATTGTGATAACAAATTGCAATATTTATTTAATGGTTAAATAGAAAATAATACAATAAGAAGAGTTGTTATTCATATTTAGAATTCAGTACTAATTGATTTTATTACAGTTACTGCAGGAAATGAAGCACTTAAGATTGAAATTCTATGGAACAATTTTATTAATTATTAGACGGACTTTAAAATGCTTGGTTAAGTGGGGAGAACAAAGCCATATCGAATAAAAGGTGTGCTGTTAGCACGCGTACGAGCGCTTAAATGTTCAGCCAAAAATTTTTCTGATATATCAAGGAAATTAAGAAAACAGCCATTTTATCTTCTGTTGGGCTTTACACAGATTTTTTTTTCTCGTGACATTTTTTCCTGAAGCTCTAATTTTTTAAGAAATTGACGATTATCGTTGATTGTGATAAAATATTTGATTTAAAAACGATTGAAATTTTTATTTTGGACTATTCAAAGCACTTTTTGTGAATTGTCATTTTTTACCTTACCTTGTAGTTTTCGAGATATAAGCTTTGAAAAAAACTGTAAAGCGCTTAATTCTCGAAAATCTCGTTGGGATAAAACAAAAAATGGAGACACACAAAAAGTGTTTAAAATATCATTATCATACGATAATCATCAATTTTTTTTGAAAACATAAGCTTAGCTTAAAAAAGCGATTTTTTTTATAACGCCTGTATCTCTAAAACGGTTAGGTAAGGGAAACAAAAAAGAGTTAGAAACTGTTCAAAATGGTCCAAAATATGAATCCGATAATGTCATAATGTCGATAATGTAAAAGTCTCTATAAGTTGCAAAATTTTGTTGCTCCTTTTCCTAAATAGAACTTTCCTTAAACCACTTTTTCTCAACAATTTCAAGGGCCTCAGTACGTAACAAAATATCTATACCAAGTAAAAATTTGAACTATTAAAAACTCCTTTACTGAAACCCTTTTTAAGTTAAAAACTTGATAAATGATAACTCAAATTTCTTAACATTTCCCTGGATTTTTGCCTTATTGAGATTCTACGGTACAATATATATCGATAACTTTCAATTTTTCAATACAAATAAAAAAGATAATAAAGAAATATATATATAAGATTCTTGCTATAGTTTTTATCATGAATCTCTGAAATTAGAAAGAAAAATAAAACAATCAATCTTTCCTACGTCAAATAAAACAAACGTAAGCTTATCAAACTGACAGATTCCCTACAAAATGTACACACAGTAGGTATATTGTATAAAAAAAAAAATAAATCAAAATCTATTTTTGCTCAAACAATAAAATTTAAATAACAATCTTTAAACATCTTCTAGTACGGCCATATGTTTACATTATAATATTTAATATTATTATATAAATATTCTTAGGTTTAAAAAGAACATTATAAAAAATTCGCTAAGATTGTGTACAGATAAAAGAGAAATGGATCCGTAGAAGTTTGTACGAAAAATGAATTTTTTTTAAGTTAAAACTTTGCTAATGTGCGTTAAAACTCTTATTGTGCCACTGTCCAGTCTTATCAAACAAAACTCTCATAATAAAGTGTTTTAGGGACTTGAGAAAGAAAATCATGCCAAGAACCCATACGCTTAGTGATTAGATAATACCTATTGACTTTAGCGTTATGCTTACCGCTTACTCCACCAGATATAAGCTAGTTTATATATGCTAGAAATAATTCTGTTAAATCTAAAATTTGTGTACGTATCATTTGGAATTTCGCCCTGAGGATAAAATTTATTCATAATTGTTTTTTGTTATTATGAAATTTGAATGTAAAACTCGTTTTATATTTGTTTTTAATTAATAATTTTCGAGAGAAAATGCAGAAAAACTTGTACTGTGCAACTATTAAATGTAACTTAAACAGTTCGTAAGTATTCATTGGCTATGCATGTATGCAGATCATGCAAGGATGAATACAAATTTTTCAAAGACGTTTTTACTAAAACTTTTGCTAGTTTTTCATCTACAGACCACAAAAATAGATATATCTAACAGAAAATAGTACCATTAACGAAGAACGATACACATTAAAACAAAGTTTTTAAATTTAGTTTTTTTTTTGCGTTTCGCTCTTTTTGAAATAACAAGACGAGAGATTGTTTTTCCACTTAAACTTTTGTCTTTACTAAATGCTACTGTTAATTCATAAGATACCAGAAATAATGAGCCATCCATAACTGAACTTAAGAAAAGAAGTGGTAGGGAGTATATTTATAGTCTGCTTATACGTTTATACACCCCGTTCTTAGAACACACAACCAAGAATATCATCTATGTGAAATATTTTAAGATACCAGAGAAAGATGTGGTGTAAGAATATTATACAAAGGTTGGATAATTTGAAATGTATGCATATCAATCACTTCCAATATAATATATACACATATGTGTATTTAGATTCGCTCACTGAAGCTAGGTGGAGTTAATTTGTTTAGAATAAGAAATGTTGCAGTTTGTCAATACTGATTAAGTAGATTAGTTACATTAATTTGTTCTCAAACCTATTACATAGCATACTGACGTCCTTATATTTGTAGTTTGGGGAATTTCAAATTGTAGGAGCAGAAAAACTTGTCGTGCTTTTAAGTTAGACAAATTTATTCAAAATTAGTACAGTGAAGGATGCTACAAATACGTATCAAAGAAGTATTCGCCCATATGATAGCCAGACATATTTTTATGAAATTTTATTGATTGATAAACACGTCTATGATTAATCTACACGTCTATTACTAGAGTACAGTTGAGAAAGGTCGTGGGACTCTTGACAGGGTACTGTCGATTGAACTATCATATTTTCAATATGGAGATCAGTAATGATCCCAATTGTAGAGCCTGTATGGAGACGACGAAACATCTATACATGTTATTTGCATCTGCAGAAATAGGCAGAGCGTCAGATTTAGAATGTTCGGGACCGAAACTTTGGATCCATCTATCCTGGGAGAGATCTCGGCGGAGAAGCTGTGTGGCGTCTGGTCTCGACAGAATCCTTTAGCTTCATTTGATTTTAATAGCGCCTCCTAGCGAGGCGTCTTCGGGTGGCAGATCGTTCTCAAGGAGGGCACAGACGACTCTTGGTCTAGGTGCTAGGGACCAACGGAATAATAATACTGGTAATATATTTGCCAAAGGGCAATAGTGGTGCTAATCATCGTTGATTACTTGATTTGACTGCATAAGTGTGGCACAATTATAACAGGGTAAAACTAGTTAGATATTTCAATATCAAAACGTTAATAGATAAAATTTTTATATTGGAAGTAGTTTTATATGAAACAAACTAGGTGAACAACAGGGCAAAGTAGAAGAGTGCATAGCATGAAATTATGAAAAATATGGAAACACTTTCCCACAACAGCTTGTAGTTTCGTTTCATTACAAAATAAAATGTCGTTTGGATATACAGTAACTCGCATCAGTTGAAAAACCACGAGTATGTTATGAGCGAGCAAGTGAATAATATTTTTATCTTTTTTCTACTCAATTTTCACATGCTTATTTTATCCTTGTTTCTATTATCTTTTACTCCCTTTTTTATTAACCACATCATTTCATAATGAAATTTTTTGTTTATAAAACTTTTTTTATACTTTGTCGAATTAATTTTTTTCTTGTAGAACGAGTAGATCATTGTTTTGTCGTACGGATATATTTTTTTGGGGTTTGAGTGGAAATTCGTATACGTACATACAACTTCTTACATTTTGTATATTCTAACCAAAATATTTAAAAGTTAATTGGTTTAAAATTTAATTTATGGTGTGCGTTTATATTTTATTCCGTTGTATATTTCTGGTTATTTATTATCGTTACAATAGTAAGAACGTTTGATACTATTAATGGCGTTAATTACTAAATTACTATTTTTATTAAATTTTTAATTATCATAAATTTAAAATACCATTATGAAAATTATAAACATTGTTCAGGGTAAAATAAACCTTATGTTTCATTGAAAAAGTAAGAAAATTTAAAAAACTTGCTTAATTAGGATTTTACGATGATTCAATTATCCTTTCACGGATATTGTGCCAAATTCATAGACGATGTGTGTAATATTGAAAGCAAGCATTTCTTTTTATTTCGAATCCGAAAAGGTTTAATTTTTTGGACTGGTATTTTTGGGTATGGGAGAAGTATTGTCCAGAAAAGTTAGATGGGAAATATGTAGAACTTTAATGGGAAATGCACGTTAGTCAAAAAAAATGTGACTAGTTAAAAGGAGGAGAAGTGTATTTTAAGAATATAATACTATGATTATATTTTATTTATATACATATGATATATGAAGTTATTATATATCTAATAAAATATTACTACAATAATAGCGAACTCGACAGGCGTTGTTCTGTTGAAACGTAGCTCCAATTCATTAATACCTATACTATGCATAGCCAACCCCCTAATCCCGTTAAACCCACCCACTAGTCCAACCTCTCAGACCCGCTAAGCCCCACCCCAACCCGCTCCTATCCATCTCGCTAAACCCCATCCCATCCTGCTAAGCCCAAAGTTTACTTCTATCTATTCGGCCTTTGGCCTGGACTTCAGTCTGGAAGAAACCTATGGCAGTGATGCTCGCTGCGCTCGCTTTATAGCTATAAAAAGTACCTATTCACAATACCTGAATAATAATAAATAATACTTCAATACTATTAAAAGTACATAGTACATGAAATTCATTATTTATATGTGGTCCCACCATTTAGTGCAATTTTTTTGGTGTGGAACCCTCAAAAACAGTTGTAATGGACCAAACGGTTAACCTAAACTATCATTGGATTCATTTGAACACTCACCAAAAATATATTTAAAATCGGTCTATATATTCGTTGTGTGCGTAGTCATGGTAGGGATAATAAAATCGATGCCAGCGCTTTAAGTGAAAAATTTTGGAGATAAAGTGGGCTGTTATGACTAATTTGCAATTATTTACATGTTAATGATATAGAAACTGTCAAATTAAAATGATTGAAAAACACTAATTAATTAAACTTAATGCATTAAAAATTGTGAAAATAAGAAATCAAATTGTACAAATATTATTTTTCAAATGTTAATTATCGTAATTATTTATTTAAATTTGTGAAACAAGAATATTAAATTTTAAATGTAAGTTTTCAATGCAATCCACACAATTATATATGCATCCATTAATTCTATAATTAAAGTAGTGTAGCGTTGTCATGGAAACGAAATTCACGCTCGGAGCGAATCGGTTTAGGAGGACCTCTGTGACTAACATCTACACACAAGAAATATAATATAAAATAGATAACATTAATGAAATACTCAACCTCCCTAATTTAATTGGTAACATCTTTTTGAACAACGTGTCCCTCCAATTTAAGTAACAATATATTCTTGCACAAAACTCTATCATTTTCATTGTAACATCTTACTGAACAGCTCTGTATATTTTAAACAAGTATGGAAATTAATTTTTGTTTAACTATGAAAACTAATATATCGGAATAGTGGCCGCTTCCTACTTTACATTTTAAAAGAAAATTACTTTTTAAAGAACTTTGTATTGCTCAAAAAAAGTATGAACAGTTTTTATGCCATTTTTTGTTCAGATGAGTATTTTGCTAGATATTTAATACCCAAATACCATGTAAATGGTGTAAATTGATTTTCTTATCAGCAACTTGTTCTACATACCTGAAACAATATAGAAAAATTGAAATTAGTAAAATTTAATAATAAAATTCAAAATAATTATCATTTTCAATTCTGATAATTAATTTAATTAATGGATCCAAGTCTTTCAAAAACTCTAAAAAAAAACCTTATTCTACAATCTCGGTTCAACAGTATAAGTATTACTTAATGGTATTAAGTATTGGAGGTCGTTCAATGGACATCGACAATAAATACTGCCATTGGTCAATTTGTACATTTTCATATTATTTTTGCAATGTCTAACATCTGGGAAAACTTGAAGCTTATGGAAGACGGTGATTTTCCGTTTACTCATGACGCCAACTATCTACTTACAAAAGCTCAACCTTGGTCAATTTGTACATTTTAGAATTATTTTTGCAATGTCTAACACCTGTGTAGAAACATTTTACATCATATTCCGAATGGAAGACTTATATTTTCTCATTCCTTTGACATTAATTAATCGTTAAAAATAAGTTACGTCTTTATTCAAATTGTACATTTAAAATTTATTTTTGTAAAGTTTTGGGCCCTGCTACTGGACCCTGCAACGCGTACGGATTGGAAGATCAATAGCTTACTCATTTATTGGATCAGCACTTTCGTTAAATTGTGTTTAAGCTCTCGTTTTAGATTTGTTTTATTTGTAGTAATTTTGCATGTAAGTCACTCCTTCACACTATGATAAAACACATCTTCTGTTTAAGTGAAGTTTTTTTGGATGAATTTTATTTCGATGAATGTTTTTTTTATTAATTGATGGTGTTAATATCTCGTAAATTAGGTTCAGATCCCAATTTGGTTAATAGTATTTTCTTCTTTTTATTAACAGCTTTTTCAGGAAACGAACAGGTCTGCAGTCAATTATAGAACAGCCTATATAAATCACAAAATGTTGACCTACATTTTTTTGATTTCTACTAAAATATATAAACTTTTAGCACTAATTCATTATCGTTTGTTAACCATAAATATCATCCTATTCCACAATGAATACAAAATTACCTACAATTCACTGGTGAATAGTCACCGAATCATGTCTACCATATATCTCCATGTACTGTGTTGTTATTTGCCTCCAGTGACCAATTAAAAAAATGTCAAGATGTTTGAAATAATAACTACACATCATCATTCACAGCCAGAAAATAGTAGTACTATCTTTAACATATAGTATGTACACTATGGTCAAGTTTGAAAAAGAAAACCACTCCTTCTAGATCTAATTGAAAAGGTTTTAGTAAAAAAACATTTGAAAACAAACAAATGGCTGAGTTAATTGTTCAAATACCTTGAATAGAAAGTATCTAATATCAATGTTTGCATTATTATTTTTTTTATAAATTAGAAGAGTTTAAAAATAAATTAAAAGATTGCCATTTATTTGTTTTCGAAAATTTTCTAAAGTGCTTTTTTCTTCTTCAAGAATATTTCACAAGATCACTAGTTGAAACTACCTGCAAATTTTCAACTGCCTGGACAAAATGAACATCAAAGTTTTATCTCAATTTGCGCACTCAAGGGTAAACAGTGACATTTACAAAAAAAAGTTGTTAATATTTTTATAAGGGACATTTTTATACTTAAACTTTTGTTCTATCTCTAACGGTTTACAAGATATGTTCTACGGACTCAAGACCTGATTGACCTATGTTGCTCATTTACGAACTTTAAACATACATGTTTGGATACGAATTTTAACAAACAAAATTTTTTTTTTAAGTCAAAACTTGGTACCAAAATTTTTACCTAGCTATATATTTGGAAATCACTAAAGCCTAGTAAAAAACCTAGTAAAATTTTTTTTACTTATTAGAGTCTCCTTAGAGAACTACAAATAGAAGCCCCAGTTAGGTTTTTTATGTTTTAGGTTTCTTATGTTGAGAGTTAGCGAGTATATCTCCGTTGAGTGTCAGCATGTCAATAGAAACTATATTTAAGACAATACTAAATTCCATGTGACCTTTTTACTCAAGGACGAAATGGTTTTGTTGTTAGTAGTGTGACTGTCAAGTCGTCATGTTGTTGTTGTAAAGTTTCTAAACATTCTAAATATATTCATGTTTAATATAGAAAAAATTATGAATATCAATATTATACCTTCCAGAATAGAATTTGTAAGTATCAAAAAAACACTTTAAACAACCTTAAAAAATCTCCTTGCGGTAAACAATAATTCTTGTTCAGAGGTCAACTTTATATATACATTCTCTCTATCTAGCCTAAATTTTGGAGTCCTAAAGGTCCTCCGACTACACGCTTATTTTGAAAAAAAATTTTATTTTCTACTGTATATCAACTGAACCGTTGTTTTACTGATATGATCTATGCAATGAGATTCTTTTCCTTTCCTGTATAATGTAGTTGCTTTGCAATCTGCATAAAGAATAAATAATATAGTCTTAACTAACAAAGAAAAATTTTAAAAAAAAAAAAAACAAGTAGTAATGGAAATATAATGAAGGAATTTTCTGCACCGAAGTAAAGTTAATGGCTTTGTTTTAATGAGAAGAAAACATATTTTTTTATTTAATTTTAATACAAAAATAATATACCCAACAAGTAGTATTTATATCAAACCAAAGTTATACAAACCAAAATCGTATAGCCAACAATAAAAATCCAAATTTTTTCCAACCTATTCTGGAGATCGAAAACATATTTCATTACAATAATTACATGTCTAGAAGAAGTTGGAAAGAAACAGCAACGAAACGTTGAGTAAGCATTGAAAATTTAATTTTTTATTTTTACAGTCGTAAGTTCCCAAGATTTAGTATTCAATTTTAATATTTAATCATGGATGAGAACAATTAGAATTTTTTAGTATTATTTCAAGTTTTTTAAACATAGCGTTTATTGAAAGCCATTAGTCATGAGCATAAGGATGGAAAGCTAATATGTGAACAAAATTTACTAATTATTCAAATTAAATTAAATTTAGCTTAAATATATATAAGAATTCAAGCTGACTGATCGATCAACGCACAGCTCAAACCGCTGGGTCCAGAAGCCTGAAATTTTGTACACACGTTCCTTGAATGACACTATGAAGGGATTTTTGGAAATTCATCCTGCAAGGGCTTAAAAAGGGGCTGTAAATTTCGTATATGGGAAACCCATGTTAATAATTTTGTAGACAAATATAGCTCAACGGTTGCATGTTTGTAATGTTACAGAGAATTTTATTTTGGGTCAAAATAACCATATTTACTGAGTTTTATCGAAATTGGAGATAAGAAAATTTCTCGCTTTTTTTGCAATTTTTTTAAAGGGTACCCCTTTGATAAAATCGAGAAAAACGCAAAAAAAAATTTTGTGTTGGAATTTGATGAAACTCGGTGGGTGGGGTAATTTTGATAAAAAAATTATACAAATTCAGTTAATTTTATGATTGGATGCAGAGTTTCTGAGATATCGCAATATTGGGATCGATTTTAGTCCGTATCTCAAAAACTATTCGACCAGTCATTAAATTCTCCCGATTTTTGTACTTTTTGGGTCAAAATTACCTTATATACTGAGCTTTATCAAAATCGGAGATACAAAATTTCTCGATTTTTGTGCAATTTTTTTTAAAGAGTACCCCTTTCATAAAATCGAGAATAACGCAAAAAAAATTTTTGTTCTTGAAAATTTTTGTGTTTTGTATGAGAATTCCGAATCCGTTTATTGCAATTAAATTAAAGAGAATTGGCTGACATATTTCTAATTGGCCAAGTTTCAAAATTTTTTTATTAGTTAGGGACATCTGAATTTTTGAGACCAATCTAATGACTTGCTGCATCAACTCTAGCGACAGTGTATAGTTAGATTTTAACAATTTTTATTCAGTGTGTTCAAAAACTTCAGTAATTTAGTAATAAAAAAACTCAAACTGTCAATGAAGAAATCCAAAAATGGCATAAAATTACACCAAATTACTTACATATGCTCGCTGCAGAATATTGCGTTCAACAAGGATATTGGATTCTGGTTGTTGCTAGGCTGAGACTGTATAAGCTTTAAAAAATTTTATATAAAAGGTACGTACTTAGAGTGACAATAATACAGGTTGGATTTTTATTGAAAACTTTTCTAATTAGAATATTAAAAATATTCTATTATTGCTTATTTGAGTCTATAATAACACGCTGTAATCATACATACTTCTTTCTCGCACTTTTGCCAGCAGTGTTTATTGCCACGAGAATCGTGTTTTACCATAACGGTCCAGTTGGCACCTATGTAATCAAATAAAAGTTTCGGCATGTGTTTGCATTTACTTATTAAACTTATTTATAAATAATTACTTCACTCGTTACTTTTCTAGAAATCACTTTTATAGAAATCACTGACTTTAAAAAAACGGCTTTTCTAATATTTACTGGAAAAATTTTTTTTAAACTTTCGTTTAAATTATTCTTAATTAAATACACGATTGGAGATATAAGACTAATTTGATTTTGAGATACGAGTGATACATATATTATATGTACAGCTGTACATAGATTTTGCTGGTGATTTTCAAATATTTACTTTCGAAAATCAAATGTATCCCTGATTTTACGACACTCTATAAAGAAAAAATTATAATATTCATATAACGACGAACACAATTTGTTATAGTTTTTATACTTTGGTTGTGTTGTTTTATATTTATACTTACGTGTCATATTTCCAGCACTAATTTTTCTTTTGATAAATAAATGTTTTTTGTGAAAATTATTTAAAAAAATTTTTTTTCTAAATAAAGGAGTACTGTACGTTAGGTGAACATTTATAAATATATAACTACTATTCAACTTCACAGTCGTTGTCGCTGTCGCAGAACATACTTTCACAATAATAATAAAAACAAGAGTATATTATCTAAAAAAAAAAAGAAAAATATAATTTATCCTGTGTTTTAATTAACAATTATATTTCCTTTAAAACTGAAACTGAAAGATTTTATTGGGATAACAGCTGAGTAAATAAAACACAAATTAAATATCCGATAATTAGTTGCTTAATTAAAACTATAAAAATTATTAACGATAATAAATGAGAACTCCAGGATATTTCGAAATAAATTTCGATTTTTTTCCCAATTTCTTAGATAAGTTTTTTGTATTTTATAAATACGTATTTCGACTACCAAGTAGTCATCATCAGTTGGTGCAGTCCGCCACCGTTACAATCAAACTTTGCCATGTATAACATGAGCGATTTTAAAAACGATGTAAAACAAAAACAATCAATTTAAAAAAAAATTGTTACCATCTGAAAATACATTAAATAAAAAAAATACATTTAAGAAAAAGGTTTTTTATCTTACAGCGTTTTTTTAAATCCTGCACTTCTCTGCCCCTTCTTATATATGACGGTCGCTAAATGAAAAGTTGGTAGCTGTGGCTCTTGGAATAATTCAGCAAATGAGTTTTGAAACAAAATAAAATCAATCAAAATGGATTTGGGGTTTGGTCAAAATACATATAGGTATATTGGTATTATTTGGCGTTGTACAAGTAATTGAAAAGGTGAAGATAGGATCGACCTCTCAAGAATTTTTTCAGATTAAAAAATTAATCAACTGGAAAATATCATATCAAATTTAAAATGCTAAAAAGGTTTTAGGAATACATGTTTTATATTTATATCTACGTGTCATGATACTTGAATGCATGTAAAAGAAACTCCCAGTTATATCTTTGCTGATAGTGTAAAATACTACCGACTAAGAGTTACCGTCTAACTAATTCAGATATCTCTAACTCCTTCAATACAACTTCTTACCTAAATGGTATCACACTGGACCCTACAGCCTAAGTGTGTCCCATGGTAAAGTTGGACAAGGTACTCTTGCGCAGGTAGGGGTAGGGTGATGGGCATTCTCCCACCCTCGGTAATTTCTCTCGCACCGTATTTAATCACCGCCATATTGATTATTTGCATACGTTCGAGTTGTCCAGTTGGCTAGTGATTATTTATATATTTGCAATGACGAGTTGTCTCATAAAAAATTGAAAAGCCTAAACGGTATTTTCAAAACTAAAATCAAGGAATGATTTTTTCATTACTAAAGTCAAGGATTATTCACACACACGTATTTACTTTTTTATAAACAAATGAATCAGGAATCGTCCTCCATCGAACATACCTTGTCTAATTCTACCATAGTGTGTCCTTCGTGGACACCCAATATAACCTAACTTAACCTATCACCAGCCTAGCTGCTAAAGAAACAATATGATAAATGGCAGGTACTAAACTAAAATATTAAAGTTTGACATCATTGTGTTCTAAATATTCGGACATTTAAAAAAATACCGAATATTTTGAACGTATTTTGAAAGAAATAACTTCATTTCTGTTATAAAATCCTCATTTGATTGTGATAAAAGTTTGTTCGTTCTCTATAAACTATAAACTTTTTTGTCTTATTTTCTTATTTTTTAATATACATATTCTCAATGCAAACAAAAGATTTAATTTTAAACTGACTATAGCAATGTATTTAATTCATCTTATAAACTGTTGGGAATTTTAAAAAAGCATTAACATATTTGATGAAAAATATTCTACATATTTTTAACTTTTTGTTAGAAAGTTATTGTTTTCATCTTGAAAATAAAACTAAAAATGACGAATATAGAACGTAATAGCACTTCTTAAAACAAAATGAATGTGTGTACAGTTTGAAAATACATAAATAATGCAAAACATGTCACCATCAACGAATAAGCAAAAATTATAACGTCTTTGGTGTCCATTTTGCACCGAAGTGAATATATAATATAACTAGAAGACCCAATAGATGTTGTCCTGTGGAACGTAAATTCAATTCCATTGATACCTATACTACTCGCTACTTAAACCCGCTGAATAATAATAAATAATACCTCAAGACCATTCAAATAGCTGTTCACAATTCTAGGTAAATATGGTGGGAGCGCAAATAAATTCATAGTACATAGTAAGATGTAATATAACATTATATTTATATGCGTTTCTACCATTTATTCCATTGGTTTTAATTTTTTGTGCGGAACTCTCAAAAGCATTTTGTAGTGGATCGATTTGTTCGTCCTGAATATTAAGCAATTCGTCAACAAATAAGTAAAATAGGTTTAAGACAAACATACCTGATACCTACCCAAACTTCATGCTTTCAAATGAAACACAATAACGCTTTTCACAATGTCCTAAAAAATATGCTCACTTCAGAATTAAAGTACTTGGATGACCGAGCTTTACTCGGTATTTTTTGAGTTAAAAAGGCACAAATTTTATCACTAAAATAAGCATCATTTAAAATGTCTTCAAACAAATACTAATTTGAATGTCCCGGTTATGTATTTTATTTTGTCGCCAATAGATGTCAGGAGGAGTCATATTTTGAGTCAAAGTTTCAGTTTTTTCTGAAAACACCGGTGAAACAACGTTTTCTATTAATGAAACCTACCTAGATCGATTTTTCACTCCAAAAAAAAACCCTGAATTTTCATGAAAATCGTTGGAGCCATTTCGAGATTGCTGATGAAAATTCACTTCATCAGAAAACTATTAATCTCTTGAGGTAACATCCACCACGATATGTTTTCTTTCATTTCGTACTTCAACAAGCGTACGTATGTAGCTGTATTTATAGTTGTGAATGGGTATCCTGTACAACCTGCAAAGTCATCTGTAGTTACATCCTTAGATGTGCATATTAAATGCATTTTACGTGTATTTACTTCTAAGCTAAGCTCTGTCTCGCTCTTTCTCTTATTTAACACAATGGTAATAAAAATGTGTTATTCTGGTTTCGTTATAATATGCACATAAAATTTACCTAGTTTTTTGTTTTAATTTATTAAAATAATTATGATATTTGAGAAGGTTTTCTACTAAAAAAAAAAACTAGAATAATGAAGAGATATTATTGAGGTCATTCATTTATTCAATGACTACGAAAAAGTTTTCTATTTCACAAAAATTATTTTCAACTAAATTTTTATGAATTTGTTTATTAAGACCTGCATGGTTTTAAATGAGTTGCTTATACAAAAATTATGTACGAATCTTTTGACTAATTCTTCTATTTGGACTCTTCAAGAATAGGGGATCGAATTAATTCTTTTTTAATCATTTCAGATGAAGAATTCTTACTTCATGAATAGAAATGTGAAGTTGGTTTTTAAAAATCTTTACTAGTATGCAAGATATGAACGTTTAAAATTTCTACTTAAACAAAGTAAAGATACCCATTGATGATGTCATACGAGGGTATTGCCTTAGAGATTATACATAAAACTTTGAATTGCTAAAAGAAGATGGACAACCTTTGAATGCAATCTTTGATTGTTTTCAACTTCTTCTTTTTTATTCAATTTTAATTTCACTTTCAAATTTTGTCATGGTATTAAGTCTAGTCTTACAATTTTATGGGTGATATGGGCAATTCGACATCAGAATTATCCCCTTTTCTTACAATGCACGTTGCCAAATTGAGATTTCCCGCGACTATATAAATCAAACATTTTTTAGGGAGTTGAAAAATTGAACTTAAATATCTACGCATTATTTTCATTGATTTTTTATTAAAAAATTTATAAAGTTTAATATTTCTGTAAATATTATAGAGAAACAATTATTATAATTATCTAATTTTTGCGGAATGAATTTTAATATACTTCCAACTTGAATAATATTAAAACAACAATTTTCTTAATTACAAACGATAATTAACGTAGTATCATTGCGTCAATGGCACAATAGATTCAATAATTGCAAGGAAGATTTTAGCGGAAATACGATGTAGAATTGCTGATTTACTTCTATCTGTAACTATGCAGGACAGGTTGTATATTCTAATATTCCAATATGTACACAAATGGGAACGTAAATGATGAATTTGAAATGACTGTCAATCTTGACTAAAGTCTTTTGGTAGGAAATTTTATCTCCAAAAGTTCATTACACAATTTTTTGAGTAAGAACGAAGACTATAGAGATATTCACGAAAATTTGTTCTTTTTCAGTCGTAAAACTTTCACGCCGTGTAAAAGTTTTTTTGCATACATACAGATGATCTTTCTAGATTTTTTTGGAAATTCTAAAATATTGCCAAAGATAAATCTGAGTGGAACTGTGGGCACATAGCCTTTTTTTGGATATTTCTTTAATACTCCCAGGAAGTGATTCAAACGAAGAAATAAATTAAAACAAAAAGGATGATTGGAGTAGAAAATTAGTTTTAGAAAATTATTAAACATAATTAAATACTTTTTACCTGCAGAAATAAAATAAATAAATAAACCCTAGGCATTTTATATAAATAAAACATCAACATAAGAAAAAGAAATTATGAAAACTAGAAAAATACAGAAAATAAAAAACATACGATAAACAATTTTTTTTTTTTCATTTTTTATATTTTTCTTATTTTATATTAGAAAAATTATAATTTTATGTTTTGTTAAATCCATTTTTATTAATATTAAATTTTATAAATTCTAAATTTTTATTCAGTTGGTAGTATAAATACAATTTACATTTTTATATGTTCTTTATTAAGAAATAAAAGAAGAAAAAGGAAATACTCTTAGATATGTAGGTAGTAGAAGGTACGTAGTCACATACTTATATAGAATTTTGTAAATTTTATAACGACAAATAAGTTACATAATAAAAAAATGAACATATTGTTGTTATTAATTTTAAGATTTTGTATGGTTCATTTTCATGGTACCTACTTGTAAGTTTATCATTTAATTTTATTGAGAAACGTAGAATATACAGGCACATTTGTATGTAGATGTATACAAAAACATCTACAAAAAAATAACGCGACAATATCTTCTTCTTTACAAAAAGGCAACGTTTTTACGAATGTAACTGTGATGTTCTTTTCCTTTTTTTGGAAAAGTTGTGAAGTGAACTTTTAAAAGTTATGTGTTTAAAGTTTATAGGTAAAAGCCTATATGCGAATGCAACGTGCTCCACTGTAGATGGCTCAACCCACGCCCAAGGCCAGACCAAAGACCAGTTATTCCAGTTGTAAGTTTTCATTTCCGTTGACAGTCCCCATGACCGACTATAATTTTTTTTAAGCCACTTCCTTAAAGTTTTGCTGGTAGCTTTCATTTTTAACCCCCGAACTAAAAAAAAACGGAAGCTATGTGTGTGTGTCTGTCTGTGACATCGTAGGGCCTAAACGGATAAACTGATTTTGATTTTTTTTGTTTTGGTTGAAAGGTAATAGGGCATGTTCTTGTCTATGTTTCAATGTTTCAAGTGCAAATTTATTGTTGCGTACTCAAAAAAACAAAATAAAAATGGGCGATGATCTTCCAAATCGGCTCAGTTTGAAAAAGGATTTAAGGAAAAAGGCCTTTTAATGAAAACCCGAAAAATTTGTTCTCTACCCGAAAAGTTTTGAAAATTTACTTGTTTTTTTAAAGCTACCTACCAGTAAAACATAATTTTTCGACCTATGGAATATTACAACAAAGTAACGATGGAATATTAGAATCTATTGCCTTTGATAATGTATTATCTTGTTCTCAGTACTTCAGCTATTTAATCTTCAAAATTCTTTAGAACGAAAGAAGAAGAAAGCAACTTGCGTTTGTCAGCTTATACAAAACCGGTTAACATTACGACAAACTATGTTTGATATAGTGTATAAATTTTAATTCTTAACTTAACTGTCTCTTTCCTGAGAAATGTTTTGTAGGGTTGGTGGATAAGTAAAAAATTTTTAAGAAGAAAATGTGCTCAAAAGACAAAATCTTATAAAATTGTCTTTCCATTTGAAATTAAGAATCATTTTAAAATCTCATTGGGTTCGTAAATGATTACAGTTAGAAGCGTGTAATAAAATAGAAAGTGGTTCTTTATTAAAAACAGTCTTTTGAAACATTTTGTTCGAAATATGTAGCAATTATTTCGACAGAATGGAAAATATTCAACAAAATATGCTCAAGTTTTTCACCAAATATTTTTGTTAAAGGGTTGTGGCAAATTCTCGTCAATTGTTAACTTGAAAAGCTGTGATTAGAAAGAAACTTATTTTTATTCAATGTAAAAATGATTATTTTTCTACATTTTATAAAGAAACATGCATTCCCTACAGAAAAAAAATGAAGAATACGTAAATAACAACTTTTCAATAACATTCTTTTCATAGAATCTCAGAATGTAATAAAGAGAGTAGATCAAAAGGCAGTGATTAGTTGAAAAAATATTTGTATAAAAAAATATCTTATTATACCATGTATATGAAATATACCAAGGTATACTAAGTTTAGTCCCAAGTTTGTAACGCTTAAAAATATTAAAACTATGAGCAAAATTTTGGTATAGGTGTTCATAAAATCACCTAATTAGTCCATTTCCGGTTATCTGTCTGTCTATCGTCTGTCTGTCGTCTGTCATTCGTCTGTCAGTCGTCTACCTGTCTTCTGCCTGTCCGTCTGTCATCACGATTACTCAAAAAGAAAAGAGATATCAAGCTGAAATTTGTATAACGTGCTTAAGACGTAGAAAGTGAGGTGGAGTTCGTAAGTGAGCAAGGTCAATTAGGTCTTGTAAACCGTTAGAGATAGAACAGAAGTTTAAATGTGAAATAGGTTCCTTATAAAAAAATTAACAACTTTTGTTTGAAACATTTTTTCGTAAACATCACTGTTTACCTGTGAATGTTTACCAAATTGTATAGTATGTATTATAAGGAAATATCAATTATATATGTGTGACATGTATGTATATGTAATGTGACAGAGTCATCAACACTGTCTATACATGGTATTTCACCAATTAAGTCAGTCAATTGTTTGTTTTCACTTTTTAGAAATTTTAAATAAGAGACTAAACAAATCCACTGTTGGAGAGCCTATTTATTTATAAAAATACATCAGAAAAACATGAATACGAGTGACCATATCAATGACAAAAGACGGATTGGAAAAATGAGAGACCATTCGAAGTAAATTCGTTTCTTTTTTACAAATAACTAACCAATATTTTTATTTTTTTTTTCTATGAAAATAAATTGTTAAATTTTTATTTGTGATTGGGATTTTTTTTCCATTTATTTTACAATGGATATTGATATCATGATAACGAATGAATTCTTTGTTTATTTTTTAATATTTTAATATAATTATTTATATTTTTTGTTTACAAAAGAATAAATAATGTAAGGATATATTAAATTCCTTTTTTTTTTTTTTTTTTTTTTGTTAAATTTTAATTGAAAAAAATTGTGTTTAATTATTACTTTTATTTTTGTATTGTGTATATTGCTTATTTTACACACAAAAAAATCATATTATTGATGAAATAAATACTTTGAAAAAATACCCCTTCGAAAAAATGTATATATCGCAAAATTTGGATCGATTTTAGTCTGTATCTCAAAAACTATTCTGTCAGTCATCAAATGCACCAAATTTTTGTCCGTTGGCTCAAAACTACCTTATATACCGAGTCAAAATTAGAGATACAAAAAATTTCTCAATTTTTTTAAAGGGTAACCTTTTAAAAAAATCGCGAAAAACGCAAAAAAAAATTTTTGTTTTGGAATTTGATAAAACTCGCTGGATTTAGTAATTTTGATCCAAAAAGTATAAAAGGTTAATTTAATGATTGGATGCAGACTCAAAAACTATTCGACCAGTCGTCAAATGCACCCGACTTTTAAACTTATTTTTGAAATTTTGAGAAAAATGAAGTTTTCTGAAAAATTTCAACAGTTCTTATAGCTTAGGCAAATAATCGGATTTTAATTTTTTTTTTTTTTAATACTTAACTATAAAGTTTTTTTTGTACTACGTATAGTGCCAACATTTTTTTTTTTTTTTTAAAAACCTGAAAAAAATTAGAAATGTTCAATGTTAGTGCCTGAAAATGAAAATCATCCAGAAGAACACAATACGTCTATATATATACATTAAAAAATTTACAAAATTTGCTTTGCTTATTTTAGGGAATATTCAAACTTTGGTCTACATGTAGGTAATTTCTGAATTACTTATGGTCTGAGTTTACGTATTTAAGTCCTGACTGCTCTCATTCTTTTAAATACTCATTCTGCTCAGGCAATTTCATTACAGTTTTCAAATCAATGTCATTACCCTAAAAATGTTAAGTCAATATTTTCCCATTTCAAAGAAATTAAGAATGCCAATATTAACTGGAAGAAAAATAAACAGAAAAGAAAGAAATAAAAATTTATCAAATTTAATTAAATGAAAAATGTACGTAAATGTCTGTTGTCTTGTAAGGAAATTCGAGAGAGAACTAATTACATGTTACAATAAATATTACAACACTTCAATTTTCATAATGAAAGAAAATCAATCTTCTCTTTTTTAATTTTTAGAAAACATTATTAAATACACAGAAAAAAAAAGTATACATATATATATATAATTAAATTGCAAAATAGAAGAATTGACATAATGACATAAAATTTATTATTTACCATAAATAAACATGTCAAATAAGCTCACAGAACCAGTAAAAGCAAATTAAAGTATAATAAAAAAAAAATCCAAAAAAATCTCATTACTTTACAGCTGATTTACTGCCATAATACAAACAGTATTCATTTAAAACTCAATATTGTAAGATGTGTACCAAATAGTGAAAACAAATCGAGATGTATATGAATCAGTAGTTAAAGTATAAAATCAATGAAAAAGTATCACGCATGCAAAACTTAACACTCCAACATAATCAACCTCATGATCTTTATAAATTTAAACGGATTTTTATTAAAAGAACCTTTAAACTATCTTCAAACAAGTGAAAACAAACAATTGACTGAGTTCAGTGTTGAAATACCATGTATAGACAGTTTTGACTACTATGTCATATTACACATACATACATGTCACACATATATAACTGATATTTTCAAATAATACATACTATACAATTTGCGCATAATAAGCGCTCTCACGGATAAACAGTGATGCTTTTTTTTATTAGGAACATTTTTTACATTTAAATTTTTGTTCTGTCTCTAACGGTTTAAAAGTAGGACCCTACGGATCCAAGACCCAATTGACCTATGTTGCTCATTTACGAACTCGACCTCACTTTTTACTTCCTAAGCACGCTATAAAAATTTCAGCTTCCTATCTTCTTTCGTTTTTTAGTAATCGTGATGACAGACGGACAGATGTCAAAAGACAGACAGACAGGCAACCGGAAATGGACTAATTAGTGGATTTTATGAACACCTATACCAAAATTTTGTTCATAGTATCAATATTTTTAAGGGTTACAAACTTAGGACCAAACTTAGTATACCTTGGTATATTTCATATACATGGTATAAAAAAAAATAGAAGGGAAAATATTTTGTTTGATTGTAACTACTATCAACAGTTGAAAGCTCAAAGGAAAACAGACAGTTTACAATGGATTGGAATGGCCAAAATCAGCTTAAAAATAGTTTTTCCAAAATTCGGTTGTAGTATTTATTTTACCTAAAATATTAATCTTTATATTCTTATATATTACAATTTCTTTTTTCACCTTTACATTTTATCATATTATGGGAAAAAATGTTCAAATATGCTGAATTTTGAAAATTTAAAATAATTATGAACTTCCCAGTAAGGAAGTAATCGTAAATCGTAAGGAGTCCAATTTTCGAATTCGAAATTTGCAACATATTTGTACGTTTCATGGCCAGGACAAGGAGTTTAAACATAATAATTCCTCGACAGATAAAAAGAATACACAAACCCGTTTACATCGAAAAAATTTTGATAACATCGTATGATCAAAATATGTTATTTCATTTTATAGGTTCAAGAAATAATGTGAAATTTCAGAACTGTTGAATTTGAAGAAAAAAAAAGTTTTAAATTTGTTTAATTTATTCAGAACACACGACGTGTATTTCACTTCCTTTATTCAAAAGCATAAAAAAAAATTGAACACATTCCTTTAACTTTTTCAGCAATGAAAATGAATAGGAAATGACAAAAAAAGGAAGATGATACTGTAAGATACCTATCTATACATAAATAGTATTTATACAAGTATAAAATTTTTTTTACATATTTATTTTACTACAATGTCACTCTTAATGATGATAAAAGTCATTAAACTGCCATTCTTATTGCCAAAGAGAAAAATTGTTGGAAAAATATTTGTACAGGGGGTTGTATAAAAGCCATCATTCTTTTTTTTGTAATGCCAAAACCTACCGCGTGCATCACACAATTTTTAATTTATTAGTGACAAGCTTGTTAAAATAGTTGGGGCTTGTCAAAATAGTGTTTCTTAAGCGTGATAATCATACTATTGCTTTTTTATATATAAAATGCTACTGACTTCGCGCGATTAAAAGTTCACCTCAGCTAAGCCTACCGAAAAATCAAATTGAAAGTAGTTTTTAAATCAAATAAATATTAGTATGATCATTTGTGGTCACTATCATACGATAATCGTCGATTTTTTTTATTACAAAATTTTAGATTTAAAATATCGACTATTGAAATCAAATATTTGGTCAAAAACACAAAAAAGAAGAAAGAAAAAATATCACGAGAGAAAAAATGCTTTGAATAGCTCAAAATGTAATACAAGATCCAATGAATTAGGCGAACTTCATTAGCGCAAGCATGTTAAAAGTGCACTTTCTGATCAGCATGCCTTTGTTTCAACACACTCATACGAACATTTTGCGGCGGATTCCATAAAATCATTTTGTTCTATAGAATTGCAAATTGTTTGAGATTCAGCAAACCTTTTGGCCTTTATCCGACTTAATTTTCCAGAGTATTACGTTTATAACAATTCAAATTGCTTAAAACATTTGTTGACTTAAATACCTGTAATGTTTAATGTCAATAAAATATATCATGTTTACAGTCCGTAATAATGGAATAATATTGTTGGTATATTTTATGCTGTAGTAGTAAAATTTGCATTACTTTAGTGATGCAATGCAATAGCTTAATATATATTTCAATTTATGTAGTATACAAAATCGTTGCCTTGTTATACTCCGTAAAAATTACCCATTACATAGAAATATATAGTATTCAATAAACTATGGAGAGGTATTATTACTTATGTACGAATGTTTAATCCAATTGTATTTTTACGAATAATCCTATTTACCTTAATTTACTGAGTTTAGTGAGTGTGAATTAAAGACGAAATATTCAACAGATAAAGTGCATATTTTTTTAGTATCAAAGAAAGCTTATGGCTGGTAGATATATACTTAATGAAATAATATGACTTAGCCAGCGTTTGATGATTCGAATCGCAATCATTTTATTTATCACTCAATAAATATAGTAATATTATATGTACAAATGAAAGCAAAAATGTTGAGACAGTTTAAAACTGGTGCAACGAAAAAGGATTAGCAGCCTTCCGTGCTCCATGGAAAAACATGTCACAACTTTCTCTTCTAGATGCATTCTAAGCTGAATAACAGCGTATCCTATGCTTCGATTTCTTTACCCGTTGCCATACGCAAAATTTTCATTAAAAAGTAAAGATCGAAAATAACAATCAATGTATATTTCATTAACACTTTTGAACTAGGTGTTTAATTTCCATATCCGAAATTTTTGGAACTATGTTCCTTATCGCACAATATTTGGTTGCTGGTTGAGAGTTAAAATAAACGAAAACTGCAACAGACACCAAAAACCGAGATCTGGGTTACCTAGGAAACTTAAACTTTTTCCATTTATTCAGGTTGTCATGAATTTTGAGAAAATGCAAAAATCTTTTTATAACTGTCAATTTGTATTTTTGTAAAAATTTTGTTTATCATTTAAAAAAATTAGGTTGTGAAAGTTATCAGAAGTTAAAGAAAACAGAGACAATTTAAAGTAAGTAAAATGCAATTTTTTTGTTGTAATATGTCATAATAAATTATCCTAATCAAACCAAACGTAATGTATTCACATATTGGGTTGACTACTCAATCAGAAGTATGTATTTTAAACTAGTACTAAAATTAATTCATAGAGTAAAAACTAAAAGTATTTGACTTCTAAAATTAATACCTTAAATTTTCAGAAAAATATATTGTAAATAAAAAAGTAAGCCCTACATTTATAATGTACCAAGGTACGAGAGGAATATAGTTCCTACCGGGTTTCCTACAGCATTTTTGTTGATGTTGTTGTTTAACTTATCTAAATTGAGTTATGATGGTGTGTATCATGAGCTACTTTTTTCAAATATAGATTATCTCTCATTAACACAAATACTATATACAAATGTCTTTATCACAGATTGTCTTTAGGTTTTTGATTACCGCATTAGGTAAAGGAACTAGTTTTATACACAATTTTAGTGTTTTACATTATTGAATAGATTATTAAGACATGGAACTGAAGAAAATAAATTGCACTTGTGTGTACACTGCAGTAAATAGATATATTTATTTTTATGATTAGTCTAAAAATTCAATTTACGATTTAAAACATTTATTTTATGTTTATGTCTTGTTGATAATATCATTATGTTAATCTGTAAGGTAGGTAAGGTACCTTATAATATAATTTTTACTATGTGTATATCCGTTGTTTACTTTTTAAAATAATAATAAATAAAATAACGTAGCAAAATTTTATTATCATTTTCCTAAAAATATTATTATTTTATATATTCTTATCGTTATTGTTAAAAGCAAAATACTTATCATAAGGGCCATGGTTCTCCATTGATATCAATTTTTGTGACTTGTAAATAATAATAATATCGAGGACTTCATGCCAGAAGGGTTTATCCGTCAAAACACCACTTTTCAGGATAGCCAATTGCTTTTTAATTTTTAAATTGTGATTGTTCAAAGACCCTTGTATATCTTGTGTTTGCAGGTATGAATTTATAACAGGCGCTACCCATAGACGGATCGAATGGTGATTGATATCTTCTGTTAATTTTAGTAATTTTATAAATATTTGAGAACATGTTTGCTTATTTCATAAACAAGTACCATTAAGATTTTTTTATACACCAATTGTATTTTACCCTGTACATGCAAGAGAGGTTTAGTTTAGCCTCTTGAAATTCTCTGAAAATATAGATAGTAGATGAAGGAGAACGTTGCGCACGCACGGATGTCTCGTGCGGCCTAATTTTCTCGGGATTCATTAACTGATGGTAAAAGGAAAAGCTCGGCGAATAAAAGGAGAAGCTCACTTATCATTCTTTTGCTACTAATCTAATTGCATACGTTTCGATAAAATTATTTCATTTTTTACAATTCGCGACTGATATTCTGTATCTGAGTCACTAGTTTAGCTACACCCATAAAAGGGCCTTCTTGCATGAGGCCCATCAAATGTAAAATATCATATTCTTTCCGTTACTACTAAAATATATTTTATTGTTCGAAATAAAAACGATTAAATTCTAAATATATACCAATCTTAAGCGGAAATTACGGAAAATTATTTTGAGTGTACTAGCTAATTGATGAAATTGAACCTACTCCAGCATTTAATATAAATAATCCTAAAGTTCACTCGAGGGAACACACATCCCGAGTAGAAATGCTCGTCATAGGAACTTCTCATAAACACCTTGGATTGTATCCGAGCCATCCAGGTCAGTTAATGGTCAACTCATTTTCGTCACTGGTCAAACATGGAAGACCCCTTTTGAAGAAGTTTCTCTTCATAGACAAAATTAATATTTTTTGGTTGATACATTTAAAAAAAAATTTGACCATTTTAATCAAGTACTACCAGATCATTTTCAACAACTTAGAAGTGTTGTTAAGTCGTGTAACAATTCAATTACTTACTTGTCAAGTCATGACCACCCTGCAAATGAGGCGGAATACAAATTTCTAAGACGCATAACAAAACTTTATACATTTAAAGTATATCTGTCTTCTCAGAACAAAAGTGTGGAAATAAAAATTAGAGCAATGAATATGTTTTAACGATATTTTGTTATAAATAAATAACGTTGCAATAATATTCGATCTTTATACTTGGTTATTTTTTCATTCAAAGTACCACCTTCATCTTTCAGCTAAACATTTATATATAATAACATACGAACGTAACAACATTTCTTATCTTTTATTCCCGGTTTCACTGATAATAATATATACATAAAACGAACTATTTTAGCGCATACCCATGACCAAAAATGTGAACTATATATGGATAGGGGATGATTTGCAAAATATTGTGAGTTTAACTGGTTAACATAAGTTTAAGATACACGAAACGGAGAGTAATCAACACTATTTATACATGGTATTTCATCAAATAACTCAGTCAATTGTTTGTTTTCAATTGTTTATTTCTGTTTTTTAGTACGTTTTTGAATGGTTCACTTTTGCTGAGTTGTGTAACAATTAGACAAATTTCCCGCTGGGTTTTTTCAGAACGATAACTAAAATATAACGTTATCAATTTTAGGACAATGTTAAATGATAATCCACTGCAGCACCATAAAAATAAAACAAAATTAATTAAGAAATAATTTTTGCTGTGATAAATGTTCATAAAATTTATTCTAATGCAGTAATTTAAGTCAATAAAAACTTTAAATCAATTTAATCCGTGACGGGAAATGATTGTTCTACTAAGTAAGATAGTAGGACTTATCTCCTGTAAGCTTTGCTTTTGTGCCATCAAGGTTATAAAAAAGACCAGACAGAGAACAAAACAGTGTCTGAAATTGGACGAAAAACGGTATGAGTTCCAATTTTTAAGCTAGTACCATTGCGAACAAATGATTTTCGAGCGAACAGCTTTTGTCAAACTTTATGATACTAGTTTCTGGTAGTACTTGGTAGTACTTGTTTGTCAAATTCCAGAGAATCGACATAAAGATAAAAGTTACTGAAGCAATGTTGAATATTAACAAAATCTGGCCTCACTAGTATTGTGTCAAGCCAATGGGGAAGCAAACAATACAAAACAATGGAACAACAATTTATTATCTATATTTAAAAAAACTTCATGTATTTCGAACATTATTGATGCCCTTTCAAATAAGTCATAAAAAATTCATCTGTATATAAACTTATGAATGTTATACCTTTTATATGCAATGAAAAAAGCATGAAAAACATCATCTGAATAAAAACGTAAATATAACAATGTACGTTTATCTTTGTCATACAAGAAGATATTTTGAAACGTTATATTGATAGATTATAACAAGAATTGTTTACGTGTGATTTTTAAATTCATTATGTTAAGTGGAATTATTTTAGATAACAGATGGGTTTTTGTATGATAACTGATGTCATGGGTTAGGATATATTTTACTATAAATCTTACAACATCTGGTTCATGCTTTCATATTTATTCTATTTGTATCTTATCATCAAGTAAATTGGATAAATTTACATTAGAAGTATTTCTTTGGAATATGTCTCAATGAATGAAAATCAATTTATGCAGTAACAGAAACTTTTGTTTCTATACCATGTATATATGCAATATACATAGTATATTAAGTTTAGTCCCAAGTTTGTAACGCTTTAAAATATTGATGCTACGAAAAAAATTTTGGTATAGTTGTTCCTAGAATCACCTAATTAGTCTATTTTCGGTTGTCTGTCCGTGTGTCCGTCTGTCTGTCAACACAATAACTCAAAAACGAAAAGACATATCAAGATGAAATTTATATAGCGTAGTTAGGACGTAAAAAGTGAGGTCCAGTTCGTAAATGAGCAACATAGGTCTATTGGGTCTTGGGTCCGTAGGACCCATCTTGTAAACCGTTAGAGATAGAACAACAGTTTAAATATAAAAAATGTTCCTTATAAAAAAATAAACAATTTTTACTTGAAACATTTTGTTGTAAGTATCTCTGTTTACCCACGAGGGTGCAAATTAAGTGCAAATTTTCTAGTGTGTGTGATTATTTAAGAGTGGATGTATTTCTTTATTCACTTGACGTCAAAAAACAAATGATTGCGCCATCAACACTATCTATACATGGTATTTCAACAATTAACTCAGTCAATTGTTTGTTTTCACTTGTTATTTATATTTTAAGAAATTGAAATTCAATACATGTAAATGGTTTTAAAAAGTTAATCTGGCATCTTACCTATGAAGGTATTCCTTCATAATGCTTAGTATTACCAAAAAAGAGGTGTTATAAGTTTACCGCTATGAGTAAGTGTATGCTTGTCTGTCTATAGTGCCTAAATGGATGAACAGATTTTAAATTTTTTGTTTTGTTTGAAAGGTAATTTAATGGAGAGTGTTCTCAGCTATATTTCAAGTTTTAGTTTAGGCTCTAAGGAAAAAGTAAATTTAATTGAGAGAGCTCTTAGATATGCTTAAAGTGCGAGTTTAGGATTCCGTACATGAAAAATTTGTCTGGGGTTTTTAAAATTTTGTAAATTTTACTAGCATATATATGTTAAATTTCCAGTAAATTTGTATGGATTACTCAAGATAACCCACAATATAGCTATGTAGGTAGTCTAAGCTTATTTTGCTTAATGTTCGTATAATTAATAAATTCGACACAATCAACCGTTTCCCTTTCCAAATAAGTATTTGTAAATGAACAAATTTGGGTGAGAACGGACCTATCTGTGGAACCTACTATAGTTAACCATCAGAATTGCGAGAAAAGATTCCGATCCGATTCAAAATGTTAAAATGATAAATCAATCTGCAGGACCCACCATTTATTTTCTCGGATAAACATTCACTAAGAATGGAATTGTCAAAGTTGGAAAGATTTTCTTGAAATTCAGTCATGAATTTGAATCTTGAGTCATGATTGTTAATTTCGAGCAACTTTTCTTTGTAGTATTTTGTCCATAAGGATGGGTGGTTTATCAAAAAAAAAAAAATAATAATAATAATAATAATAGTGATACCAAATTTTTGGAAGTTTTAGCAGTTTTAAATATTCCTACATACTTTTCAGAATAAGCAAAATTTGTTTTAAAGAACGACTTTTTTTCTTAAAATGCAAAATAAGATAATTTACAAATATAGTTACCTCTACCCGGGTCTTTATGAGTGAAATGATCAATACTTGCAGCTTGAGTTATCATTCATATTTAAAACTCAGCACTTTCGAAAAAAGTCTGAAAGAAAAAGTTTGATTGATTTGTCCAAGAGAAGCCACGAAGTTTTTAGTATATATTAATCACTTAAATTGAAAAACATGTTGTATTATTAATTAATAATACATAATTTTATACATACGTAAAAAGTTAAACAAACTCCAATAATTGTATTTCAATACCTTTCTCACGCCTCTTCCTCGGTGTTTCGGTATTCATGAACCAGCATGATGTAATTGTTTTTATGTTTATATATTCAGTTTTTAAAGTTGCAATGTAAAAGTGGGCACTTTCTAAAATTGAAACTTACAAAACATCTCTAGATAAAAATATCTACTATTGCATATGTGCCCTTCTGAACACTTGTATGTATGAATTCATATACATACAAAGTATGTAGATTCTCGATCATCAGTCACTAAAAGTAAGCTATCATATTTCGCTTATATTGCTTAAATAGCATGACAACCAAGAATCACACAGCATAGCTAGGCAAGGCAAGGCAAGTCAAGTCAGGCATATAGAAGGAACTTTACGATTGGCATACAAGAACAAGGTGTCTATGTATGTGTGATGTATGTGTGTGTCGACAGACAGATAGACCGGGTGTGGTATATATTTTTTTTTCAAAATACTCTCCCCGTCACATGTGTCATCATATCTCCAAACACATGCCACCATATTCTATCATATAGTTCAGTTATTGTAGAACGGTAAAAAGATAAGAATAGTATAGTAGTTGTGACTCATTGTGTGTCTGTGTAAGTGCCATCAAATGTAACTCCTATATTGGAACTAAATGCGTTGACAACCATATTTCCTAAACTGCTATTATTATAGTTTTTATATTGTGGATCGCTGTCGTCTTGGTAGCATGGCTGTATTATTGAATATAGTAACAGATCATTACAGCCAAGGTGTTCAAATGATTATTTAAATCCTTAAACTGGAATTTTGTGTCTTTGCAAATTGCCATGAAATAGTTTGATCATTCAACAATATTTTTTCCAATTCTAAGCCTAGTTAAAATTGAGAAAGAAGAGCGTCTTATAAGTATTTATTTAAAATGGCTGCTATTCTTTTCATTACACCTTTTCTCCCCACCATTATTCACTTGAGGAAAGTCTAAATAAATCCCTTCCAAAATTTTGGTAAACGTAGTCTTAAAATCTCCTAATTACTCCTTTTGCATTTGTCTGTACATCTGCCCGTCTTTCCGTCTGTCTGTCAACGCGGTAACTCAAAAACGAAAAATGATGTCAAGCTAAAATTTTTACAGCGTGCTCAGGACATAAAAGTTAGGTCGAGCTCGTAAATGGACAACATAGGTCAATTGGGTCTTGGGTCCGTAGATAGAACAAAAGTTTAAATGTAAAAAATTTTCCTTATAAAAAAATAAACATTATTAAATTAAATGTTTAAACTTTCGTTTGAAACATTTTTTCGTATTCTTCACAATCTCGAACGCTTATGTCCAGTAAACAGAGTCTAAAGTAATAGTACAGAATCAGAGTCAGTACTGTAATCTTAAAATCAGCAGAAGGTGTACCGTATGTAGACCCTACAAATCAGAGGGTATACATACGCTAAGAATTTAAATCGAAACCGAAAAATTTGTCAATTTTTATGAAGTACAGAGTGAACGCTAATTTGTCAGAAAAACCACGGGGTATACGACGTTTACCTTCGTATACGCTTCATTACAGCACTAATCGGAGCTAACAATCACTTGCATTTCTAGTTTATACGCTCCTGGAGTATACTTATTATGGAGATAATATAACATAAGTATGTATATTTTTATGTATCTATCGCTGATGTTTAACATTTCTAAGCATCTGTGTCACTTTTTTTTAGAAATATTTTTACAAATAACATTGCATATAGTAAAATATTATTTTATAGTGATATAAGCATATATGTGCAATTTGCATAAAATTGTTATTAAACCATTATGTATTCATTAAGTTATAGATCTTAAACATGATTGCGTTTTTAAGATACAAATTATCTCCTTTCAATAGCAAAAATTATTTTGATAGAAGCTGAATAAGGGCAATAAATAAAGCTTGGTCGTTTGGGAACGAAATTTGTACTTTAATATGAAATAAATTAAACCTACTCAATTATATGTTGTGCTTTACAGGGCATGTTGTCCTAAAACTATGTATCGATTGTATCGAGTTGATTATATCAGGTTGAAAAACGGTATTTCAAACGGTAAAATGGAATCATAAATGAAAAAATCGACAGCATTAAATCCCTATATATTATAAATGTGAAAGTAAGCATGTTTGTTTGTTACGCTTTCACGCTAAAACTAGCGAATGGTTTTTACTGAAACTGTACAGCAATATAGCTGATATATCAGAATAACTCATGAACTATAATTTATAAAGATAAATTTTAACAAATAAAAAATTAAAATTTAATTTGACATTCACCATTTTTTAAATTTTTACAGTAATCTTTAATTTATGGTTCAAAATGATGATTTTAGATGAAGCAGTGATCAGTTGTCAAAGTCAAATTAAAGAATTCTGTAGAAATATAAAATGGTAAATGTCAAACAAATCATGACCAACTATTCCGATATACTCAATGAATTATGAATATTTACATTTAACAAAATTGAAAACTGTGTATATCAAGAGAGGATGGAGGCTATAAAGCGGTGGTTTTTACTTTTAAGTCCAGTGAAGCGGGCGTGTATTAATCTACTTATATTATAATTTCTGAAAAAAAAACTAAAACTACGGAAGTAAAAACATAAAGCAATAAAATTGTTTCAATTTGTCTCACTCTATTATATACATGCTTAAAGAAAGAAATAAAAAACTCGATTGATCGCTAAATATCTAAAAAAAAATACAACAACATTTAAAAAAACCCTTTTGCTCTGTAATTTTATAAAGCATCCTTGACTTTAAATCAATTTTAATGTTTTAAATCAATGTTTTTAGCAAATATTTTAAATTATAACGTTTGTAAATTGATAACGTATTATGCAGATTGAGTAATGTTTAGGTTGTTAAACTTTACAACCAGAAGAGTGAAATATAAAACTGAATATCGATAAGTAATTTTTCCGGTCATATAACAAGAAAATTCTTATCGATTTATACACACTATATTTACATGTACAAAACTAGGACATATGATACAAACAAAATGATAAGTGAAAAATTGAAGTATGGGTCATAAAAAAATTCACAAATTTATATACAAATTCTTTTCCAATAAAAGATAATCCAATGAAAAACATGAAATATCTCATCCCATTCTGTATAAAATTCTACTCACATACATACGTACATACAGGTACTATTTATCAATGAGAATTTGTATGTAACAGAGAATTATCACCACCAGAGTTGAAAATGCGTCACTCAAAAAAAAGCTCAGTTTCCGAAGGTTACACAAAATACACAAAGATAAATTTGATACAAAAGTACTTGACAGAATGTTTTAGTATCCAATAAAAGTAGATGAAAATTCTTCATCGCACATCTCTTTCTTTCTGTGTGTACTGTGTTAGTATATAAGTGTTTATATGTGTTTACAAAAGAGTGTATATTTTTGCTAAAAACCTCATTCCTTTATAAATATATTTTAGTTTCTCTCCATGTAATTTCTCATTCCATATTTTTATATATCATCACCAACTTTTTCTTATCTTTTATGAAAACGATCAACTCATAAACCCATGTAGGTAGGTATGCTATTTGTACAGTATGTTTGTGTTTGATTTCTTATTTAAACTTTATATATTTTTCTTTACTTAAGCAGGAAAAAATAGTAATGTTTTCTGTGCCATAAATAGGTCACTCCGCACTAAGTAAATTCGATGCACGCATTGAGCTAATAGCATTCATGCAGAAAGAGCGGATTGTCTATTTCGCACTCGAGTGGAAAAATCACCGCCTTCGTTGTCCTAGTTCCACTTCTAAGAATTCAAAAATGATAACTCAAAATTAAGTGTCATTTTACTCATGAAATGTATTATTAATAGAACATATGAATACATTCCATATGCACATGTATGCGTCTAATTCAAGCTATTTATCTCTTATTAAATACAGATATACTTGTCTTTAATTCAAGCCTTCGATTTTTCAATGAAATTTTTATAAATTGATTTCCAATTCCATGAGGTTTTGCACATGAAGGGCTCTGTACCAAGATATAACACTGTGTACTTTTTATCAGGCATAGGCGAGTTATTTTAAGTCAAAACCACCATTGTTAAAGCTTTATTGTGTGCCATAAACTTTATTATATGTCCCTTTATCCAAGACCGCATTGCTCATAGAGGAGGAAGCGAGACGGGTATATGCCTGGTCTACCTACCTCAGTTTCTTCTCTTATAGTAATGGAAAGGTAGAAAAAAATGTTGTCTCTTTGTCTTATTCGTATTTTTAATAATAATAGTAAGTTATCTTACTATTGTGGTTTATTAGATATCACTGTTGTATTTAAAGTTCTTAAACTTTTACATCAAACTGATCAGATTTCTACACATATCTATTTGACTTCGGGTAATATTACCAATTTACCATGTAGTTCATGTTGGCAGGTAATGAAAGCATCAACAGGTACAACGCACTGGTTCGCATCAGGCGACTTGGCATACTCTTTACATGATCATCCAGAAATATCATTTTTCGACGTCCAGGCAGTGGCCATAAAACTAAGTAGGATAGAGTGCAGCATACTCAATTCGATATTTCGCCATCACTACATTGAATAATCACTCTGTACACAACTCCATGCGTAATCTCAGTTTTTATTAAGACTCTTACTGTGCAGCGCGGATTTTTCATTTATCACCATGATTTTTTCTGCACATTCATCCGGTGTATCTATAAAATGTGTGTCAAGAAATATTATTAAAACCGTAATATTCTATCAACTCTAATACGTCTTTGTAACGGTTTGATAATCAATTTTTGGGTTATTTATAATTAGTAATCATGTTTATAATGTAATGACAAAATTTCTCTTGACAAAATCCTCAACTTTTGGTTTTTGTAAAGAGAGAAATCAAGTGAATCACATTGATGATAATAATTTCTGTAGTGTTTTCCTAACAAAAAGTCCATGGAGTTATGCTTGCGATTTATACAACTTGTTTAATAGGATACGTACTAGATTCGTTCATTTGCCAGCTATGTAAGTTATATCTTCGTAGTTGGTAATACACAGAAATCTTCTTTGTCAGTCTAGTGATAACATAAATTGTATTTCCTTGTAATATGTTGACATACAGTATTACAACTTAACAAAAACAAATAAAACTAAAAAAATATTTGAGGTAGTTTTATAACAGAGAATATTTTAAAAGATGAGAAACTTTTAATTAATATTTACTTTTTGTTCTTCCCTTTTCACACATTATTTTGTGATTTCAAGTAAGACGACCATGGATTTTAATGTTGTGTCACACTCACATTCATTTACTCGACAATATATTTTATTTTGCTCAAATTGATTTCATAAAAAAAGTAATTGTGTAAGAAAATGTTTTTCATCGTTTTGAATTAAATTAAAACTTAGTGTGCTGTTTGTCATATAGGGTTACTGATTTTGATGTGGTTTGAAGAAAATCATCCAAGGTAGATTTCAATGTATTTAATAGTAAAGAAGTCATGGCCTCGCTACACTACAAAATTTATTGGACAGTTTCTTTAGGTTGGAGCAAAAATATTAATCTATTTCCACAAAAAAATTAAATGAAAAAGCAAAAATGCATTTCGACATTCAAAAGAACACTCCACAAATAATATCCTACTATGATCAAACCAAGGTTCAAAATTCAAAGCATTTTTTTATGGACAGATATAGAATCTTAATATTATTTACAATTGCTTCAAACCGAATATTCTATTTTCAACAAAAAGAGGTACTGGAATAATGAAGATATGTTAGTATATCAATTTTTAGATATATTTGTATACGAAGTACGTACATTTCTACGTGCAAATTACAATACGTACTACGCACGATGTACGTTCAAAGAAGTTCGTGTACAGTACAATAAACACAGAACGTGCACATAGTACTTGCTATTTTTTCGCCAAATATTTAATTTTGAGAAAATTAAAAACGTTTAAATTTATAAATAAGTATTGAAAACTTTTGAAGCCATATTTGTAATATGTTGTTCACACGTACGATATATAGGTAGATTATTGAATATTTTAGTAGAAATTGAAAGATTCCAAACTGGGAGTGCTGTTATCGGCCTGGTAAACACCGGAGTTCATGTGATGAAAATTGAAAATTAGTAATATTTTCAAGAAAGTAATTTAATTTTACTTAACAATTTACAATAAATGGTAAATTGCATTCTATAATGTATTTTTAGCGATAAGAAATTTAGCAACATAAAGTATACTGTAAGTCAATATTTAATCTGTGGATATTTTGGAAACGTTGACATTAATAGAATGTTTTTTTGTCATCCTTATAAAAAAAAAAGCTAAGCGCTTTGCTGTCTGGAAATTGTTTTTAAAAACAGCAAAAAGACATTAAATTGGGATACGCAAATGTTATTTTTAATTCCATTCTGTCTTAAAACAAAATCCACCAAACAAATTTCTTGTATGGCGTCGTCTGTACTATTAAAATGATTCGTATTTCAAAGGTAGTTTATAAACTTATGTAGACATCTTTCTTAGGAATAATGAGCTTAATGCTGTATTACTTTTTTGGTTCATACGAATTTATTATATTTTGTTACAAACCTATGTTGTACTAACATAAAGTAGTTAGTGAAATAATTAATTATTGTGAAAAACATATTTTACTTGAAAATTAGACTCTTTTAAGATTACTAACTCCAAACTTTGCTTTTCACCAACCTTTTGTAATAGTACAAGTGAATATTGTCAAGCTTATTAACATACTAATTATTAGTTATACTTTTCTTTAAAAATGTCAAAGTTATTATAAATAAACAGCTCGCTCATATATAATTGGATTTTTTGGCTTTTGATTAAAAGTCTAAATAGGCGGAACACTCTAAATCCATTTGGTTCGGAACTAAGGTCTTTAAAATAGCCAAAAATCGGGGATCGTATTGCTATATTAATAAATCATATATGAATACATTCTTACTGAAAAGGACAAAGAATCTTCACCATCTTTTTAAGGGTTGCTAGACATTTCTCATTCAATAAAGCAAAAGAGCTCCGTTTGCTTGAAATCATAAAGATGAATAATATCAGCAAAGATAAAACATTCGAGCTTTGGTATATATCTATATAATTTTTGAATAAAAAATATCCAGATTTTTGTATATTTAGCTGATAAATACCAGAATTACAATTACACTTTACTGTAACTACCAGAAGAACATTTAATCCGAAGAACATTTTGAATATAATCCAAAGAACATTTTGGGGCCGGTTAAAAAAAGTTTCACAGAAGAATCCATTTTCATATATCATAGATCATATATATCATAGATACTTTAAATATATGTGTAGCTTTGATTGCCCGTAGCTCGAAAATTCTAGTTAAAAAGTTTTGTGGCCGTGAGAGTTTTTGATCAGAACGATCTGATGAACATTTTGGAGGAACTTTGAAAAAGTTTCACAGAAAGATATTTTCCTACTTAATATTGCAGGGACCTTTCTTTAAGGGAAGAATGTTTGCAAATGATTTGACTTGATATTATATTGTAATGTTCGTGTGGCACTGAATCTGTTTTCCATATCTGACTCATACTTTTCCGTTTTGTTTATCAAAAAGAAGTGTGAAAATTGTACACATAAACAGTAAATCTCGACACATAACATAAATATAGTGCACGAACAAACAAGATGAATAGAACTAAAAATATCAAATAAAACACACATTCATTGGAAATATGGATAAAAACGTACAAAATAATTTAGAAATCTAATGCTTTGTTATGGGAATAACATTTTGGGTTTATTGTTTAGTGCTTCACATACCTTGACTTTAATTTTTGATGGTTGAGTTATTATGAGGCTGTAATAGGTAAAGATATTTAAATAGTAATCTAAACAGTCAATATACAAGAAACTGAATTTTTTCAGCAACCCGTGTATAGGCGGGGATTTTTAAGAAAAAATTAGAAGAATGCTTTTCTTTTGTTTTTGTTATCAGAATTGTAAAGATATAATTAATAACTGTGGCATTGCAAGTGAGTATCATTCTACAAGATAAGAAAACAATTGTTAAAACATTTAAACAAAAAATACTTTTTGGAGCACAAACTTTTAATGTACTAAAAAGTAAAAATTATTTTTTCTGTGAGTCACTCATACATTACTATTCGCAAAAACTTGAGTCATTGTTGAAATATAAAATATCAACAATGATTCGGAATATCTAAATGTATGTAAGCATAGAAACAATTATTTTCTACTTTTTAATACAATAAAAGCTTGTTCTCTAAAATGTATTTTTTATTTCAATTTTTAAGTTTAGACTGAAAACTGCAAGTATATCAAATACGGTGAAAGCGATGGGAAAATCAAGACGCCACTTATCTTACAATGCATTGTCATCCAAACTAAGATCGCATGCAAAATTTCAGATCAATCGCTTGACGATAACGGCTTAAAAATTGAATTGTGAGGTTCCACCCAGAAAAACTAACATACATACATTGCAAGGAAATAAAAATGATAGGCAAGTCATGTGGACTGCTGACAGAAGGTAAAACTTAAAACTATCGAATAACTGTGTTTTTTGCCTGTGTTTTTTGCTATTCCCTAGCTCGTGCTACGCACTCGTCGTGCCAATTTCATACACACACTTCAATAATGCTGTTATCCCACCTTCAAAGTATACTTGATCTAAGTTATCCCATTTTTCTGTTATTATTAATAGAAAGCCAACAGCGCATAAAGATCTTTAGGGGTTTGCCACCCAAGGACAGTGTGTCCAATTTTGCTTAGCTTCAGTGATTGGTAGTGGCCTTTAATATGAGAAGCTACTGTGCTATCTCGCCAGTGTGCTTAATTATCGACTTTATCTGTTTCATATATGTATTTGTTATAATCGTGTTATTTATTAATTTAATTGTTATGATTGTGAGATTGACTATTATGAGATTGACGTTATGATTTTGTGTATTAGGTGTTATGTTAGATTGCTATTATGCAACCTTCTGTCAGCTAACTTTGTTGTGAGTTGTTTGAAATATTATTTTATCATAGGTATCTATTCTGCAAGTCTATTTAGTGTTTTTATGACTGTGTATCGTTTAGTATTAGGCGTAAGCATCTGTTTTACAGTCTTTGTATTTTATAAAGTGCTGTATAGGAAGTATGCGTCGCAACGCCCATACAGGAGTGGTATAACTGATTATTAGTTTTTTAATTATTGTGTAAAACAGGAAGTCCTCTTTTCAATGTCCTCTTTTCGGAGGACATTGGGGTTTTTTTTTTTTTGTTAAGGAAGCGATAATGGGTCCTGATGCGTGCACTTTTTTATTAAATAATGTGACTTTTGAAATATAGTTTTTTATTTAGGGTTTAACCCCATGCATTTGACTTCGCGTTTGGATATTATTTTTGTATATTTATTTGTATTGGGGTATTTGTATAGCCCTGGTGTTTAACAAATAATATTTGTTCTGTTTTGTATTCGTTCAACTTGATTTTCCAATGATATTTGAGGATGAAGTTTAAATTGATTTGGGTTTAGGATGTGGCCACCTGTGTTTTCAATGAGTGGACAGTTATTGCTGTATCATCCGCGTAGATGGTCAGTTGGGTTTTAGGGAATTCGGATATTTCGCTTGCCAAGAAAAGTCGTAAAGTGGTGTTTTCTACGTTGTATGTGATCACGTGGGAATCTAAACCCATAGCATACCAAACCAAAAAATTTTGTCCCCTTTACTAAAAACTTAGTATAAAAAAATTGCTCAAAGAGGCTAAAAAAGTTTTCACATTAAAAATTTTTTAAGTTTTTTTACTAGTAACCAAGTTATTTTAAAATACGTATTCGAATAAGTATGCGTTTATATCCAATCTTGTCCGTCCATACTCTTATAAATCTTTGAAAAATGTTAGCTGTATGAGAAATGTAATAACATGTACATCTCTATCTAAAGCTTAATAACGGGGATACACATAAATAAATAGTCGCAATGAGTAAAAGGGATGATGATATTGTGGATTTTACTTTGAGCTAACAAACACCTTATATATAAGCTATATTTTTCACTTACTTTGTGTTGTTAAGAACGTTTGTTTGTTAATAATATTTTTCTAAAGACTCGTTTTCTTTAGTACTCACATAAATTGAAGTATGTACATGTAGGTACATGTATGTATGTACGTAAAAGTAGGTACGTATAAAATGTATTCTGCTAATTTAAAAATAGTTTTTTTTTTCTATTGAAAAAATATGTCAAGTTCATTTTTGTACGTCATATTCTATCTCGTGTTTTCAGATTTAACTTAAAAATGATTTAACTTATCAAAATGAATATTTTTTAAATTTTTATTAAGTTTCCTAAACATTCTCGCGAAGTAGCACAAAGAGCAAAGAACGAGTATGTGGAAGTGATACTTATAGTTTCTCGCCTGTTCGCGCCTCGCATTATTTGACTTCGTTAAAAATGCGGATATTAGTACTGAAGCTAATGGCAGCTCGAAGCATCTCGACGAATTCCACATTATCGTGATTGGCTTTTTATTTCAGTACCTATTGCGGCTTACCTATATAAAACTTAGTGGTGTAATTGATAACGATTTATTTCTTAAAAACCTCTTTTTCTAACAAACAAAATAATTGAAGCTGTAAATTTAAAAAGCTTTGTTTAAAACATTGAAATAATTTTCAACCATAGCGAATTAAGACGAAAGTTTAGTAGTGAATAGTTCACTACGCCTAACTTTGCCGAGAATACTCAGCAGGAATATCCACGAAAGTATGGATAATAGGCTAGATATTGTTTGTTTGATAACAGTTGCTATTTTATCTAAAATCTAAGGGGATATGCGTAAAATACGCCCCCTAAACGGAGGAATAACGAGATATTGACTAGCGTAACAAAATATGACGGTGGAGGGGGGTTAGGTTTATAAGGAAACTTGGCATTCACAGTTTATATTCCTAATTCTGTTTTTTTAATATTATTATTATTATTATCATTATTATTATTTTATTTTTTTTTTTGTTCTTTCTTTCACAAGTTTTTTTTTCCTCAAATGACTGCTTTTTGGCGAAAGAAAATAATTTTTATAGTCCGTTACTTACAATTTCTGCAAACAATGAAACCTTTCATGTATGACACGCACTTGGTTTATTTTCTCTTTTTTTTTTTGGTACATATTCTGACATATTAGAGCAATCCTTATAACCAAGGGCTGTTTGGGATGTTTGCAAGAGTGAGATTTTCCTGGAAACTACATGATCAATTTGACGGTTCTGCCTGATGTGTCCTTATACTTAGAGGAAGGTTTTTACACTGTACTCTGAACATTTTATCGACTTACAAAAGGTTTTGTTTGTAAAAAATCACTAGAAAAACAAATAAATAAAGTTTTTGTATAAAATCGATAAAAAGTAAACATTAAGTTTTAAATAATTCATTAAACCATGCTTGTGTGCCATTAATAGTACAAGGTCCGAATTAAAGTCGATCTTCACTCATCTGTTTACCGAATGAAAGATATTTTTTATGAAATGTAAAATATTTACAAATATCCCTCTTGTTGCCTAAAAAAATATGGTCAAGACAACTTTTAATAAAAATGTCAAAACTTAGAAAGCTTGTAAATTTTGTGGACAATCATATAGCACCGTATTTGCAATAAAATTATCTCCATTTAGATATGTGAGTCAATGAATTAACAGATGAACGTGATGATAAATGCGATAATAGTTAACGAAAAGAGGCAGACAACATAGCTGCTGCGTATTCATTGTGGCTTTTACTTTCGAGTAGATCGAAATTCGTTAGATATGTAAGTCAGTGAAAAATTTCAAAAAATTTTACTCTTGATATTTTTACTAAAAGTAGTCTTGGCCGCATTTTTTATATTTCATAAAAAATAACTTTCATCAGAGATTGCCCACCAAATAAAAACTACACCCATATACCCTTAGCATCTTTTTGCTGACTCTTTAAGTCCCTCAATTATTTTGAGAGATTGAGTACATCTCCTTTCTCATATACATTGCACTACACCAGCCCATCTTTACTATTGATTTTATTTTTGCTGTGGCGACGGTATTCGAACCCGCTACACTTGGCAAACCACCATTTTTCCGCTTGAACTATCTTAACTCGAAGGTGATCAGATAAGAGTTAATTAAACATTTTTTTACCTTCTGTGTATATTTTCATACATGCATTAGCATTGTTCTGAGGGATGAAATTTACAATTTTCTTAGGTGTTTCTAGTTGAAAATAAAGCTTTGTATTACGTATAATAATTTCAATTACAATTCCTGTTTACGATCGTTAAACACCACATGCAACTTTATGTATCAATCCGAGCTTTTCTTTTATCATTTTTTATTCTTTATTATAAAATAATATAATTTTTCTGTAATGCGGTTTTTACTCATTATTACCATTGAAGACTATTGTAAAAAAATTATTCATTGGACTTGCTATTGTTGTGTTTTATTGTTTCATTTTATGGCCTTATAAAGTATACAATGATTTATGATGAATTGTGTTTCTAATGATTTATTTGGCTTGAAATTAAATTCTCTGATTTAGTAAAACTTATAACATGCATATAGTTTAAGCGTATAACTTTTTTTAACAAAAAATTCGTTACAAGGCAACCTCAGGGGGAAAGTGTCGAATAAGGGATTACAAATGTTGGGTAAAAAACAGCTGAAGGTTTGTCGTTGTAGAGAGATGGCGGTTTAAAGGGATGGCAAATGGTTTGTTGTGATTTGCGGCGTTAATACTCGTCCTATCAAAAAAAGTGAAATGTAATAGTTCTAGGCAGTAAAAAAAAATCTATAACTTTTCAAAGAATGCAATTTTTTTAAATCAATCATTTTAATCATTTGATTATATAATTTTTCTGTTTTTTTCAATTTTAAAAATGTTTTTTGAATATTGTAATATATATTTCTATTTTTTTATATGCAGTTTATACAATAAGCTCAAATGATCCGAAATTTTATTGTTAATAAACTAAGTTTTCCACCAAATGTCGTAAATCAGTCTGCATTCTGAGCCATTTTCCAGTTCATACATATAATGTTTATTAGGTACGTGAATCTGTACACACACACACTCACAAACACTTTCTTTTGATTTTTATTGCATGGAAGATTTATATAATATAATGAAATATATATTTTTTTTAATGAAATATATATATTTGGGGTTCCGTTACTGAATTAATTTCGTCATGTCTGCGTTAAAAAAATCAAATTTTAAACTTTTTCTTCAAACTCTAATAACTTTTCTTTTTGTTGTTCAATTTTTATAAATAGCATATAGGTATGGGTTTTAGAGAATAATAAAAGCTTCCAATAGCTTTTCACTTCAACTGACATAGTGCCAAATACGAAGCTCTAAAAGATGAAAAATTTTTGGCCCATACCCTCTAAAGTGTCGATAGTAATACTCATTAAAGATTGTCAACGGAAATTATTTTCGAAAGACCGTTTACTAGAGGGGCCTTAGTTAAAGATTTAAGGTACTAATTTTTTCAGCAAGCAATTAATAGGTGTTCGATAGGTCTTTGAAAGATAAATAAAAAATGTGAATTTGGAAATTTGTTTTATTTTAGAAATAGTCAATCTAGAACAGTCAATCTAGAAATGTAATGGCACTCGCTAAAAATTTTCTATGAAAAATACCTCGAACATAATACGTTAATTAAGGACAAAGCGGGGTTTACAGTTTTGAGATCAAATATTTTGACATATAATCAGATGTTGTTTCGGTATATTTGATCTCATTAAAAATACCGAAAAAATGTTGCTTTGTTGCAAAAGTTCAAACAGTGGAACCCTTTTATACGTTTAATACACGCCTTTGCTCATTTCTTTATTATTATTATTAAGTTATTGTTGTTTTATATGGTTAGTATTATAAAATATGTATCATAATAAAATTTTCAATGCCAGTCACTCATTCGTTCGGAAATTTTTTATTCTCTAACCCCCGAACCAAAAAAGGGCTGTTATAAGTTTGATCGCTACATGTATGTGTCTGTCTGTTTGAATTCGTTTGAAAAGTAATTTAATGAGGATTGTTCTAAGCTATGTTTCTTGTGCAAGTTTAGGGTTTCGTACCCAGAACAACTAAAAAATACTGATAATCCGGGACAACTAAATAATGCTGATACTCAAAATCGGTTCAGTTTGGAGAAAGCTCTAAGGAAAAAGGTAATTTAATGGGAAATGTAATTCGATACATTTCAAGTGTGAGTTTAGGGTTCCACACCCAAAAAATTTCTCAGGAGTTTAAAAAATTTTTAAAATTTTACTTCTTTTTTTTTTTAAATAAAAAGTTTGTTTATTTCAGGTTTTGACGATAACAGCCTCTGAATATGAGTTTTTAATATACTAACCATAACTCAGACCACAATGTTTGGGACATATCTGAAATGTCGCAAATAAGTATAAAAATAATCCTGCTCTATATATTAATCGATGACATTTTGCCCTTCCTAGTGAAGACTCTGGCAAAAACTAGACAAGCAGATAATCATGCTCTACATAATAATCAAGGAGTTACTATTTACTCTATTTAATGGAAGCTTGTAAAATACCGTTATTTTTACTTGTACCTACTGATGTTCATATGCTAACCACGAAATTTCTGCTTTTCAAATTCAACCTATTTAGCAGCAAATAGAACTCAAGTCATTCTGATATTAATAATTTTCCAATAGCAATTATAGCACGCACGAATCTATATACTGAAAATGTTAATCATTAAAACAAACCACATTTACCAAACTGTGAAATTAAAGGTTTTAGATTAAGCACATGCAATTATAATAACGTTTATAATATCTGGTAATGGTATTAAAAACAATGCCTGTAACTATCTGTAATAAAGTGAGATATTAACTTGAAAATCTAGGTTAAGTTAGATTTGGTTACTGTTCATAATATATTATATAATAGAGGTTAGTTTATATGTAATAGGTAAGGTTATGTCATAATACCTGTCTACATTTGAACTTAAATAATAATTCAATGGTATAATAATTTGAAGATTCGTAAATCAGTTGATATTATTATACGTAAACTGCGGTAAATGGGTACTAGATATCAAGAAAGGTCATATGTAAATTATCAAGGAGCTTATGATCGAATAAATTCTCTAAGAGAACGTGCATCCATTATAAAGTAAACCTGGTGAGTGGTAACAAAAAAATAGAGGATATCTTCTAATTCAAGTGTCATCCTAATTAAAATCGTAATGGCCTATTGGCTACGTTAGAAATTGACAGAAGCTATGTAAGTGATGATAACGCTTTTAACAAACAAGTACCTTATGTCTTATCAAGCATATTATTTCTTTTGAAACTTATAAACTTACGTTCATTTTTTACTTCCTTGTACTAAATAGAAAAACTTGTCATCTTAAAAAATGCCATCTTAAAAATCAATTCTGAGGAATTAAACAGAAGTATACTATTAATCATCCCCGAATTCTTTTTAACGATGTTTCGGTATTATACCCGTTTATGTGTACCTATACTTAATGTGTGAACCTCGCATTGCTAAAAAACCGTGAGCTCTATAATGTTGAAACTTTTTATTTGAGACATGTGTACGTTGTAACATTGTGCATCAACTTCATTGATTTTTTCCTTGTCTGCAGTGCTATCCTTTATGGTTAGTTTTCAAAATTTCCATAGAAATATTCATTTAATAATAAAGTAAATCTGGATTAATTTTGAATAATTTTTGTGTTTAGAAGGAGGGCCTGGTGGTTCTCGCTTCAGATTTTTGTAGACATAACACATTCAAGACTGCTTTTCCCATATTTGACAGGAAGAAATTTAATTACAAAACTTATCTTTAGCAATGAACATACAAATTTTACATCGAAGGTTGATTGTAGGTGTTATTGTCATTCAATTTACGTTATTTGGTCAGTAAAACATGACTAAGTTGACTCGGGCCCAGTAAATATGATAAAGTTAAGCTGTTGTTGTTTTAGTGAAGTAATCGACATTTAATCTCATACACTAGTTTTTGATGAGTTAGCCCAGTTAAGGGATTAACGGATCGGTAATTTACTTTACATTCAAATTACGTTTTAATTTCAATTTACGTTAGCAGGAATGGTTGGGAGCTTTCAGATAAACTGTTGTTTTTGTATCTGCCTAGTTTGGAATGTATTTTTGCAGGAATCCCTTAGCTAAAATCATTTTAGCTAGTTGTCTACAAATACTATAAATTAACACAGCATAATTATTTTTTATATTATATTTAAAATTTAAGTTTGATTTGAATATGGTTGTTATACGTGGATATTTTTATGTGCGTGATTACACAAAATTAATATAGTTCTTAAAAATAAAACTCCTTGCAGTGGTAATTTCCGATTGATATAAAATCAAGTGTGCTAAATAGAATTTCCTCTACAATTATCATTATTGAAATGATAAACAGACTTTCCTTATATTTCTACTTGGTTTAATATACTAAATACATAAATAGTAAAACTTAATTTAAACAACAAGTGAAAGCAAACTATTGACTGAGTTAAGTTTTGAAATACCATGTATAAACTGTGTTGATGACCCAATCGTTTGTTTTTTTACGTCATATAAATAAAGAAAGATATTATTCACTCTTAGATAACCACATACATATGTAACTGATATTCTCATACAATACATGCTAAAAAATTTGCTCTTAATTTGCGCCGTCGCGGACAAACAGTCATGTTTACGAAAAAATGTTTCAAATAAAAATTGTTTATTTTTTTATAAGGAACATTTTTTATTTTTAAACTTGTGTTCTATTTCTAACGGTTTACAAGATGGATCCTACGGGTCCGAACCTCGTAGATTAAATAGTGTTCCACAGAACGGCCATTCAATTGGCATAACAATTTTATTTACCTGTTAAGTCAGCGAGAAATTGAAGAACCTTTTGCTTTGTGAACATACAGATCAACTAATAAACCTTTGATTTTACTTTTTTGGCAGAGAAGTTGCGCTTTTCACTTAAATTTATGCATTTATTTGTACGCTTGCATGAAATGTAACTTGTTTGGCGTGGTTAATACTCCTTCACTCATATAAAAATGTCTTCAAAATAATAATTGCGCGAAAAAATTTTTAACTTTAAAATTTATAAACTTCTTGCTGTTCTTTTTAATAAAATAGCAATAACGGTAAGTATGACTGAAAACGGCAAGTTTGATAACAAAGAAAAATGAGGTTTTAGCTATGGGTCCAGTGTAGAATTTTAGTAAAATCAAGAGTTTGGTTTTACGTGTAGTGTGATTTTTCCGAAACGATTTTTCAACTATTTTAAAAGTTGTAAACTTACATGCCCTTTGTTTTTACATTTCTTTAACATAAACATACGAACAAAATCAAAAAAACCAACTCTCGACTCCATTTCCATAATTTCGTCACAATTCAAACTCTTTTTCCATAGGCTTGTTATGTTTTGATCAAAGCCTATTAATGAATTACATTTAGAAATGTAAAACTTTAATAAATTATCCAAACAAATAATACTCCATCAAAACTTCAACATAACCAAATAAACAAATAAATTAGTTAAATAAAAGCACTTTCAAGGCTAAATCACACAATACACAAACTTTTCGTATATAAATACAATTATTGTACGGCTTTTGAAACAATCACAAAAAGCTCTCTCTTAACATATATATACAAAAAACTCTACAAAATTATATTTTTAAAACAATAAGAAAATGGCACATTTAAAAACTTGTAAACAAATTATTATTATTATTATTATTATTATTATTATATTCTATTATAATAATTAATATCCTATTGAAAATAAAAACCCTTAGAATATTCTACTACTTTTGAGGTGGAAGAACCCTAATAACATAAATTTATCTAAAATAAAGAAAGCAATTGTGTTATATGTATAATATAAACGGCAATCATAAGCAAGCAAGCAAGCGGCAGTATAAGGGTTGTAAGTATGTAAGAAGGAGGGGGTTGTAGGTTAAAGAGTGTGTTGAAATTCTATGAAAAACTAATTACCAAGCAAATTTAAAGGTGTGAATATAAATATTTGTTAGAGGGAAATTTACATAATGGTTTGTTCGTAGTTTTCGTTCGTAGTATTGGTGTTGGGAAGTGTATGTGGAATAGACGGTATTAAGGTTTGTTTTAAATTACTCAGAATCGAAACATAAAATTTTTGGAAATTTTTAATAATCTTTGGATATGACAAATTCATTATCATTAACTGCCAGGTAAACGCGTCTACTTCAATTCAATTATTTACTTTTACCTCCGAACTAAAAAAAGGCGTGTTATAAGTTTGACCGCTATGTGTGTGTCTGTCTGTCTGTCTGTGGCATCGTAGCGCCTAAACAAATGAACCAATTTTTATTTTTTTGTATTTTTTGAAAGGTAATTTAATGGAGAGTGTTCATAGCTACATTTCAAGTGCGAAATTTCGGTTCCTTACCCGAAAAAATTAAAAATTTGCGATGATATTTCAAATCAGGTCAGTTTGGAAAAGGCTTTAAGGAAAAAGTCAATTTAATGGTGAGTGTTCTTTGATATTTTTCAAGTGCGAGTTTAGGCTTCCATAGCCGAAAAATTTGTTGGGGTTTTTTAAAATTTTACTTGTTTATTATGCACTTACAGTATAAGTGTCAAATATTCTCAACGCAAGACCTGAATTGTGTCAGAAAAGCGGAGTCATTTTTTCTCCTCATTGTTACGGTGGTGTACTGATAGGCTTAAGCATTTTGCATAAGATCTTCAAGTTCGTGCGCCGTAATGGCTTCTATTGAAGATGCTGCGTATGAATGACTTTCGAAGGCAGATATGTTTTTCAAAGGCTCCGAACGTAAAATGACCATGTTTTGCTGTTCAATACTACACATAGGATTCACTCTTAATTTAATAATGGCGATAATTAGCACGAACACTTTCGAATCCCTGAATTGCCCTAGGACTTTCCACCCATTTATTACGTTTGTATTGAGAGTTACTGTACTATTTAAAGTCGAAACTAAAAGTTGCCGACACCTTATAAAGAAAAGAACATCATTTAATGACTTCTGGAGTGAATAAGCATGCAGAAAAAGTAAGGTAAATAAAAACCTATAATTTATTTTTATATAGAAAACAAACCAATATAAATTTTGTATATGATCTTATATCGAATATTAGTTTCGCCGTTTCAAAGGCGGATATGCTTTAAAAATTTTTTCGCATTCGCGAAGTTCAATATCTCTATCCTTAGGCTTTACATGCTTTTCTTCACATTTATAGAGTGAGTAAGCAAGTTTCAAAAAGAATACCTGAATCTAAAGGAAATTTTGACAAACTTATAATGCACATCAATTTAAATTGTTGAATCATTCCTGTGTAAAATAATTAAAGAAATTTCTTCCTTAAAGATGAAGAACATTTTCCATAAACAGAGAATATCATCTTTTAAACAAATGTTAAATGTCATTGTTCAAAGAAATTCTTAATTAATATTTGCCGTCATTCTACAAGAAATGCTCAGCTACTAACTTGTTAAAATGTGATTGTTTATTCTCTTAAGATTAAAGTAAATCAAACATATAAATGTGGTATGAAATTTAATATAATTTGTGCTTCGGGGTAAAACAAACCTTGTATCTGTTTAAATATTGGACGATTATACTTTATCATATTTTATATATATGCGACTGCTGAGTGTACAGTATAATTTTTCGATAAAAATTTTTCAAAAATATTGGATATTATTTTTTTGTTAAAAATGTCGTGCCCATGTAAATACAGTATCTACTAATGAGTGTATTACGTAGGATTTAAGGATGAAAAATCTACAATCTTGTATTCGAAATTTTATACTGTCAAACTCTTGTTTTCATTATATTCAAGTATAACTTCAGTAAAGAAATGGACTATTACGAGATGTTGATCAAATTAACCCGGTGATAGTTCGTTATAAGAACACATAATCATATCGGAATCTATTTTTCGATCATGAGTTAGGGGATATAGTTAATAAATGAGTAAAAATATCCGCGTTGGAATTAAATATCTGTAAAATACCCGTCTCCGAAGACAAGGTAGGTCATTCAAATACTACATAATAGATTGCAAATTGCGATTTTCCATTTGCCTATTTTTGCTGAGTGAATGAAGTATAAATGAATGATTATTCTTGAACTAGTACACAATGAGATTGTGTTGTTACATGAGATGACGACGACTTGAATCGAGACATTATAAAATTAAAATTCAAAGTAACAACTTGTTATTCTGACATATTTGTACCACAAGATACAAAACCTATTATTAAAAACACAGTACTTAATAAGTAAGTAATAAATAACGTTTGCTAATGAAAACGGACAGAAACCTTCATTTGCCGAGAAGTTTTCTATCTCTATAATCTTAATATAAAGAATTTAACAGGCTTCCCATTATTGAAACTTAATTTTGGGTATTCTGTTAGTCATGTCCTTAATACTGAAATGTCAAGTTTAAGTAGGATATAAGTGCATAGCCTGGCTCCCTTGCTTTTTTTTGATAAGGAGGATAAATAAGAGATCGAGGTAGAATATTATGTGATGATATTTGTTTATAAACTTGCTACTTACCAGCGAAACAGACGAGTAAGATAAATAATTATCATTTGAGCATATTGGTGAATGATTCAATCAAATTGTATATTTTATCAATAACACATTCATATTAAAGATATAGATAGATTTTATAGCTTGTTCTTACTTAATAGAACTGAAATATTCCATTTAGATATCATATCATATCCTATTAAATACTGTATAGTTGGCAATTCTGTTATAAACTATTATAAACTATGTTGATGTTTCAACGTCTATATACAGACAATGTTATACAGAAACAATCTTTACAGCAAGACCTGAATGAAAAATATTTTTGGCGAAAATCTTAACTACTGGCAAATGGAATAGAAATACAGCCATCAGAGAGGTTTACATTTACTCTAAATTTCCTTACTATCGAATTGTTTTTTTTATTTATTTTTGGTTTCCAAAAAATAGCAATTAAGTCTGCATCATGAAAAAGTATATGATTTTTACAAACTTACAGAAAGAACAAAAATACAAAATATTGTTTTGAATTGTTAACCGACCGCTTAAGAAACGTACTAAATCGTATAACAGCATGCATGAGAATAATAAGAAAGAGGGATCCAAAGAAATCAAAATCAAAAGGTGCGAAAAGTCCCGAGCCTGATACAAAGATGTGACATCAATAGCACACATACAATTTTGAAATGTCTTGAAACCAAACGTCTGAAAATTTGATAATATATCTACCGGTTCTTTCTAAAATATTGAGGCTATGATGTTACTTGCCCTTGTATACGCATATTTCTAAAAAAGACTCCGCATATTTAACATTGGTTTTGGCTTTTGGTTAAAATTTCTTGAAATTGTTGGTATAGGGTGATATTTTCATCCACATCGAAATGGTTTATCAATTTAGGTTTTTTCATTTTCTGTACTTATTCTTGGGCAACAGCTTTTACATGGGTCTTAATTTCTTCTTGTATATTTTTTGAACTATTATTTTATACGTAAGAAGGTCTTCAATTTGTTTCATTACACTGTCTATTTTTGCAAACGGTTTCTATACCTATTGTTCAGTTTACATCTAGGCCTACTACGAGTATGACAGAATGCATGCGTACAGCAATGAATCTAAGAAAGAGGTTAGTTGTAAGATGCTAGAACTAGTTGTAAAACGCTTGGAGTTGTAAGACAGAGTTATGCAATTTCATATAACAGCTATAATACCCCTTACTTAGATGCATTACTTAACGCATATACTATGTCATAGGTACGTCTACAGAACGATTAGTATATAGAGGTACCATAGCATTTTTTTATATTTTATAGCTTTGTATTGCATTTTTATAATACTATCTCAACCCAAGCAAAACTCTGCAGTGCGGTACCTACCCGTGGCTAAAACAAGCAAGAGAACAAATATAATATCAATAGTAATTTACAATATTTTTATTTATAGGCAATTTTATTATAGATATGATATACAAATTGCGTAATGAATTGAATGCCAAAATAAATTTTCTACCCAAAAATGTTATAAGCGGTACATTTTTAGAATGTGAGTCTATTTTAAGTCAGAAGCCAGCAGGATTGAAAATGAAGGATAAATCATGCAATTAGGAAGATATCGTACAGACAGGAAAAATTGGGTGGAGAAATAATATATATGGTTTTGACATCGTAGACATTGATATCTCTAAAAAGCATTCGATAGGGTTGCTTGGCATATTTAACCTGAATACCTACTCCTTCAATAAAAAATTATCCTCTTGGAAAATACGTAAGTAAAGGTTTTTTTTGCCCTAAAATTTGAATTACATATTCTTCAATTTTCATGTGCATGCTATCAGCTACAATAATTAATCTATTCATGCGACAACACTTTACGGGCTGTAATTAGATCAATATGATAATAATTACTACTTATTTTTTGCTCCTTGAGAGATAATTTCTTTCACGCTTCAATCTATAACGTCTTAGACTGTGAAATCATGATAAATGAAGACATTTTTTTCCATAAAGTGGGTGTTTATTAGGATTGGAAACTAAGTTACATAATTATGCGTTAAATGAAACTGTACCCATGTCAATATCATTATTTGTTCTCGAGATATGCGAGACGAAAATTGAATCCGAACATACATACATGTGCACACACGGACATCCTTTTAAAAACCATATTATTCGAGTCTAAAGGCCTTGAAACGTGGAGATATGTCTAAATTTTCAATTTGCAAAATCAGACATTACAAAAACTATCCCTCTGGGAAGTTAATAAACGAAAAAAAAAAATCGGTTTTTCGAAAATACGGTTTTTTCTATTTCTAAGTTTTGAATATCATAGTTATACTTTACCAATCATGCGAAATAAGTTTAGAAATAGACGTGACTATTTTACAAATGAATTTTTTTTAGATATAAATATTTCTTTTTTTTTTGCAATATTAAGCATTTTATAATGCTTTAAAATTTGTACATTATTGGAAAACCGTTTAGTAAAGTAATTATTATAATGTAAATTTTATGCAAATTGCTTTTTATGATAAGGTATTTAACATTTAAGAAGGTTTTGTCTACGAGTTTTGCATATTCGTTGAAAATTTTACATTTTTTTTTCTCGTAATATTAAAATGTCATAAAATGTATTTATTATGATTGAAATGAGCTTAAAACAATGACCGTATTGTATGATATTGTGTATTGAATTGAATGGATAAAGTTTTTTACATCGCAATGAATAGTTTTTATGGAAATACATTGTTCTTTCCGCTTCTCTTTTATATTTTACACATGAATTAATAAGAAATATTTTTTGAAAATGGATGAAAATATATATTTCGTTTCTTTTTTTTCGTTTTTAGAACAAAAATGATTCAACTTATTTTTCAAATTTATCAGCATGTTTTTGCTTAAACAAGAATATGCCAATCAAAAATTATCATGTTTATATCGGAAGATTGCAAATGTTGGCAATTTTTAACTCCCGACCTAAAAAAATGGGGTCGCCTAAACGGATAAACTGATTTTGATTTTTTTGTCTCATTTGAAAGGTAATTTAATGGAGAGTGTTCTTAGCTAAGTTTCAAGTGTGCGTTTCGGATTCCATAACCGAAAAAACTAAAAAGTTGGTTATGATGTTCAAAATCGGTTCAATTTGAAAAAGTCTTGATGGAAAACGGTAATTTAATAGACTCTACATAGTCTTCATAGATATATTTCAAATGCGAGTTTAAGGTTCTGTACACGAAAAATTTGTCGGGGGTTCTATAATGTTTGTAAACTTCACTTGTATAATGTTAATTTGAGGTTAAACAAAAAAAAAATTTATCCATGAAAAAAATTAATAAAATCCACAAACATCAAACAAAATTGATAATTATAAAATTTAAAATTATTTCAAAGTTTTTTATTCTACTTATAAAAACTAAGTTCATTGAAAATATTGATACTCGGAAAATCACGAAAGAAAAAAGTATAATTATTTATTTAACCATGAAAAAGAGATTTTTATAAAATGAGATTTCTATACTTGTACACTGAAGTCTGAAAATATTGAGCTGCATTGAAACATACAGAAACAAGCTTTTATTTAGTTTTACCTGTCTCCTTGTGTGTCTGTAATCAAATCCTGCAAGTCAAATTTGATCGACTTAACGGTTTCCGATTGAGCTGAAATTTTGCATGCACATGTAATTTGGATGACAATGTATGGTAAGGTTGTGGCGTCCTGATTTTCCATCGTTTCCACCATATTTGATATATATACATTTTTTTTAGTTTAAATAAAAAATTTTAATAAAAATTCTTTTTAAGGGACAAGCTTTTATTGTACTAAAAAGTAGAAAGTAATTTTATCTATGAGTTACTCGGACCCGACTATTTTTAAAAACTTGAAGCGCTTAATATCAAGAATAAATCGAAAAATAATTAGGTATGTGGAGTATATGAGGCGTTCCCATTCATTTTTGATATTTTTAATTGAGCGCCCCAAGCTTTTATAGATAGTCGGGTATGAGTGACTCATAGATAAAATTATTTTCTAATTTTTAGTACAATAAACGCTTGCCCCTTAAAAAGTATCTTAACTTAAGGTTACTCAATGGTTTCTTTATGACTAATATTGTCAGAAAAATTAAAAATCTCACCTGAGCGTAACAATACCAATTAAATAAGGAAAGCAGGTGTTTGTCAATCTATGTCGTCGTTCTTAGATATTTCACAGTTTTTGAGATATACTTTCCTTATCGATTTAAAAAAAAGAAAATGTTGTTTGAATGTACAATAATGCGTAAAAAAGGTATGCCGGGAAAGAAAAACATTAACTATACATAAACAAATAAAATAATAAAATATTTCTTTGAAACATTAGTAAAAATATAAAATTTTTGTGCGTAAAAAAGGCGAATGACATCCCTAATATGAACTTTTTTGATACATTTTTCTGGCGATAACATTATACTTAAAAATAACAAATTAAAATATATTTTTGTTATTTTTATTATTTTTTTTTTAATGGAAAAACATCAAAGTGAATTTGTTATTTTTTTGTCATATATTTTTTTGACTTTGAGAAAAATCATATAATGGTTTTTTTTAAATAACTAATTTTATAGTACCAACCAACACATACACAAGGGAACCCACACACACGTAGGTATGTAATAAAATTTTATACAACGTGTTCTGTTATTGACTGCAGAAACCTAACTTCCCAAAACAAGCTCATGAAGAACAACAAAAAAACTCTTTTCCAAATTTGAATCTGAGGAATAATTTGGGAGATACGGGTATGGCAAATATTGATTCACTGATCATTCGATAACCAGTAGCCAATTATAATCAGTAGATATTAGTAAATTTCACTTAATAATGGAAGGGATTTTAAAAAAAGTATAAAATTATTAAACTGTCCCACTTTTTATATTTTTATTCTATTATTGTGAGAAAATAATAACATTTTATCATTGGATGTAAACAAACAAACCACACCCATTGTCGCATAGTTTGTTTGTTTACGTACAATAATGTTATTTTTTTTTCAAAATAATTTAATCAAATTAAATCATTTTATATTTTTTAAAAATCCCTTCTTTAGTTGAATATTATTAAATTAAATTTACTATGATCTATTGATTATCATTGACTACTGGTTATCGAATGATAGTCAGTGAATGAACAATTTATCAATTTTTCCTTACCCGTATCTCCCAAATATACCTCAGATCCAAATTTGGAAAATAGTTCTTTTGCTGCTCTTGATGCAGTCTAGGTTTCTGCAGTCAATCACAGAACACGTTGTATACCATGAAAATAATATTGATAAAGTAAATGTTTGTTTATATTAACATTAATTTTTAAATAAAAATTATTTTATAAAAGTCAACGCTCGAAAATTAGGTGAAACTTGAGAATAACCTGAAATAAATACGAAATGAGCCACTTATTATATAGTTTGGGCTTTAATACAAAGGTTTTTTTTTGTTTGGAACACTTGTCCGATGTTCAAGAAACCTTAAATTAAATTAAAATGGCAAGCATTGGGAGTTTATATCAGGCTCGCTTATATCCGGTTAAGTCGAGAGTTTATATCAGACTCATCCAAGGTTCATTAAAAGATAAAATAATTGTTTAGAAAAGAGCTAACATCAAAATAAAAAAAAAACTTTCGTCAATTTGGCATAATGCTTTAGAGGACAATGTTGAATACTGTATACAAACAGTTGTAAATATAATCTAACAATAGATAGAGAAATGAACATATTTATTCTGAAACCGGGAAAAGAAACATAAATTCATTTTTTTTATAGAGCAGGCGCTATATAAAGTTGAGTGTGCAAAAAGAAAATGCGGTACTCGGATTTTGCATACTCAACTCTATATATCTGCACACTCAACTCATTTTGCACAGTCAACTCTATAGATTTAGCAATTGATTCTTGTTCAGAAAGCTTATAGATTAATACTCCGGTTGTTGCCAGAAACAATATTGGTACAATTTTTGTATATGAGCCCCCCTGCCCAGAAAGAGTTAAATGTCAATTTTTTGTACAAAATAAAGCTATTCGGCGTTTTTTGGGTAGTTTTGAGTCAAAACGCACGTTCTGATTTTTTCCCAAAGTTCACCGTTTTTGAGTTAGTAACAGTTTAATGTTTGGAAAAACTCCAGAGAGGTTATTTTCAAAAACTGAAAATTAATGCATTAATAAATTTTTCAAATTTTCAAAATCATAACAGAAAAACGGTGAACTTAAAAAAATTACCCAAAAAAATGTAGATTTATTTGTTTCAAAAAATTGACATTTAACTGTTTCTGGATAGAGGGAGTGATATATAAAAATTGAACCAATCGGGCTTTTGGCAACATCCGGAATATTAAAATCCGGTCATCGGATTTTGCATACTCAACTGTACCTAGCGTCTGTTTTATTAGATATTATATACAGTCAAGTTCAATTATAAAATGTCTTATTTACATGTTATTTGTATTTATAAAACATGAAACAAAAAACGACTTTGTTTTAATTACTGCAAGAAGATAAATAAATAAAGAAATATAAAAAATTTGTTATGAGCACCCACACAACTTCTATATAAACTACCAACAGTTTTATTTCTAAACAACGAACAGTATTATTTCTACCTAAGTGGCAGCTCTATTGATTTTGACTTTTTTTAACATCCTTCATATTCACTTGATATGTATTTATGGATTTATGGATCTAGGATGTAAAAAAATCTCTTTCATCAAATTATACCCACTTTCCAATGTTCTAATATCGATAAAAATACAATAATAGGGTACTTTTTTGATATCACAATAAACCTTACCTGTAATAATTTATTTTATAAATAAAAATATATCAAAAATATAGTATCTGTACATTTTTTTTTAAATTATAGTGTGTTAAGGATGTATGAGCATGGTAGTGGGGGCACAAATTTAAAAATAGATATTTTCAATTTTGATGATAAATTTATATTATTACTTGACGATATAAGACGAAAAGTAAGAATAAAATTTTTCGATATCTGGCTTAATTTTCAAAATATCGAAAATTTGTTTAATTAGTTAGCTTTCGATATTTCGAAAACCAAGACACATATCGAAAAATTTTATTCTTATTTTTCGTCTACATTCATGAAGTTATAACAAAATTCATCATCAAAGTTGCAAATAAGATAAAAATAATTTCAACCCTTAATCTACCCTGCTCTTACATCCCTTATATGGACGGTGACACTTAGTTTTTTTCTTTTCTAATTCATTGCTAATATGTTTACTTTCTATTAAAAAGTTTTTTTTTAAATTTGTTTTCATTCATTCCAAATGAAAATTATCAAAAACTTCCAAAATATGTCGTTTTTTGAGATTCCTCCATAAGAGCCAATGTATTTTATATCGATTTTTAATGACTTTTTTCTTAAAAATTTGCACGGTTACCTAAGCTGAAATTTTAACCACATATTCTTTGAGTAAAAGACTACCTACAAACAAATTTTGAGCCTTTAAATCAAACATTGTTGTCATGCTCATACATCCTTAACAACATGGTCGTTACATAGTGTCAAATTGCATTGTCTTATAAATGGCAAATTTAATAAAAAATAAATACAAAAATTTTATTATAACTTATTATACCTAAGTCGCCCTGGTAGCTCAGTTGGTTAAGGCGTAGCCAATACCTCGGTCCTCGGTATGCCCAGGGTAGCGGATTCGATTCCAGCCGTAGCAAAAAAAAAAAAATGGGCTTGTGTAGTGCATGGTATATGCATGAAGGAAGTGCTCTCAGCCTCTGAAATTGAGGAGCTGATAAACGAAATTATCAGTGGAAAAGGTGGTAAAACACATATATGGTATCAAAATGGGCTCTATAGCCTAAAAGTGTCCTTCGTGGACAGCCAATATTACCTAACCTAGCCTAACCTATTATAACCTAATTTGGATGGATAAGCCATGTCTAAAAAATAAACCGTAAATGAATTATTAAAATATGTACCTAGAATTAAGACAACAGAATTTGCTGTAATCAACATAGTATGGAATACAGTTAAAAAAATATTTTTAATAATAAATAGTTAACTTGCTTTTCACATAATATTATTAGGCATGGAGGTAAAAAAATACGATGATAATATTTGTTACCAGGTATTCATGAGCACGATATATATTTTCAGTGTCAGTATTATTTACATTAAATAAAACATTAAGTAACTTAAATTTAATTTAATTGTATTTAATATTAATAAAACGAACGAACTTATCATATATCAAACTTGCTTGGTTGCTCTAGTTGTTGGTAACATTCTATATTCCATAGGACTGGTGTAGGTGTTTACTTTGATGTAACTTACAGTAAGTATTACATATACCTACGAATATAAATTATGTCACGAATATGTCAACAAATAAAGTCACATTTCTTACTCCTATGTTTAATTAATATAAAGCCTACTACATAATACTTGTTACGAATGTCAGCTTAAGACTTTCTCAGATATCGTGAATTCAAATTTTGCTAGTTATATTATTATAAAAACTTACCCATAAAAACCAAGTTTTATTACACTATCTTTGTAAATTAAGTTTTATACGCAACCTTTCGTGCAAAACGGACCGTGTCGTCACAGACTGAAGTTGATACGATGTGTAAAAGTTTTTTTTTTGTAATAATTTTGCATTTAGGTCTCTCCTTCACACTTTGATAAATCACATCCTTTGTTTAAGCAGTGTTTTATTGAATGAATTTTATTTTTATGAATGTATTTATTATTAATTGATTAATATAAGATTGGGTTAATTATCTCGCAAATTAGGTCTAAGATCCAAATTGGTTAAGAAAATTTTCTTCTTCTTTTTTCTCAGTTTATTCAAGAAGCAAAAGGTCAGCCTGTAGTCAATCATAGAACTCGCGTCACGTAAGGTCACCTCAATATACTTCCTTCAACTGTATCACATTTAACGATCGTAAAAATTATATATAGCGATAACACTTGTGATATTACAACAAGAAAATTCAAATTCAAGTCCATATAGTGTAATTATTTTTTCGAAAATCGAATAAATTCGGTACAAATCTACTGTAAGACTTTGGATAACATCTACAAATATAGATCGCAACAGTGCCTAATATGGATCAGATATCAGTTACATAGGCATGCATATTTCCAACAAACATTATAACATGTTATAATGTACGTTCATTTTGAATTAAACAAAGTTTGTTGTCGATAAGTACTTATAGGTATTAAAACTTAATAACCACATTGTAACCACACACAAAACCATATTTAATAATCTCATAAATTCATTATCACTTTTACTCACTCCTATATCTATTAGCAGTACATTTGAGGGCCTCATACTAGACGAAAATTTACAGATTTTGAGATATTTTGCTAGTGCATTCCATTTGTTATGAAATAAAGTGTGTTGGATTTTGATGGTTGTTAGAAAATAATAAAATCTCTTGAGATATAGAAATATTGTATGTAATTGTTTAAGTATATCCAGCAAATGGTATATACGGGAACCCCGCTCATACAGTTTTCTTTAGCTGGTACATAGTAACTAAACTATCAGAGGCCTCCACTGAACACGTCTGCACGCTCAACGTTCTTTTTCAAATACTACATATTGACTCAATGAAATACAGTGAGTTGTCTGCAAATTCTGACCAAGGCTTGCATAGAAGGTGCTGATTAAAAGTTATAATAGGCATATTCCGAGTATTTTGGGTGTACAGGCTATGTGAGGTCACATAACACCAGGATAACAGGCCATGCATATTTTGAGTTGCTTAATGAATTTTATCTCAAATTTGCTCAATCGGGCCACTGTTTTTGCCTAGGCTGAAAACTTGTGTTATTTTTTAGCAAAATCGGCTAATTTTGAATGGGAGTATGAATCATACAGCTTAAATAAATAAATAAATTGAACAAAAATTACATTTAATTTTTGGGTGTAAACAAAAATTAAACGTAGTTTGCAGGTACGCTCTTTTGGCATGAGACCCTCCATTTCTTCTAAGGTATCGTCTTCTTATGTTACGAAATTTTGTATTCTATATTCGAAATTTCACTTTTCATAATTTCTCTTAAAACTGAAAGCTCATACCTATCTACACAAAGTTTGAAAGTTTGTATAACATGTAACTAAATAATATTTGAGTAGAATTAATAGATGTTTCGAATAATATTATCGAATATTTTCTCCGAATATGTTTTATTCATATTGTAGTTATGTAACGAGTATATGAAAAAGGCATGCTGAGTATTTTATTTCATTTATAAAACATACAGACATGTACAAAATGACGAACATATTTTCATAAAGTTTTTAGTCTATACATGAACCTTTTCTCTTTAGCGGACCACGTGTTGTATTTGCATGAGTTTTTTAAAATTGGTTATTTTACTCAAGAAATATTAAATAAATTCCAGGCAAGTTCACTTTGCTAACGCAGTTAAGAGGAGGGTGAACACTATAAATGGAAGTGCGGCTTTTACATTATCAGTTTCAATGAACCGTTTGCCTTAAGCAAATCGTGTGTTATCGCAATTTTAACATAGTTAATGTTTCCACCGTAAAATTCGATTATTCTCGTTTATATTTTCAAACATACCCGAACTTAATAATGGCCATTATGAAACTTAAAAAATTTTCCTCATTCTTGGTGTCCAGAATATAATTCGGTTTGCCCATCGATCGATTTTTGATCGTAGAATGTGTCCTGTCCAGGTCCACTTTAATATACCTTTTTAGCAATAAACTTGCTGAGCGAATTTGTTTTTTTGAATGTATTACCTTATTTCTAGTTTTATCTCTCCAGGTAGTATTGAGTATACAGCGTTCCCTTCTTCTCCGGCAGAAATCCAGTTTATTGCTAATCACGTGTGTTAAAGCCCATGATTGACATCCATACGTTAAAACTGGTGCTATGCATGTATCAATTACTTGAGCTTTCACTGGATGAATGGATGGATGACTGAATGGCCGGAATGAAATATCCGATGTTAAATTTGGTGCCACCAATATAAACAATATTTCTTGACAAATTGATGAAATTGTTTCTTCAAAATGTGTGTTCCTTAAATTTCAAGAAAGTAATTTATTACTACTTTATGTACTCTTTCCACATGAAATAAATCGTTCAGTATCGAAATACATAGATATACATCTAAAACTAGTCAAAATGAATGTAGTCTTCTTATGATTATTATTCTTATACATATATACAGATCTTTTACAACCGTAAGCTATTTACATCATCTGAAATGTGTGTACTCCTGTATGAAAAGAATGTCGTTTAGCCTTATCTCGTATTGAATGTTACATAAAATACTGTAAGCAAAAACATTTAAAAATGTTCGAATATTTTATCAATTTTAAATCGAACACATATCTCTCGTTTCAAATAATATATATGTGCATATGTTGCGATATCTGTATTTGCATTGTGGAGTTAGTTATCTTTGGTATTTATATTTTATTTTTATCGTACGATAAAAATATATATTTGATCGTACATTATAACGTGGTAAATATACATACAAAATCCATAAAGATACCAGAAGTACTTAGCCAGCCTCTAATGAGATCCTTTTTATGCGGTAAGTCAGTTTCGGAAAAATGTTTCAAACAAACATTGTTCGTTTTAAAAAATGGGGCATGTCCTAGATACCTTGGATATGGTCTTAACCTTCAAGGTTAGTAAAAGAGTATCCATACCGGCTGAAACCATTATTATTCAGTTTTGAGTATCTTCGTGGATTATAAATTCATGGCAAACTGAATTGCTTAAAAAAGTTTTAATTTCCTAAATGACCTGGGTGAAAAAACCAGGTGACCTCGGTTTTTGGTGTCATTTTTTTGTTGTACTTTTTTTCGTTTTACCAACCAACAAGCAAATCAGAACGAACGAGCGATAAGGAACATATTTCAAATAATGAATTATGATAATGAGGTATATTGCGTTAACGCCTATTTATACTTAAATATAGAACGATTTTGTTTCATACTCTGAAAATATCAAACTTGTTCTGTTAGTGGATATTTTGATTTTGGTTAGTTGTGTCACCTGTTTTATGTAATCGATTTTTTTGGCTGGAAGGCTGGAATTATATCTTACATTAATTCTCTTCACAAATACTCTATCGGTATGCATACATGAACTTATTTTATACATTTTTAGGTTAGATTATTTTTATATATATTATATATACCTAATACTGAGTTTATAATATTGCAAATGCAATAAACTATCCGAGAATATTACATTTCTATAAATGGTTTTTGCAATACCAACTGTATTAATTGTGATATCAAGCAAACACCAACTAAGCCTTCCTAATATTCACTAAACGGTCAGTACGGATCTGTTTTCATTACAATCCATGAGAACTGTTACCCAGAGAAGATAAAATAATCATAAAACATTTGATAATCTTTGGGATATTAAATTAGAAAACTATTTCTAATGGCTTTTAGCATGATCGGTCTTAGAGTGCCTATATGCGATGCTATTTTTAAAGGGCGATAATTACGAAACATTTCTAAGATGGTCTTAACGTAAAAATAGCTATCCTATGAATAATACTTAAATCGATAAAGAAATGAAAAAATTGGACATAAAAGTGTATTACTTTTAATGTAAAAACAAGTTTCTCTTCTGTGAACTAGCCCAAGACGGGCTAGACAACGGAGACACAGCGGTGTAATATTTTCAAAATTTGAATTTGGGCCGATCCCTTAGAATGCTGTCTAGTCTATTTTATTCAAGATTGAATCCATAATAAAGTTTTCCATATGATTTTCTTGGCATAGAAGTTTAGTTTTATAATACATATTGTGTACCAACACCGTTTGTATTTATCACCTAGTTTTTCATTTAATTTATACGCATTATCTTATACACATTGAATTGATGTGAAATTACCTAAATAAATTATAACCATCAGAACTGTTTATCAAAAAACTTTTGTTCTTGCGTGAATCAAAACTGTTTAAAACTTTTTAAAAACTCATATTTTATTTATCCTAACGAAATCACAAATGAGAGAGACTTTACTATCAAGTAATATCTATATTGTATAGGGTGTTTCAGAATAGCACCAGGTTTCTTATATTTTTCAACATACAATGCCTATCTAATTAACATTAATGATAGATAGTCAATAAGAAATATTTATTTTAAGAAGTTCATTTGTTATTGTTAATGTTTATTTCATATAATTAAAATGTATAATGGGAAGCCTTGGGAAATTATGTAATACTAGTTACTCATCCCCTTCGTTTAACTTTAGAAAAACTACCACTATATAGGCTTTACTTCCCTTGTCCTCACTTATTCCCTCTTTTGTTAACAATTTCTTAGTTTTTAATTACCTGTTGTGGAAGCATAATTTCTTTTTCTAAAATAAAAGTAGCCCAGGGTAGACCCTACTATCATTATCATTATGTTCCATAAAACGTTCATCAATGTTTCGTGAAAATTGATTATGGCAGTGGTTTGTTTGAAACTCGAAAAGAAAAAATAAAGAGGTAGGCAATTTCATCCTCAAATTTTAATCCTACAAAAAATTAACCAAATTTGGAAAAGAGTTTGGAGCAAGATTTGAAAGAAATATTATTTCAAACAACTTTTGTCATAATCTTTTTAACATAAAATATTTAAAGAGATAAAAGAAATTTTGAATTCAAGAAGGCAAACATTTCTTTTGCAACCTGCAATTAATATTTCTTACATATCATAAAATTGCTACGGGCTTTAAATCGTATCGAAAACTTCGAAGAATGATTTTAAGTAAGTAAATTAAGTAAAGTAAGATAGGTACTTTATTTTTCGTGCTATTAAAAAGATAATTAAAATCGATCGAAAAACGATGGCGCCTCATTTTTTTGATTCCGCGGGAAGAATGAAAAATATTATTGTAATTATTGACAACGATGAAAAGAAATTTGCGATATTTAAGATTATTAGTTCTCCCTCGCAAATATAAAAATTAAGAAATAAGAAATTTGAAATACTCTGTACCTAAATAATATTAATCTAGTTACCTATAAACTAAATATTTTTCAATTAGTAATTAGATAGATTAAGTTTTCATTAAAAGTTTTCAGTTCCACTTAATTAATTCACTTTCGTGTTATGAATTGAAAAACTTTAGTATTTTAATAGTTTCCCTAATTTCATATATAAATAGTTAAGTAGTATGATGCCAAACATGTAGCTAGGATTTCTGTATACTTACATACTTTACAGAATACTTATTACAACGTAATATTAGTAATACGTATAATAAGTATGGTCTTATTATTTCAATAATTCGTACAATGGTAAATTGAAACGATGGCAGACATCTTTGTAGGTATAAAGCATGCATATATTTTTTGGACTTGAGACAAATAAATATTGTCTGCGGGTGTAATCTCCAGGTATTCCAACAAGAATGAGTAAAAGTAATATTGAGAGATCCATTTTTAAATTGATAAATACTTAGAGAAGATAATCTTCTCGACAACATGACATGTCGGTAGTTTTCCACACTTGAGTGACTTTAAATTTGTGTCGGGCAAGGATCGCACTCCGTTGTTGTGTCGAACCAAAGTTGATAGTGTCGAAGAGTCTTTTATCTTTTTACAAAAATAAGGAAAAAACAGAAATTGACGGGGCAGTTAAAAATCTAAGGAGCGCTTAACTCAAAAAGAACTACTATTGGAAACAATTTAAAAAAATGTTCGATAGCAATATGCCTATACTATTCATTTTATAAAGTAAATACTTATCTGAATTATTTAGAGACAGGTGTTATTGTACTTAAATTGGCATTTATATTATGCAAATATGGATACTTTTACATTATGCTATGACTTATACCTTTGATAACCTATCAACAAATAGAACTCACTGTACATAGTGGTACGAAAATATATACAGTCAAACCTGAATAAGCGAGAGTTCAAGGGATCACAATCTCATTCTCGCTTATAGAGGTTTCTGACTAACCCGAGTTTCTCGGTAGTGCAGGTACATGGGTAGCGTTTATAGAGGTTTTGTCATTTGTTACTGTATGTCTGTATCTTTTATGTTTGTATGTATTTTTATTGTAGCTATAGTTCCTCCTAAATAATATAAATAAATAAAGCTCGACTGTCGCTTATAGAGATATAGATAGTCTCACTTACGGAGGTCCATGAGGGAAAAACGACTGTCTTCTACAGGGGTTTCAGTTTCTCGCTTTTGGGAGCTTAAAATGACGAGTCCTGGCTATTACTCTCACTTATAGAGTTTTCTCACTTATCCAGTTCTCACTTAGCCAGGTTTGACTGTATATGGTGAAAGTATGAGTGATACAGACACAAAACTTCAAGTCCCTTGTTTTAAGTAAAGCTGCAATTTAAGTTGAATTAAATTTTTTCCTTGGATCTGCTGAAAAAAGTAAGGGGAATAAACACAATTAGAAAAACAAATATTATGTGAACTATCAAATTGACAGATTTCATCTGTCAAAAACTGTATGTGTTTTTATTTTATATTCCAAATATTATATTAAATATTAATGATTTAATGAAATTTTGTCTGCATCGAGCGCTTTGATCGATTCAATAATATAATACATATCGTCTAACGCGCCTATGTTTTCACTTAAAAAAAGCAGCATTTTCAAGTGATTCTTCTTGTGCTTAAACGTGGGTCCTATCCATCTTTAATATATTAAGATGATTGTAAAGCTTGATTGTAGTATTGTAAAAAAAGTTTTGGTTTATTGCACGGTACATACATATAAACCAAATACATGCTTTGTAGTCAAGTAATGAGTCATTTTTAGCTTTAAAATTCCACGCAACTACTAAATATATAATATAGATATCGCTCTTCAATCATCAATAATCAAACTATAGTCGTCTCTGTTCATCAAATGATGGATCTTCGATGCACTCATAATTAATAGTTTGGATTTTTTTTTAAACAATAATCTTACTTAGTTTTGGATCATTCTGTATTTATACGATTCCAAAACTTTAATAGTTTTACTTTGCAGATACAACACCCCATAGTATCGACGTTATATTAGTAATGTTTTTGGTAATGGGCTTTTGTTGATAACTATTACTTGGTTCTACTAAACTACCCTATTGCAACCACTATCCATCCATTCTAAGAGTAGCAGAATCATGCCCGACAACACCAAACCTATTTTAAATAAATTATGCATATGATGAGCTAGCTTACTACGCAACTCTCTAACTTTATACGAAGTGTTCCAAAAGTATGCAAACTACTGAATAATTTTTCGTTTTATTGTCTATCTGTCTGTTTGTCTGTTTGGTACAAATCTTGTATGCGAAATGAAGATAATTACAGCTACGATAAAGAACTGAAAATTTTAGCATATGTTTAAATCGTATGACAATATATAAAAATATAATTAAAACAAGGGTTCTGATAGCGCTGAAAACCTAAAGTGCTTTTTCCTTCCTATTGCTTCCACCATTTTTTGAAATCCCTAGCTTTTAACTCTTCAATTTTGAGTAAACTTCTTTTTATAGTATACTTGTGGACAATGAAATCCAACACTTTGCTGTACATCAGGTATATTAGGTGGTTCAAAACTACACATTAACCAATATGTGTTTTAATGCCACCAAATATATTTGATATACAGCTTTGCTGCAATTTTATTGTTCGCAAGATACATTCTTCAACTTTTTATTGAAATAAAAGATTGTTATGCAAAAATTATTTCAAAAAAATTATAAATTATTGTATCGCAATATGGTAGAAGCGATAAGAATCGCAATTAGTTTTCCAGTGCTCCCACACTATTAATTTATTATAATACTATTATATTGCAGGTATTGTCACGAATGAAAAATGCCCTAAAATTTTTTGTTCTTTACAAAGAGTTACTTTAACGACATCTAAGCAAGACATGTAGGAGTGTTTTTATTGAGTCCTATTTATAACTTAATGGAAACCAATATACAGTGCGTTCATTGCAAAAGTGTACACCCTTCATAACTTTTAACCTGATGTCATTATTGTTTTGTGTGAAAACACGTCGATTTAGATATCGAGGGAGAAGTTCAAAAATGGTACCGAGAAAATTTTAGGTTTCAGTGCGTTGGGATGGGACTTAAATAATCAAATCGGATTATTTCTGTTTATATTATGAAAATGGAAATTTTGATAATTAGTAAGTTGTAGAAAATCACTGAAACTCATATTTTATCCCCTGATCATAATTTTTGTTCTATAATATTTGGTTTTATATATTTGTAATTTTCTTAATAACATTAAGAAAATCTTACCAGAAGTGTCAGGCAATAGAATAATTAATATTAAAGTGGTTTATGCCGTTATTTTCATTATCTGAGAAGTTGAATGTGTGAACCTGGATCGCATTCACATGGACAGTTTGGTTAAAGTACCAAGCTGTTAAATTTTAAATAGATAAACATTACGTATTTGCTTAATTTTCATCGATAAAATCGTTTGATAAACTGTAATATAACAATTTAAAGTTCTAATAACTACAGAAAACTATTATTTATTGTTATAAAAAATAGCTATTATTTAAATTATTAGGCCAGGTGAAATTATTATTATTAATATTATTTTTATCACAAGTTATTAGAAACTTTTATTTAAATTGCAATGTATGTATGTATGTGTCTTTGTCCGAACTCAACTCAATTTGATTATCAACACTGAGGCAGGAGTGAAAACAAATCCAATCCAACACAACTCAATGTTTGAAGCAAATGTGTGTTTTTTTTTTAAACAATAACATTGTAACAATTATGAAAAGCTTTATGGGGCCATACAAAACATCAACGCCAATAAAATTATAAGATTCCATTAAAATAATTAAATTGATTTTCTTGAAGTTGACAAGGTTAAGACTTTAGGACTCGCAATAAATTTATTCAACGTCTTAACAATATGGTCAGTTGTTCAACTGTATCACACTTTTGAAACATCATCTGTATAATACATCTAACATGGTGAACTCAACGAGTGTGAAATGTATTAGTGCCTATTTTAATGCTTTCTCTCAATACCGGTAATTGTATTAACGGAAACGGATATAAAAGTTCGTCGACTATCATCTGTCAGTATACATGCTACACATATTATATAGATGTAATACTTTACTATTATTCCATGTTTTAACTTAGTTATAAATTAGATATTCGAAATGGACTTTTGAAACACACAGACATTGATCCTATTTTAAAATTAATCTATAATATAAAAATGAATCACTGAATGTGTTGATAAGCGCAAATCTCGAAAGCAACTGAAACGATTTCACTAATTCTGTTTATATAATATTCTTTGGAGTACGAGGTAGGTTCTTACTGAGCGAAAAATTTTAAAAATTGGCTGAAAAAGTCTAAAAACAACACTTTTCTATATTCTTATACAGAAGATTCGTAATAATAATTAAAAGTCAATTGGAATTAAATACAATACCATAAGCTATGAGGGTTAGTAGAGGGGTTCCGGGAAAGAATGGGTATAAAAAAAATAATCGACTGTTAGGCGGTACGAAGTTCGCGGGGTCAGCTAGTATAATTAAGCAAGAAAAAACAAACAATTGACTGAGTTAACTTCACTTCAATCACTTTTTACGTCCTGTGTGAGCTGTGAAAATTTCAGCTTGATATCTTTTTTCGTTTTTGAGTTATCGTGTTGACAGACAGACGGACAGACAACCGGAAATGGACTAATTAGGTGATTCTATGAAAACCTATACTAAAATTTTTTTCGTAGCATCAATATTTTTAAGCGTTACAAACTTGGGACTAAACTTAATATACTATGTATATTTCATATATACATGGTATAAAAAGATTACAGTGAATTGTATGAAACTAATGATACAAATGATAAAGATGGTTCAATTAGGGAAAAAATCGTTTAAAAATAAACTTAAAAATTTATTTCGTATAATAGGAAAAAATAAAAAAACAATATTTTTCGTTTTTCAATTAAAATTTTTAATGAAGAATCTGTTTTTATATATTAAAAACTTGTTATGAAAATGAAAGAAAAAAATGATACAAGTATACAATTTACTGTTTAAAATGGTTTTGTGTAAGGAAAAACAAGATGAAAATTTTTCTATTTATACAATGTGATCTTTAAAAGCGATAATATTAAAAATGTCGGTAAACTACGTATTTATGTTAAATTTGGCATAACTATGTTTCTGATTCAGTTGTACAAAGTGCATTTTTCACTGCTTATTTACAGCGTATTCTCCCCAAAAAATATATTCCATCACGATGAAATGTATTTTGAAAGAACAAGTTTGTAAAAGATTAAAATGGAACTAAAAAACTTCTTAGGCAAGGTCGAGACCTAACCTTTCGAGATCAGAATGTTTAAATATATGAGATTTAACGAGATCAAAATGCATTAAAATCTAAATAAGTTGTCAAATTTTTAGAAATTGATATTAGATTGATACCAATTTCTTTAATATTGTTTCATATTCTGTCTATACATTTCTTTGACAAATATGAATATCAATAAAGTAGCAAGGTCCCGTGAAGCTTATATAGCCGTTACATGTTTCATCCAATAAACGTTCAAGCTAAAGCCTTGTCTTGTGAGCAAGCAGAAATTGACAGTAGAAAAATATAAAAAAGTGCTTTCATTTGAATATAAACTGATGGCATACTAATGCATGAGGGTATTTATGCGTTATCGTACCGAAATTATACGGCAACGAATTGAGATTAGCAATCCGAAATGACAGTCAAGACATTTTTAACGTCTTGTTTTGAAAAATATAAGAAACAACTTCAATAGGTAGGTAAATCACACGTAACTCAGAATTCTTCATTCTAGAAATATGTGGAATGTGCATCTTTCAGTCCCCTACGGAGTAGAAATTTGGGAAAATGGAAGAATTTGACCTGTTATCATCTTATAGTGTAAATATTCGACGAGCTATTCTCATTAATGCCATTTAAATTATATCATACCGTACTTATGTATGTGCATTGTTACAAATAAAATATCAAAAGAGGCAAAAAAAAAACATTGTCAACCATATTAAAAGTGTAGTAGTAAAACAAAGAGAATGTGTCAAATCATTTATCTAGAAATCACTCAGACTTACTTTTGTAACAAAAAAAAAATCTCGAACCAGACACAACTGTATGTCGAATCTACTTCATGCTTTTATGAGAGGAAACAAAGAGCGTTCGCTCTATGTCAGAAGTGTTATTATAAACCTCACACTACATGCGGTTATATTATTTTTACACATTTCCTTGTCCATCGTTTTTAACCAACTATAAAAAAGGAGGATGTTGCCAATTCGAATAAATAAATAATTTTTAATTCACATTGATGATGGCGTTTTAACCACCCAATAATAATAGGAGCTATAACTTTTAAAGCGTTTGCTCCTAACTTTTTGTCTCTTTTTTAAGATTTTATTATGAAATTCTTAGAAGTTATAGCATCATTATTCCTTCATACCATCTATTCTTTCAGGAATTTAATCATTTAAAAGCTGTTAATGTTTAAATTCCCTAGAAAAATAAAAACTTTATAGTAGGTATGTACTGTCAAATCTTATAATTTCTGTTACAGGCATGCAATTGTCTTTAAGTTCAGTAAGTTAAGAATCTTTCATCTTTTCCAAAGTTGTTGCTGTAAAGATAGCTTTTAGAAGCATTGAAAAAATACAAAAACAAGGGAAAGTCGAAACGATGCAACCATTTTTAAAACGCATTTATAAGCTTGGTAGGTATCTATGTATCTATTATACGAAATTTTTGAACGTGATTTTCACTTAAAAACGTCGGATTAATTTGAAACTTCACTCAATTATCAAGGGCCGATGACAATATACCTAATAATTTAGTTTGTCCGATTATCCTGATCAGGGTCTTCAAAATTAACGATTTAATTTTAAGAATAAAAAAGCAAAAATAAATAAGAGTTTTAAAAAAAACTAGACACTCTTTTATCTGGGTGAACTAAAAATTAGAAAATAAATATTAAACTAAAAAGTAGAAAATTATTTCTAACCTTTATTACCTGTATTATATAAGGTTTTTTTATATTTGCTAAATTTTGCATAGAACCCAGCTAATTCTTTTTGCATCGAAAATAGTTTATGGCATAGCATTCTGAAATTTATCGGATTTGATGGTTCTCTATAAGTACATGTCTCTTGTTAAATTGAAAGCGTCTCTTGTTAAATTTACCTTGAAAAATAAACTAAACCCTCAAATGATTTTTCTCCTCGAGTGAATATTACGCTAAATACATGTGTTAGTGTTATTACCTATTTTTGAACTTATATCTGCAATCTGCAAAAGTTTTAGCACTTCTCCGCTTTTGATCTACTTACTTTGAGTTTAATTTAACATAAACTTTGACCGTGTGGCCCCTTCATTTGTCAATATACAAATTTTATAATCTCGGGACAAAGAGTTATGTGCTTAAATGAAAAAAAAAACAGCGTTTTTCGAAAACTGAATTAAGGAATGTGAATCAAAAAGAATATATCAGTTTTAATTTTAAATGAGTATTGACTTTGTTCATAAAGAAATTATTATTTGTAGAAGTATTTATAAAATAATTTCTTAGAACATTTTTATATCAGTTGATTTAAAAAAAAAAGTTTTTTTTATCTGGCATATGATCGGACATTCAGATAAACTAGGGAATTATAAATACTTTTTATCCATTACCAGAATGTAGTGAATATAGGATATTATTATTTATTAAAAACATTTTTTCCTTTCCAATTCCATATTTCAAAACTAATACAGTCAGACAGTAAAAAATAAAGTTGAGGGATAAAAATAGATTCTAGAAAATTCAGTATAATTTTTTATCTTTATAACACTAAGTGTAGCACCAGACCTGAAGAACCCAATCGTATTATATTTGTAATCTGGTATTCGTAAGTAATTTTTTATTATTATAGTAATTAGATAGTAGCTGTGAGTTAAACTGAAAGGGGTGAACTGTAGATAATCAGCACTTATGGTTTTATTATTGTATAACATCTTTTTTTAATTAATTGCAAAACATTAACAAATAGACGTATTGACCTGAAATATTTTCTATGTGATACTTTTAAAAAATAAAACAAAAGCTTGCATACATACAGGTTTCAGACATAAACCTTCAAAAATACCATATTTCAGATTATAATAAACCTTACAAAATGTTAACAAAATTGAGGAAATCATCTATATTGCCACACTTCTTTACGATCATAAGTTACATCTTTTTCTAGAATTTCAACCCAATAACTTCATTCCGCAAAGTACAAAATTTTAAATTTTTCAAAATAAAAAATATTTTTGTATTTTTTTTATTAGTTTTAAGCAAAAAAGTACCCTTCTGAAATTTTCTCTAAGCGTTTTTATTTCGAAATTCTAGAAAAATAAAATTTTTTAAATGAAAAAACATAAAATTTTGATAAAGCATACAAAATGACAAATTATAAAAATATTTTTGCATATTCTTAAAATTTATGGCAACCTGAATCGCTTAAAAAAGTTTTAGTTTCCTAGGTGACCTAGATGAAAATAGTCGGGTTTTGATGTCTTTTTTTTTGTTGAACTTTTTTGGTTTTACCTCCCAGCCCGCAAACAAATCAGAACGATACTGTGCGATAGGGAACAAAGTTCCAATAGTTCAAAACCCAACTAAAAAATAAATAAAATTAATGAAACAAAATTTCAAAAAAAAAAGAAAGCATTTACAATAAAATACAATTTTATATATATCCGTTCATATAAATAGGAAAAAAGTAAGTAATGAAAACTAATTGAGTTATAAAATTATTATTATCATTATTTAAATATGAGTTTTTTATTATTATGATCATTTAATTAAATAGTGGTAGCTAAATCGTTTATACTTACATATTTTAATATTATTATTTTTCATTAGTTCATTTCAAGTATTATACATTTATTAAGGGTTTTGTACCACAATTCAAGAACATTTATGAAGTTTTACCTCACAAATACCAACAATATTGTCATATGGGTAGAAATTAACCTGTTTTTATAGTGGCAGAGCTATTTATTAACTATCAAATTTAAATGGGAACTTCAGAGCTAATTTAGGGTATACTTCAGTAATTAGCACCGATTCAAAAAAAATTCCTAAGACTTTTAGAATCATTCATCAAAGGAAGGACAAAATGATAATCCCTATCCCTATCCCTATATATTATAAATGTGAAAGTAAGGATGTTTGTTTATTTGTTTGTTACAATTTCACGCAAAACTAGCGAATGGTTTTTAATGAAACTGTACAGCAATATAGCTCATACATCAGAATAACACATGAGCTATAAATTATAAAGATAAAGATATTTAAAAAAATTTATTTTAATTAAATTTAATCTGACATTTACTATTTTAAATTTTTACAGAAATCTTTAATTTATGGTTCAAAATGATGATCAAAGATGGTACAGAATGATCATCATTTTGAACCATAAATGAAAGATTTCTGTAAAAATTTAAAGCAGTAAATGTCACAATTCATGACCACCATTCTGATATAATAAATGAATTATGACTATTTAAAATTAAAAAATTAAAAACTGTAAATATCTCTTAGCAGCGTAAAACAATCCTTTCAGTGTTATGAAACGTTGATAAGTGAGATCAAAAGAGGTGGAGGCTATAAAGCGGTGGTTTTTACTTTTCAGCCCAGTGAAGTGGGCTTGTATCAAGCTAGTAAACAATAAAAATTGATAAAATAAGTATAAATTCATAATTAGTTATTCGATGAAAATAGTCATCTGAGAGACAGATATATCCCAAATTTCATTTTCATAATTCAAAACCAATATTCATATCGATTATTCCTCCATCGATTTTGAATAGTTTGTAAACATACAAAGATGATCACACGGTATCTTCAATCGATTTTTTTTGTTATTTTAACTAAATTTAAAGTGTAAAATTTCCAAGCAAAAAATTGAAGAATAGCAATGAACTGAAATTAATAAAATTAACAAGAATATTAAATTAAAACTTTAAAAACATATTTTAAAATATAATTTTGAATGGTGTTGTTACATATTCACAATACATCACCTTCTTGTATAGCACAAACACTTATATTGTTTTAATCAATAAGTTATATAAAATAAAGTTTTGCCAATTGTTGTTAACAAACAACAAGAAACACAATAACAGAAGTAAGTATTGTAAGCATAGAACATAACGTTTCTACCTATTTATTGATGATATGATAGACTTAGTATAGATATAGGTGGCTAGATGTATACTACACAATACAAAAAGTTTCAGAAATAGTTATGGAATGAACTAAAATCGTTTTTAGAAGAAACAATTTCATGTTCAATAACTCAGATAATTCTAGAAGAACTATCCAGTACATAAGTTATAATACCGGAGATCAACCTATCGATGAAACAAACACTACAGCTTCTTAGATGTTGCTTGCAAACATTGGTATTGCAAACTAATTGAAATGTTCACTTATAGAAGAGAAACTGGTTGATGCGTTAGGTTGAATATTTCAGCCCTCCGCATTCAATTTAATAAAGTATTTGAGAATGGGCTTGGATAAAGTACCAGCATGTGAACTGTATTTCTTTTGAGTAGCAACTTCGAGAAATGGCGCGCAATAGCACAACGAAAATTTTTGGCCAATTCAATCGAAAGAGCTGGAAGCAATTAGTGTATCACAATTTTAAAGTACTTAATGAAGAACACTTCAGTATTTTTACAAGCATTTATATAACTTGCAATGTATGTATGTATGCATGTATGTATGTTTGTTTGTCCAGGTGGAATCTTGCAACTCAATTTGCAAGCAGTTATCGTCAACCGATTGAGCTAAAATTTTGAATGCACGCTTAGTTTAGATGACAATGCATGGTAAGGTAAGCAGCGTCCTGATTTTACTATCGCTTTCACCAATTTTTTTAGGACTCCTTTGGTTGAATGTAAGCCCAAGTCTAAACCTTCTTTCTGTTTTGAAGACAATCAAACAGTTCAAGAGTTATATGCTTGTCACATGTTAAATACAGGACATGTGATTAATTTTAATGATTATTGAAAACAATACTGCGATTTATTCCCACTGTAAGCTTTGGAATTATTATGGGTGCGAATTTTTCACATTTTCTTTGTATAGTTTGAAATTACCCGTTATCACTCCGCTACACTCATTGTATATAAAATGTATAAACACAATATTCTTTCTCTCTCAGTATATTATAACAATACAATTTATGATTTGAATGAAGATATTAATGTCGAAGTTTAGATTGATTTTGGCTTCTTCGTATTTAGAACAACACAATACTCATATAATATTATACAGTCTGTTCCAGAAGTGCTTAATAACTCTTAAATTTGAAAGAAGGGTATTAAAGTGAGATACGAAAAAAAGTTTAAAACAAATGTTTTTGAAATTTGAGGGAGCATTTTAAAAAGATTTTGTATTTGATCTTGACAATTCAGGTCTTCCAAAAGTCAACTTGAGTTCGTAATTTGTTAAAGATAATTTTATATGATTTCAAAAGGTAAAATGTATTTGATTTGAAACGTTTTTTTATAAATCAAATACATTCAGCTTACTTATGCACTGAATCTTCGACTACAATTCTGCCAAATCTATTCATATTTAAAGTAAAATATTTTTTTTTTTAATTGAAAACGATTTTCATGATTGATAGGAAAGAAATCGCGTTGAATTTTAAATGAAGATCAAAGTTAATTAAATGACCTTTTTGAGATATCTCAGTTTAAGCTCAACGACTATACTGCCATTTTTCTGTACCATATACGCTTTTTTAAAGAGTAACGAATGACTTCTAGAATATATTGTATATAGTTTTTTATATATTGTTTAAGCAGGGTGCGCCATATTTTATGTCGGTATGTAAAAATTGCATAACTTTGATATTTGTAAACCGATTGAATTGATTAGATATGTTTTTGAAAAGACAATTCAGTACAATCTTAACCATAAATTCCTTCACAATGAAACAACTCACCCAAAACCCGGACGCTGTAATTTTGTTGAGTATGGAACAGTAACAGATCGTCAACATGCCGTTCAGAAACCAAGGCGTTCCAATAAACTGGTTGAAGCGGTCCGAGAGATAGCGTTGCACACAACCAGGTGTTGTATCGTCACCAAATAGTCGCTTGAATGGTTGGCACCCAACCTTATTTTTGAAAATAAACTAAAATAACTGATAATAAATTAAAATGAAACGCCATGGCATGCCCGAAAAGATACTGTTTGGACCAAAACGGAGCAACAAAGGCATATTTTGTCTTGGCCAACAGAAGGCGTCACTCAATTGATGTTGCATTCAAAAACTAGTCCAAATAAATTGTAAAGGACCAAGTTGAATCAAAGAAGCTCATATGCAGAAATCGATTTTTTTAAAGTTATTCAAAGTTTACATGTCGACATAAAATATGGCGCACCCGTTATTTATACTGTACGTTCGGTTTTATGTGTAAATATTTCTTCAACCAATCAAATTTATACTGTGTTGTGTAATATACTTTGAAAATAATTGGTTTTCTTTGGTTCGAATACGTAAGCATATGTTATGTTGCAGATACTGGTGTACCTATTTTGGTTAAGATCATTTTTATTATATCTTTTCATTTACGAACTTTCGTGTTAACAGATTCGCAGAGGAAAAAGTCGGAAATAAATCAGGTAAACGTCAGAAATTTTGCTTCTATGATGAAAATACTTGAATGAATTTACTATACTTGTCATATATAATGTATGTGTTATATTTGTACCTTATTTTGTCGTATGGAAAATAGGTGGAGAGGATTGCTGAATCAATCACAGCGCTGCTCTCTTATGAAATTAGCTATAAATCACACGTTTTATTTAAAAAATGACTGTTTTATTGTTTACGCGTAATGGGTATAGTAAATGACAAATAAAATTATTGAATAAGTACTAACAACTAAAATTTGTTGCAGTCGAAATTGTGAAAATAAAAGACAAAAATGCATTAAATAACATAATTATTTTTAATTGTAAATTAATATAATAACTTAAATTTTGTCAGAAAATATTCGTGCTCACGTACCCGGGTTCACTATATTTTACCCTAAGATACTGGGGCTCGTCGGGCAAAGATACTTTGATTCGCGATACTAGTTACCTTGCAGAGTTTGCGATAGTTGGGGCAGTTGAATCAGCCCAGACCTGGCATATTTCATGGCTCACGTCATCAAACATTCTTTTAGTTCCCCGATCAGGCCCTGGTTGCAAGTCGGGGAGTAGTCTGGCACTTTCTACCAGGGCTGCAGGATATCGTCAATTCGTCAATTCGTCAATACCATGCATTTCAAGAAATGGAAAATAATAGAACATCAAAATGAATGAGGCCAATTTATATTGAAAAACAAATTACCTTGTACAATACTTTTATAATTATTGTAAGTTCTAGGAAATATAATATTCATGCTTGTAATGTGTTCATACTGAGGCTACATATTATAACATACAAAACACTTCCTAGAATATCTCGGTTTCGTATCATGTTCACCTATTAATTTTAATGGTAAAATTTCTAAACAAAAAATATTATTATTTTATTATGGTAGAAATAAATACTTATACCAAGAAAAATATCGATAGAAACTTTTTGCGTTTTAACATACTCTATGTACAGAACAGTATGAAAAAAGTATTGTAAATTAAGGTAAATATAATCGTAACATTTTTCGTTATTCCTCAAAATGAAAGTTCCTCAAAAAGTTAGTGTTGCTTCGACATGTTCTGAATAGGATCAGAATATTAATGGTAAACTTATGTTTTTAGAAGTGTACGTAAACATAAAAGAAGTCATTTGTAATTAATTGCGTGATGAAAACCTATCATGTGAACATATAATATGAATTTTACATGTTACATTCATCACATGTTTCTTTCTAGCTTGTGGAGAGTCTACTTTGTTAGAATAAGCATGTGTTAATATAAAAATTTAAGCAAGAATTTCAGTTATCTTATTTAATTAAAAATTTCGCAAAATGCGTGTTCTCATATTGTCAAGACTATGTTTTACTATAAATATTTTCAAAGATAATAAATGAGAACTCTAGGACATTTCGAAATAAATTTCGATTTTTGCCCCAATTTCCTAGATCAGTTTTTTTGTATTTTATAAATACGTATTTCGACTATCAAGTATTCGTCATCAGTATGAATTAGCTAATCGTAATTACTTATACTAAACTATAAAACATATTAGTTCTTATATGAGTATTTTCGTGTTTCGCCAAGAAAATAATAATTTACAATAGAGTAGAAATTTTAGTTATTATAGAAGTGATATATGATAGATATATAAATTTTCGTTCTCGTTATAATGAAAAATGAATGGATTTTTTTTATAGGTTTTCTATTTTTGTTATGATTATTATTTTTCAAAATGAAGGTTTTGATTGACATTTGGTTTGATGTGTAGCAGACTACAACTGCTTCTAATACTACTGTTAGTATTATTTCTATGTATGATGTATACTGTATCATGTAAGTCCTGTTAAATCGTACAAATGTGTGGGATATTTAGTATATTAGTACAAGAAATTCTGATTTTGTGCTAAAAAATTTTAAAAACTCGCTGAAAATTTAGTTACGGTATTTGGAAGGATGTTAAATCAAAATTTTAACAAACGGTTTCTCCAACAACATGATATCCATATGTAAATCGAAAAATAAAATGTTCTCAATTGGCCGAAATATGTTCCTTTTACGAGACGTTCTTTCTTAATGTTATTATATAAGCCGGTATGATAACTTGAAAAACAATTCAACTGGAAAATATAACATTACTGTTAAGTTCAAAAACCAAAGAGATTCGATTGTTTTTTCGTTCCTGTAAAAATAATATTTTCCGAGTTATAGCTCGATATAGAATTTTGTCTATCAAAAAGCTGGTAAGCAAATTTCATTTTCCTGATAGTGTCGTGAATTGTCCAATTACTGCCGTCAAGTACATATGGTTAACACGCTTTTATTAGCTTAACCTGTATGTGTGTATCAAGGTAATTTTTCCGAACGTGAGGCGTCTGATTGACTTTAAAATATGCAATCGTATTAAGAAGGGCTGATAATCGAATCTTACAATTACGGAAAGTACAACTTTTACTTTTTACTTTTTTCAGTTTCAAGTTGTTAAACGAAATCTTTTTTTTACTTTTTACCCCATCTATACAGGGAGGGTTTTATGTGTTTGACCGGTATGCATGTATGTTCCAAACTAGCTTGAAAATTACTTATTATAATTTGACAATTTAGGTGTCGTTAAAACCGTCTTGATCGTCCGCTGATTATAGGCAATGTGGTATCATAAATATAGGTTATATAGCGTACATTGAATATGGGCATTCAATTTAATTAATTAAGACACGAACGAAAAAAAATTATAATTTAACGAAACCGTGTTAGGTATCAAATGATAGGACGTAATAAGCATTTTTTGAATATATAGTGTAATATTTATCACAAAACTATAACCCCAAAATAGTTTAAATAAAATAAAGTTCGAAAACTAAAACCCCGACTCAAACAAAATCTTTCACATGATATTTTAGACTTCGATGTTGCTTGTGCTATATGCTAAATGTAACATATGATGTGTATATGAAATATATTTATACATATAAAGGTGTTTTGTATACGTATATGCTATAAAAGTATCTACATTGTGTTTACATTAAAATCAATAAGATAACTTCTCAAAGTGGTAAGCTGCCTTCAAAAGCAAGCAACTATCTTTTCCGAAACTCATCAAAATTGGCTCATCGATTTTGCTGCAAAAAGAAACCAATCACACGAATCCTTTAGGCTAATTAAACTCGAAAAGGGCGTGAGCACTTCATCAATAAGGTATTATTATCTTCTAAATGTGCTGTGTGTTCAGCCGGCAGACGACCCTGTTCTTCTCAAAAATGAAAGAAAAAAGCTAAAAAAATTTGACATTGTTTCAATTTGTATAGATTTTGAATGGGAAGAACTAATTTTTCATCAAAGATTGTCGATTCATTTAAAGAGTACGCTGAATTCGCAATAATTTGAGACCAGATTGGTTTTTATTGGACCGTGCGGAGATACGACTGTTCAAGAATTTGTAAATAATTTAAATGAAGTATTACATATTGTATGTCATGAAATAGAAGTCACGTCTCTGTCAAATAAATATATTTCAGCGATGAAACCTTTAAAAGTATATATATACATGTGCAGGCAAAATTTTGTAATTCGATGTACATTTATAATGCAATATGGTTCACTAGCATCCAATGACTAATTAACACAGAAAATATACTTAAGCTTTAAGTATAGCATGTAACTTTTATTCCCATAAACGTTGCGATTTTTTGCATTCAGTAAGAAGCAAAACTAAAGGATACTAAATGACATCGATTAGCAAAATTATGTCAATAATAGACCTTTTCATCATGTCATATGCGCAAGTGCATAATTTATTTTTTCGTACTGACAGCAATAAGTAGGACTAAGATAGAAGATATTTGTTATGCATTTTATCACATTGGTTATAAATCATTTAGTACGAAACAAATGTGAATCGTGATTTTAAAATGAAAAGCCCTATTAGAATGGCAGAAACTAATAAAAGTTTTGTGTCAATCGGAGTATATCAACTCAAAAGAGCCATTACGTGTGGATATGCAACGAAAATCCTTTTCAACACCCTACGAAAAAAAGTTGAGGATTTGTGTAACTCTAGAAAATGTTGAAAATCGGTTTCTTTTAATTTAAATTGGCAAACCATTATTCTATTCTTTTGAGATTTTCAAAAGATTTGAGATTTTCACACGAAAATCGAAATATACGCTCAGACATTGGGGTTGTGATTCAATGTAAAAATTGTATGACACAACATTTCTGTAGGTATGTAGTTTATGGTCTAAAAAATGCTAGCGTTAAATAAAACGGTCGTAGAATCCAATTATTATTCGCAAAACTTTATTTTAATATAATATCAAAGGATACAAATTATCCGACTTGTAATAAAATCAAAACATACTGTAATTTCCCGGAAAAAAAAACAAATACTGTGATATCGTATAAAGAAGAATACGATACTAAAACTATTTGTGTTTGTGTAAGTAGGGGCTCGTTTCCTGTGATCGGATTCGAATATTATGTAGATTTATGCTCAGATGAAAATTATGCATATATTTTGCAAATAATTCCAAATTTAGAAACCGTGAGTTAAACTCGAGTTTAAAAATTCTACGAAGTTAATAATAAAGAATGTGATTCCATTGTGGGTAACGGTTTGAAATTGACTTTAATTTTCGTCTTTTCATCGGTATAAGAATTAATTATGTACTAATTACTTATCGTAGTAATCTCTATCTCTATATATTATAAATTCGAAAGTAAGCACGTTTGTTTGTTTGTTTGTTACGCTTTTACGCTAAAACTTGCGAATGGGTTTTAATAAAACTGTACAGCATCATACTTCAGAATAACACATGAGATATAACTTATAAACATATATTAATACAAAAAAAAAAAATTATAAATTAATTTAATTTGACATTTGACATTACCATAAATTACAGATTCCTGTAAAAGTAGTCATTTGATATTACCATAAATTTCTGAAAAATAGTCAATATAAAATATTTCACGGCCATCTTTTCTGATGTACTCAATGAATAATTGCGACTATTATACATTTAAAAAATGGAAAACCATACATTTATTTTACCTGTGTACAACATTCCTTAATATTATTTCAAGTGTTATAGAAAGGGGATAAGCGAGAGCAATTTTTATCAATCTTTACTTTTAAACCCAGCGAAGCGGGTGGGTATCATTTTAGTTTAATATAATGTATATAGATACATTTTTGCTTGTTAAGCTTGAATGTGTAATGAAACCAATGGAAACCTCTCCCCACGTGTAAACCAAACACTAATTATTTTTGTAAAAATATGAAAACGGCCAATCTTGTTTGATTGTACAGAAATCTCGTATTAGCATTGGAAACTTCTCATTATTCTGCAGCAACGCTTGATGTTTAAGTCTCAACAATAACTATATACATATTCTGGTTACCTTTATTTAGGTATATATATATATACATATATGGAGAGAGAAATAAATCAGCCAAACAACGGTTAAAGAAGGAAACTGTATTTTACATTTTTCATATTCATGTCAGAGTTTTATTGTTTTCCCTCGTATATGCCTATCCTTGTTTGGCATATTATAGACTATCTTTGTCTTGAAACTCATAAAGTATAGTATGGCTTCCATACATACAATCAATATGCAAGAATGGTAAGTGAGTTTTTGAGTCTGTATAGTTTTTTTTCGGCGAAGAGTGGCAGGCGGTTTATAGTATGAATGTACTGGTAAATATACCACGATAATGTACGTTGTATAAGGTTTGAGGTTTTTTAGTTTGAATTTATATAGGCGTTCCGCCAGAAACGTTTCACCGTCTTCATGAAAGATGATATGTCATAAATTTTTTTAATGATGTATCCATTTTTTGAGTCCCAAATTTATTTCCTTGGAAACTACTATTTTCTTTGACTTTGACTTTTATTTTAATGTCTCTTTGTAGGTAATTAACAAAGCGTCCTAAGTAAAAGTAGAGAATTCAATTTATTTTCGATTCCAAATGCTATTTACAAGCTAAATGGCACTTTTTTATTTTTAATAATTTTATCAATAAATATGATCGAACAGGCCAAAACGTGTTTTTTTTTTCAATTCTTTTTATTACTTTCGAGTAAACGCAATATACCTAACATATATGAGAAATTGCAACTTACATAAAGTACACAAAAATTTGAGACAAATGTACTTACGGTTAGTTTCATGACAAAATTTTGTATCACTATATGAGAACTCTGAACTTGCATAATAGCATACCGGTAGAATAAGACGCGAATATATTAAAATAACAGTTGAGTGAATTACGAACGACATTGGTTAAGGGGAGATAAGGTCCTAGACCGGATATCTAAGGCACCCGAGTCCTGACTACTTACTAATTTGATCCTCATATGCTATAATAGGAAACAATATAATTTCGATAATAATAATTACTTTTTTCTATAATTTTTATTTTTTTCTATAATTTCTGTGTTACAATGTATTAATATGGGAAAAACTATTAAAATACATGTAGTATTCTATGATATTTATCTAGAATACCACATGTGTTCATGTGGTAGTCTAGATAAATAACTTTAGAGTATTGAAGAATGCACTCTTTGATGGTATAAGAGTGCAGTTGCGTTTGTCGTAAATTGGATGTTATGTAGTTACTGTTTTCGTAAGATATTTGCATATTTATATGAGAGATAGTGGATTGTACTTAAACATAATGCCCGGATGCATTTTTAAGGAATTGGGCACCCTTCTCTGCCAAAGTGCACATTGCTAAAACGAAACTGTATTGTACTATAATTTAAATTTATTTTTGACTTTCAATGAAAGTTTTGGGCATAAAAATATTTTTAAACCATCCACTTACCGATCAACTTAAGAATTCGATTAAATGGAAAATAATGCAATGGAATGGCTTCATGTGAAGTCACCAATGCTTACTTAGAATTTTATTATTCTGTTTTTTATTGAAAAATAAAACATCCTATATAACATACTTCACATTAAAAATATTTTTTTTTTAATAAATACGAAATACAATCCGCTTAAAAATGAGAAACTTACAAAAATTCCTTCGTAATCCTATTAAAAGTTTTCTACTGGTCTGTATTTAAAAAATGATACCTTTTGAGTCTCACATACAAAAAACATTGATTTTAAATTACAGCTTGTATTTTTTAATATTTTTAACTATTTTTTGTTTATTTTGTATTTCAGCCTTCGCAAAATAATAGGGGAGAGCAAGTTATTATGTTCGGGGTACTTTTCTCGTAATTAGTTATATGCAAAAAAAAAAAATTTCAAAAACTGATATTCCTTTTTAAAATTTCAAAGATAACCGTTGCTTCAACTTTGGATGTAAAAGTGGTTGACCGATTTTTGCTTTGAGTTATTTAACTGTGTCCAGACTTTCTGGCTAATGTCTTAATGTCAAAATATGGAGGAAAGCTTTTCCATGATAACTTACAAAACTGGATCTAAATTTTAGCACATATTAATTGTATAATTAATTCAAAGAAATACATTTATATAAACACAACAATAATTATTAAATAATCTCAAAAGAATTAGTATGATTGACATAAAGACATTTGAATTAATTATTATTAATTATCTTAAAATGTCATTGTCATAATGAAAGGCATGAATATTTTAGTACTCATATCACACACTGAAACGTTTGTACAGTAGTTGAGATTTTGTTGATTAAAATAACAGGTTATTTAAAGTTTTGAATATAGAATATACAGTTTTTGAGAATTCTTTTTTTATTGTAGAGAAACATTTCGCATAAATTTGCCACTAATTTGCCAGTAAAAAAAAAAATTTGTCAAATAGTCAGTATTTTCATAAGATTCCACATTCGATCAGTCACGTATCAATTTGAAATTTCGTATTCATCATTCTGATGAACTGAGTTTGAATAAATTATAATTCTCGAAAATAAACTTTCTCATTTTTCTCGGATATAATTGGCTGCAAAACTGAGATTCAAGACAGCGACTGCTTTTAGAATCCAAGAATGATGTGCTGTGATTAAGAGTACTGTTTAAAAATCCAAGAATGTATAGTGAAGTGCTTCTGAAGGCATTTTCTTAGGTTATACTAGATTAATGCGCTCGGTTAACACATAGAGGTTTGTTGAACAATTTTCTTACCATGTTTAAAAAAATGGTTAACCACCTTAAAACCCTCCTAATTTCTGGCCCTGCCATAGCTTGGGAAGAATTCCTTAAAACTTATCGCCTCCACTTTCTAGATCTCCTATTACATCATTGCTTGTTCTTTTTCATATTCTCTGAATCAGTTCTTATTCTGCTATTTTTGACAACTAACCCCGGAGACACCAGTTTACCTGTAAATACTGCTGTATTTATGGAAAACTATTTTCATGATTCAGAGCAATAACTTTGTTTTCTATTGTCAATCGTCGATACCGAATTTATTTTCAGATTCAAGCTATAACACAATTATCTCGACAATTAAAATTCCTAAATGCTTAGACGTCGCATAGTGGAATATTTATATCAAATTTTAGGACTTTGTTATGAATACTCCAGTGTGCGTCGTCTGCCAACCATCTGAGTTTCTTCTATTTTTGATGTTATGAAAACTTCAATTTAACAAATTACTATTCTACATACTCAGATTATACCTATATTTTTGAATAATGCTGTAAAATATTATTCAGATAATCAATTTTATAGTGTTAAGAAATGTTAGAAAATCATTTATCATAATATTATAACAAAAATGTAAATACGAGTAGTTATGATACTGAATGACAGACATTACGACGTTATAAGTCACATTAAACATTTGACATTAATGACATGAAATTTTATGTATAAAATTATTAATTATTTATCTTCCTTACTTTTATCATCATAGACAAGCTCGCTAATTACTTTACTTCGAAGCATTTAATGTTTATTAAAATTTATAAACTAGGTGTAACCGTTTAGTTTTAAAGGCAACTGTTGTTGAACAGAATTCATTTTCATTGTGTGAACATTGACCCAGATTTGTGTAACCATATTATGATTAAACGTACAGAGGAGAAAAACTAGGGACATACAGTAAAAAGAGATATTACTTTAGTTTTTTGTTGTAAATCTGTGACGATTTCACTCAATCGATTTGCAAATTGTATATATTAAAAACCCATTTTGAGCATACATTAAGTAATTGATTTGTTGTACGTGAGGTCCTCAACATCTCGGATTAGCCCCAAGCTATTTGTAAGTCACCTAATAACAAAGTGTTTAAATATCAATAGCTAACAAATAAAAAAACAAAATCTCGTCTAAGGCTCATTGCAACACTTCGTCTAGAGAATGCGGACAAGTAGTCAATAAGTACTTTTTCACTGCCGTTATAAAAGTCGCTCTATCTTTCTCCAATATAGAATTAATTTCTTTACAACTAATAAATTTATTATACAGGCGAATTGCCTGGTTTCGAGGTCCTAAATCTACACATTTGTATACATAGTAAACTTACCTTGTGCCTTATTTGCTTTATTAAAGTTTTGCCTGTAAAAGAAAAAAAAAATTTAATAGAATGCAACATAATGAACATAATTATTTACTCTCATTTATTTTGAAAAAAATTTGGAAAATATATAATTTGAAACCAATCTAGATTATGCATTTTTACAAAATTGTAAATATAATAAATTGGAATTGAACTATATAGGTATATAAACACATGAATATGAAGGTAAATATCGAGTTCCTATTTATAGAAAAACGTACAATCATTCCATGAGGAATTATTATTAAATGTTTTATGCATACTAAGAACCTCATTCAAAAACTGCAAACAAAATAACTACGTTGATAAACGAAAATTACTTATTCCAATTTCGTTTCTTTTATTTTATTTATAAACGTTTAATTTTTATGACGACTTCCATGTTCTAATACAATTTTAAACATTTAACAAATTAACAAAACAAAATTCACGTTCTGGTACTGAAATTTAGATCAAACATAGATTATAAGAAAACAAAATATAGATTTTTATTTTATTCATTTACCACCAATCAAGAATTGAACCGATCTCAACTCTGTTACTGAAATTTAGATAAAACATAGATTGTAAGAGATCGAGCTATATATTTCTATTTTATTCATTTACTGCGAATCAAGAATTGAACCGATCTAAATTTAAATATCGATTCAAATAAAAGAATTACGTTATAAATTACTAAATTACGTTAAAAAAAACCAAACAGTCCCGAAATTAATAACGATTTTAGAAATGTTTTAAATTTCCTATATTTTCAGCTATGAATTTAAAAGCTAAAATCATGGTTTTTGTTTCTCAGCAATGACTGTAGAAAACAGGTGAAGAAACCATATAGAGCAGTATGAACAGTTACCAAAAGTGCGTCTTCTGATTATTTACATTCTGACGTGCAAATTTTCAGAAAGCTTGGAGGAAACGATTATTGCTGGCCTAATTTTATATTCTCGAAACCATATTATTAAATTAAACGGCGGGGATTATTTGTTTGACCGGTATGTATGACCGACATGCATGTGTGTATGTTTAATTTGACAAATAAGATATCTTTAAAAGCGTCTTGATCTTCCGCTGGTTACAGGCTCTTTGACGGCATATTTAATTGAATGTGACGGCTTTTAGAGACCATGAAGTCCTGAGCTAAAAACAAATTTTAACTTAATGACACCCTGTTAGGTGTCAAATGAAAGGACGTATCTAATAAGCACTTTACCAAAAATAACTCCCACATTCAGACCTTAATTGTTTAAACTATCTCTCCGTTATTGGGTAATCAAACTCTACATTAGTAACTAATTTCAACTTTTTTCGGAAAATAGATTCGAAAAAAAAAGGCTTAACAGTATGAAATACAAACACAAAGGTGATTCTATAAGGCTTCCTTTTTCATATTGGATGATGGGGAATTCTAAAATTAGATTTATAAACTCTTCTGAAATTACTTTAACATAAAACATTTCTTAGAGATAGTAATTAATGGTTGTAATGTGATGTATTATACCAATTAGTATTTTTTCTTTTTCATAAGGTAGATTTATGTAAAGAAGAAAATAATGTCTATATGGGTATTTCTCAAGAGACTTATTAGATGAATATAATACCTACGAGAGTAATAAACATCACCGCTTGATTTCACTTCAATGAAAATCAACCATTTATAATAATAACCAGTTAAGATATATTTTATCTATGGGCATCTATGAATTATCTCTTCAATTTTTTATTCGTATGATTCGCAAGATATAGCAAAAGATACATAAATTCATAATGTGTTTTGTGCCAGTAAAGTTTTTTTTGAGATAATTAATCTTTTGTTAAAATATGAATAGAAATATGAGTTGAAAGGATATTAATTTTCTTATGATAGTATTTCTGTTTATACTTATTATTCGAACGTATTAATAGCAAAAAGAAATAACAGAAAATATAGTGTGATAATATTGTTTGTATTAACTCTCATCATTGAATAATGCTCTCGAAATTTTTATTTTGTTTTTATTTATATTCCGGACAGTTTTTGCTATGGAATTTGTAAACATGACAAGTACTCCATACCAATACCTTTAGTTGGCAAATTTGAACCGTGCGATGGAATTCTTGCAGACATGTTAACACATCGCATAGGATGTTTTGCCTTATTACGATGTTTCATTCGAAGGAAATTCAAGAAAATTCCAGTGTCTTGGAATTTAGAAATAAACACAAACCTATACCGGTATTAAAAAAATTATTTCGATCCTTTATGTTAATCTTTGGTCTCAATCTCTGTGTGGATGTTATAATTGCTGTTAAGGCTAAAGTAGTCAGTCACATTTTGAAAACGAAGTTCTCAAATAAGGCAAAAAAAATTCCCTAAAACTAAAAAATAGTCACTTCTTAACATGTATTAGGCCAAGTCGAACCACTCGTTTTTTGAATAAAATAAACAACAAATCTGTTACTTGAACATTTTTGAAAATGTTGGGTCTTCACAAGATTTTTAAAAGCCTATAAAGCTTAGACTTTAATAGAGACGAGTTCAATCAATGGAATGGTTCGTTTTAAGCTAAAGCTATCCTAAGAAACTCTGTCTTTGTTGTGGACATGAGCTGCATAAAATTCCAGTTAAGCTTTTAATTCAATCATTTCATTTTTCCCAAAAATTATTTTGGTAGATCTTTTAAAATCACGGTGTGTGTATCAGAATATATTTATTCCTTCTTCCAATTTTGTAACACTTAATAAAACAATTGGGAAAAATCTCTTTGTTTTATAGTAACATCTAGTAATAATTCCATTTTTGTTTGAACGTCTATTCGTGTGTCCGTCGGTCTATCCATGTGCACGATAACTCAAAAACGAAAAGCCATATCGAGTTGAGCGTAAGGGTTTGAAACATTTTTTCATTAAAATAGTAAACGCTTCAAATTGTAAGTCTATTGATTCTAAATTTTACACAAATCACATCCGAGATTATTAACGAAAACCATACACTTCATATTCAACAATGCTTGCACTGTCCATACAATTAAGTCAGTCGATTATTTTATTTGCAATTATAAATTTGAAACAAATAAAAAATACCGATTACACAAATTTTATGATAAAACATAAAATTATTATTCAAAAACAGAAGAACACAAATATTATTATGTTTTGTTATATCGAATGGATACCAAATATTTAATAAAATAATTCACCATTATAAAAAATTCATGAGCAGCAGTGCTCCATCTCTAAAATCATATTTGCGATTGAGTCTTTTGATAAATGAAGAATCTATATGAAGGAGCGAGAAGGGGAATCGAATAATAGATCTAACCAATAGATATTTACTTTACCGGAACACATTGAAATTCACACAAAAATTATTTCATCTTCTAAACTTCATTTATAGGAGAAGTGAAGGTGTGCAAAGTGCACATCCTTTACACTAACCCCAACTAAAAACTGATTTTTAATCCTCTAGTTTGTTTTAAATATCCCAAGCCATAAAAATCGCGAACAACATAACATTTTGATACAATAAAATAAAAATTTTAAGAAACTAATTTCACGCTTTTCGAATCGGCAATCCGTTTCGAGTCGGGCAAGCTTTTTATTAAATTTTACCCTTATTTATATTGCGCCAACAAAAATTGATATCGACTTCTTTGAGGTTTTGATCGATGCGTGTTAAAAGCAATTTGATCCGGGAAGAATTTCATAATATTCGAGTCGTTTCAAGTCGATCAAGTTTTTATTTTTTTAAATTTATATAACTTTTTAATATGCTGGAAAGTTATTCGTTCGGACCTCAAGAGCAGCTTAAAACAAATATACAAATATATGTGGGCTATATATAACACCTATTAATCAAATCCAAATAATTTTGTTAGGTTTATTTGGCCTGCATTGAGCACGCACGAATGGGGATGGATTTTGGCCCTTTTTTGGATCAAAAATTTACAATTTTACGGGTTAGTTCACAATCTGACGGAAAGTACGATTTTAAGATGGCAGATACTTCCAAAACCCATAAATCGTGTTCTAGGAATATTGATATGAATTCATAACACCTCCGACCTTTTCTCGTGGACCTTCGAAAAAGCGCATAAGTCTATACTTTAGATAGAAATATGACTAAAAATATTAATTGTGGTAGTTTTTCAGAGCTTTGTGTATTAAATTACTTTTATCGAATTTATTGATTATTAGAGTTTGAAAACTATCTACAGTGAGTATAACTAATCAAATATGAACGAACTATATAACCAAACATCTATATCAATATTACTTTGAATTAGAAATCAAGAATTGTGTTGTTCCATCTTATATGAAGGTTCTGTAGGCAACATTTATAAATAATTTTATACGGTAATCGATGAGTATGAGGAAAAAATTTTGCGAATTGGTTGTTAACTGAAATCTTATTTCTACGTACATTGTCGTCCTAAAACTTTTCAACTAAACTTGATCCTTACAACTAAAATTTAAATAATACGGATCATGGATCAATCGGCAATAAAGTTTCGATCAGTATTTATTGATGTCGCCTGATATACATGTTCTAATGAACCAAAATATTCAAATTCAAAAACAGTGCTACTTCAGAAAAGAGCAGAAAGAATTCTTTATCTAAAAAGTTTTTCCAACTAGCTTGGAAGCCGAGGGGTAAATGAAAATAAGAAATAATGATAAGGAAACACATTTTAAATTTTTTTATTTATTGCCTTTGCTGCAGCAAGTAAATGAATGAGAACAAACTTTAACATCAGGAAAAATTTATTGAAAAATATTGTGCTTTGGTAATTTTGCATTTTATTAATTTTAAATTCGTATTTATTATAAGTGGTTAGTTGCGCAAGGCCCGAGCACATTTAATGACTCTAAATAGACCAACTTTTTTGAATATTTTGAGAGAGCTGGACAAACTTCTCTCATATACGAAATCACCTAATTGAAAATCGGCCAATAAAAGCACAGGAAGTTTGCCTTCGTACTATGTACCCCAAGATCCCTCGGTAATCCATCGCCTTAAACGTAAGTGCGAAAACTTTTTTTGTAATAAAATTGTGTATGGTTTAGTATTTTCGTTACGGAATTCTCACTGTACATGAATGAATAATAAATATAATATCTATATGGAGTTTTGTAGGTTTATCGTTTAATAGTTACATTTTAAATTATATATACATATTCAATGTGAATTGTATATGTCACCGTAATATTTAATTTCCGTCAGATCGTAAAATTACTAGGAAAATTGTAAATTTGACTTCCAAAAAAAGGCAAAAAACTAACTCAATCCGTGTAAATTCGACCCAGACCAACTGAACATCACAAAGTGGGTTGAATTTCGTTAATAAGTGATATTAAGCGCTAGTTGGAGTACTTTTTTGTTACCCTTTTACAATCTGGCGGAAATGGCAATATAACGTTGACATATACATACTATAAATTTGTATAATAATATATATATATACATATATATTTGTTTGTAGTAATATATCAAAAATATAAACTAAATTTATAAAATATTTGAAGTATACTATTAACAAAAATGAAAGATTATATTAGGTTAAATTAATGTGTACATTTAACTAATGCACCATATCGTAAACTAAATTTCAACGACCTCACCAAAATTTTTTAAAATAAAGCTCAATATATCAATACTCATTGTTTAGTCTTTTTGACCGACTGTCGAGGAGTGGTTATATTTTTCGCGCATATCTTGTATATATGTATGCATGTATATTTGTTTGTAAATTTCTTTATTACCTCGTATCTTCCAAACAGCTCGATGGATTACGACATTTAAGGAATCGTAATATTCGTCATAAAAAGCCAAGTGTCCTTGGGCAGGTTTTTTAATTAAAAAAAAAAATGGCGGATTTTTTAGGCGCAATAGTAATACACGCATTACAAAAATATTTATTAATTATACGTTTAAATGTAATTAGAAGTTATAGTATGTAATTAGAAGTTTAAATGTAGAAAAATTGGATAAAAATTTGATATAGTACTAGCAGATATCCGTCCGCTTTGCTGGGCAATTTCTCCTTTAGACTATCACGTTATGGCCCTCACTTATCCACCCTTTTGTTCACAATCTTATGGATTTTAATTTTTGGTGGGGAACTCTAACTTTTTTGAAAATGAAGTATTGCCCATGATACTCGCTGACATTGTAATTTTGGGGTACCCGAGTTTCATCAAATTCCAAAAGAAAAATCTTTTTTGCGTTTTTATCGATTTTATCAAAGGGGTACCCCTTAAAAAAATTTCAAAAAATCGAGATATTTTTTGTATCTCCAATTTTGATAAAATACAATATATAAGGTAATTTTGACCCAAAAAGTACAAAAATCGGGTGCATTTGACGACTGGTCGAATTTTTTTTTGAGATACGGACTAAAATTCATTCAAATATAGAGATATCTCAGAAACTCTGCACCCAATCGTTAAATTAACTTGATTTTTATACTTTTTGGATCAAAATTACTCCATTCACCCAGTTTTATCAAATTTCAAAAGAAAAATCTTCTTTGTGTTTTCTCGATTTTATTAAAGGGGTACGTACCCCTTAAAAAAATTGCAAAAGATTCGAGAAATTTTTGTATCTCCAATTTTGATAAAACACAAAATAATTTAAACCCAAAAAGGACAAAAATCGGGTGCATTTGACCCATGATACTCGCTGACATTGTAATTTTCTGTAGATCCAATCATTAAATTAACCTAATTTTTTTACTTTTTGGATCAAAATTACTCCATCCACCGAGTTTCAACAAATTCCAAAACAAATATTTTTTTTACGTTTTTCTCGATTTTATCAAAGGGGTAATTTTGATCAAAAAGTAAAAAAATTAGGTTAATTAAATGATTGGATCTACAGAAAATTACAATGTCAGCGAGTATCATGGGTTAAACCTGATTTTTACACTTTTTGGATCAAAATTACCCCATCAATCAAATTTTTCAAACAATATTTTGCTTGCGCTTTTTTATGATTAGATATTCTTAACTTACCTTGTGTAATTAAATGCAGCTATGGTTTTGACGGGGTTTATAAAATAGCTGCAAGTTTTAAAAAGTTCAGAAAAATAATAAAAGTTCAGAAAGGGATTCACTACTTTTAATTCATATGCTAGGAAATGGGTAGAAATATTATAGATATGGTTTGACCATCAATGTAACAAAGTATCACATATGAATATCGTTAACTAAGTTATAAACACATAGCTGCTCATAGTTTGCTGCATACATCTTTATCTTACAACTCATTAAATAATAGTTTTTATTATATTAATCTATAAATCCAATTGAATAAAATCCTTTGTTAAAAATTGAATACCATGACATAATATATACACTTAACTGTATAGGTAATATATTTTTATGTACCACAATAAAACTGTGTTACGCAATAAAACAAAATTAGGTCATGAAACCAATCAATTTTGAGATATTTTGGCAAATAAAGAAAGAAAAAAGAAGCTATGTATATAACATGTACCGATCTAGTAATAATAATACAATAATATGGGAGAGTGATATGAGTTTAGAATAGGGAACTTGGTGTTACAATATGTACCGTAATGCAATATTTATTAAATGACATTTAAAAATTTCTTGGTATATTAAAAAAAAACTACTGTCAAGTTGGCTAAAAATAGAGTATAATGTACTTTATTATTCTGATCAATAGTTCTAAAAGAAACAAGATAATTGTAATGACGATTTTCTTTATTCTCATAATTGTACTCGATTGCCGCCTACTCCATAAATTTTACCCTAAGCATTAACTTAAGGAAATGACTGAATATCAAACCTGATAATGAAAATAATCTCCAAGGTACAATATTTTCCCTCATAACGCTTCCTATATACTCATATCTTAGATATATTGTCAAATCTTGTCATATATCATCGTTGTGGATGTGGGATTTTTCTGCCATTTATTTATTCCATTTTTATTGAAACAATACGAGGTTTTCTTTGATTCAATAAACATTCGTTCTATATTCTTCATTACCATAATTATTGATTATTTGGATTAGTCACCATTAGCACAATCTTAAAAGCAATTCTTATGAATAATGGATGGACTTATAGCTTCCAAACTAGAATGTGGGTCACTCAAACTGCAACATAGTAATTCTAAAAGTAGTAAGCCAAGAAATAGAAAATAAGATTAAATAGCAGTGCTCTTGATACAGAAGAGGGTATGTATTTGATCTCGATTGTTAATCATATCAGGTTTTAATAATTACGAAAAATTTTCTAAAAAGATTGTTAGAACTTTGACAACGTACAGCCAGCCCCATTAGTGAGTATCTTCATCTGTTAATTTAGGAGTTTAATATCTGACCGAGCTTGGCTCAATTATTTTTTTCCTTTTCCAGAAAATACCATTACTTATTTACATTAGTACAAATTGATTGGTTAAAATACAACCGGTACCTACGAAAAAAATCTATCAGATGACACTACCAATTTATTAATGTTATTATAATATTCTTTGTTAAAAGTGCCATCTGTATTTTTAACGAAAAAGAACAATAAGTTGCATGACACACAATTGTACGAGATTTGCGCTACATACATGAACAATTTTTTGTTCACTATTATTTTTGGTTTTTCTCTTCGAAAACTTTTTAGAAATTTGTTTAATTGAACTAATTACATGGTTGATTAGCTTATATAATCAGCTAACATGCATTTTGTGGGAATCATTTTTTTAAGCACCTCCCAATGAATTAAGGTATTGTTTTAGAAACTTCGATAATTTTACATGCATAAGATAACCTACATATAACATGGTGTCATTATTTTTTGCATAAATTTTATAATTAATTATTTATTTTGCAAGTATATTACAAAATAGCAATAATTATTAGGAAAAGATTCCTACAGAAAGATTCTAAAACAAGTGCATAGACAAAATACGTATCTGTACAAAAACAAAAAATTAAATAAACGCACCAGCAATAGTTAAAGATCGTAATTAATTCTAAAGCCGATTATCTTAAATAAAGATGCTTATTTCGAAATAATTTTTTTACATGTATTTCCTAGACTGAATGTAAGATTTTTTGGTAAATTTTAAAAAATGAAGTGTCGTTTCATTGCTTAGGTACAAATCGAAAATGGCCTCTGCCAATCAAAATATAGAGAAGGAATAAAAATTAATATTTGAAATTTTATAAATGTATTGCTATTCATTTTATTTTTTTCAAGTTGGTACAAGTGGAAAATCCATAGATATTGATATAAAAGCATAAGAATAAAGCTGATAACTTGAACAATATAAAAATTTGATTCAATATTTACGATCAGGTGATTCGAATGTACTTTATTTCTTATAAAGGATTAAAAATAAGGTACAGTAACCATGCGGGTATTGTATTTGTTTACAGCATAGATTACACAATTGATATAATTTTTTTTTTTTAATAAGTAAATAAAAAATGTTGAATAGAAAAAAAAAGTTGAATTTTATTTTTTTAAAGCGGATTAAACCATATTTTTGTTGTTAAAATAAAAGCATGTATAAGCTGAAACATTGTACCTAGCTATTTATTTTTTATCAAATAATATTTTATCATGAAATATTTTTGTGTTTTGATCGGTCAATAAATAATTCAAAATCGAATAAAATAGTTCAGATTATAAAAATTGAGCTTTGATTTATGATGGTATTACACAAAATGAATGAAGTTAATATATGTTTTCTATAAACTATAATGGTATGAATCGACTATGGTTTCAGCCTGTTAAAGGATAAATATAGGGAATTCGTAACGACAATGGAATTGAGGTTGGTCCAATACATGTTAGCCAGTCTCTACTCGGGCATTGACCTTTGCTAATAAAACAAGCCCCTAGTCGGATCTGGTGCGACCGTTGAGGTCCACACGAATAACTTCTTTGCATAGTAATAGTCATAAAAAATAAAAATTCGAGCGATTCAAATCGAATGTTTTAGGATATCAAATTCTTTTAGGCTAATATTTGGATATTAATGCACTTCGATCAACACCTCAACGAAGTCGATATCATTTTTTATTCACGAAATATCGATTTGTAAAAAATTTTTAAAAATATTCTCTCTGCTCGAAATAACTCGACCGATTGTTATGAAATTCTTTTTGTTACATATTGCCGTTTATCTGTCCGAGAGCGATGGAGAAAAAAACTCGATTTATAAGTCTGGATTAAAGCTTTGGTAGAGCTAGATATGTAAGTGTGTTGTTAATTTATATTTATAATTTTTGTGGTTATGATATTAGGAATAGTTTTGCGAGGAAAGACTCGAAGCTTACAGTAAGAACATATACCTATCGGTTCAAACCCCGATTCAACAAATCCATTAATTAAATATACTATCTAATATTTACAAATCTAAAAACTGATTACACGTAATCTGTTTTAATCATTGAACTTTTCATCGTACATACAAATAGCAACTAAACATGACACCATAAAATACAAAAATCGCAAACCAGGCTTGGGCAAATATCAGACTTCCAAGAAGAGACTGTCAGTTTAAATTTCCAAGCTTGGCCAAATTTGCTTAACCATCTTCACCCAGCTTTGAAGCAATATTGGCTTGGTTGTTTATTATTTTTTGGAGAATTCGAATATATTCAAATAATTTTTTTAATGTGTCGTGCTCATAAAAAAATTATCGATGTGAGACATTTCTGTTACAAAAATAAAATGATGTTGGGTTTGTGGGGGAGGTGAATAAAATAACTCACAGAATCTAGAGTCGTTTCAGGTGAATCGTTAAACTGTTTCATGCAGTATTTCTTTTTGTCAAAAATTGAAAATATAAGTACTCATTATAAATATACAAATAAACAAAATAATTTTTTGAAAAAAAAAAATCAAAATACGTAAAAATAATTTATAATATTATTAAATGAAAATGTTTAAAAATAAATCGTATCTGATTTTGTAAACAGGTAACGTTTTATAAACACACAAAATGCCTTCATTCCATATCAACCACAGTACCTACAGGGTATCTACCTATGTACGGAGTACAAAATGTAAACGTATAAATGTATAAGATTATGATATCGTTAAAATTAATTATTAGAATGTTAACTGAATATTTAATTTTTGTGTAAAATGTAAAATTCATTTTGAATGAGGACTACGGCGTACCAAAGTCATTAAATAATTTTATATCATATCGGAAATTATTTGATTTTGTTTACAATATTTTATTATCGTTGTTTTTGCAATCTGGCCCTTCATGCAATCTCTATATCTCTAGCCCTGTCTATATCTCTATCTCTATCTCTGCATGTTTGTTTGTTTGTCTGTTAAGCTTTTTCTTTTTTACAAAGAGAAAGATTAAAAAGTAGAAATCGATGCACATAGAAACAACTAACTGCCTCACTAGGAACTTGCGGACGATCGTTGGTATAAGATGTTTAAAAATAAAGCTGAACAGTTACCAGTACTGTTTACGTATTAATATTTTATTACTGAAAATAAATCAATTTAATGTGTACTTATTATAAACTTAAGATGTTTATAATTTCTCTATAAACGAATTTATAGTCACTTACTGCCTTGAAATTACATTCTTAATAATACTTTTGTAATCTGAGTGGAAATTATATTGAATATTCTGTTTTATATTGCCTAATTAGTTCATAACAAAAAGACATTCGTTTCAAGAAAGTCTTATATTATTACTAGATTGATACCCGCCCGCTTCACTGGGCTTAAAAGTAAAAACCACCGCTTTATAGCCGCCAACTCTCTTCACCTCACGTGTCCCATTTCCATAACACTTGAAGCTATTTTTTTCGCAGCGATATGCACAGTTTTCAATTTTTTAAATTGTAAAATAGTCATAATTCATTGAGTATATCAGAAAAGGTGGCCATAAATGTTTTGACATTTACTGTTTTAAATTTTTACAGAAATCTTTATTTTATGATCCAAAATGATGATCATTCTGTTCCATCTGCGATCATCATTTTGAACCAAAAATTAAAGATTTCTGTAACAATTTAAAATAGTAAATGTGCGATTAAATTTAATTAAGAAAAACTTCTTTTTAAATATCTATGTCTTGTAATTTATATTCTGATGTATGAGCTATATTGCTATACAGTTCCATTAAAAGCCATTCGCTAGTTTTTGCGTGAAAACGTAACAAACAAACAATCCTTACTTTCACATTTATAATATATAGGGATATTTAAAGAACAGTTGATCTCTAGCTTAGTTGCTGTAATAATTTACAAAACAACATATATATTTTTGTAACTGGGCATTAATGAGGACAGAAAAGCCTTTTTCGTTTTGACTGAATAGAACGAATTATAAAATTTTATTTTACGTCGATATTTCACTTAAATATAATTTCAGTTTTTTTTTTTTTTTCGTCTGGATCCAAAGAACTTTTCAGGGTGGCTTAAAAAAAGTTTCACAGAAAACAATTTTCCTATTAATATTGCGGGGTCCTTTCCAACAGTAATAAATTCTTTTCAGAAGTGTTCAGAACCCACCTTTATTTTTTCAAATTTTTAAATTAATATTTTTCTTAAAACGTATTTTTTTTCACCAATTTGAACTTTTTGGCTATACTAAAAGGTAAGTTTAAAATCTGAAGGATTATAATAAATTAATAACACTTATTATAATTTTTAGTACGAATTTATAAGATTTGAAGTTAGTTTTGTTGATTCAAGTGACTTGTACTGCTTACACCGTCATTATTATATCTTCATGTTATTCCGCTTCCTTGTAATAAAATACGTGTAATATATTGGGTTCACCTTGTGTGTGTGTATATATATCCTACGTTCTCTGGAAAAATATTTTCACTAAGATTATTATCCCAATCTTTATTTTTCTCATGCAACTTTCATTTATTATTAGATGACATTTTATTTAAGAATTATTGTAAGTAATAAATAATATTTGTTTTGTAGTGAATGCAACTTGAATACAACGTTTCATGTCATTTGTGATTACATAAAACATTAGATAAAAAGTTCATCTGAGACTTGAGCTTAATTTACACGAGCTTCGTACTTGATATTGTATTAATCGATCTCAGTTGGCTTAGGCATGAAGAAGGTGCACTTAGCTTCTCAAAATAATTGAGCAGCAGATAAATGAAATTAACAGCGGAGGTACTAAAACATATATATGTTATCACGATAACCTAACAGCAGCCAATATAACCTAACTTAATACCCTATTCGATAGATTTTGTTATTTTAAATATTCGTTAATAGTATTATATATAGTACTCGTTTCAAAAATCCCCTATTTTGTTGGGTTTTTTCAAACAACTATCTAAGATCATTTGGGTTTTTGAGACAAATATAATGATACCTTAAATGTGGAAATCCATTGAAAAGTTTGCAAGATACGAGGTAGTAAAATTGACTGAAGAAATTTACAAACAAATATACATAAATGCATACATATATACATACATCATTAGAATGTCAAATAAATCTATATTTTAGTTCTAAAATATTAAGTTTCTTTAGTCTGTTTAAGGTTTCACTATTGTCAAGAGAGTTAAGCACATACACATTTGGATGCATTACTAAACAATACAAATAGTTTTCACTAAATCGCACTATTTCTTCCCGCACTGTATATACATTTAAACTACGATGTAGGTCATCGTTTCGTACGTACCATGGCGAATCACTTATCGTACGCAGCACTTTGGACTGAAAACCCTGAAAAATCGCAATGTTACTAACATTTACAGTACCCCACAATTGAATACCGTATGTCCGAATCGATTTCAAAATGCTTTTGTACACTAACAACTTATTTTCGAGCGATAATTTAGAGTTACGAGTTAGCAACCAGAAATATTTATTAAAATGAATATTTAGTTGGTTTCTTTTGGCCCATATAAGTTTTAGCACAAGTTAAACGTTTATCCAGATGCATACCCAGATATTTGACATCTTCGTTTTATGGAAAATAATCAATTAACAATTTAATCAAAATATATGTTAAACGGTTATTATTGAAATCGAATAAGGTAAGGCTATCTCTTTTAAAACAGGATTACGGAAAATAAATACGATTTTTGGAACATTCGGTAAACGGAAAACATTGAAGAGATTATGTATGGGTGATTAAAGTCACAGATAAAATTTCATATTAAATTTTGTATTTTTAATATACTAAAATAATACAAAATGTCAGCAAATATATTTTGGCTTCGTATCAAATTACAAAATTTTGATATTAAACAGTTTTCATATTTTTTCGTGGTTAACTATTTATAAAACTGATATGAGCCAAAAACTTTTCTCAACTTGATAAATATTAAATAATATTTTGTTTTTGTTATTTCTTCTAATAAACATTAAATTTTATCCCTGTTATACACGCCCACAGAATAAAAAAACATCAGATAATGAAAATTTATAAAGAGAGATATAACAAATATAAGCTTTCTTAAATTTATCTTACAATAACAGAAAAATGTTTTGTTTACAAGAATATAAGTAATTAGTTTGTCTCCTGCGACTTCATCCTCGAGGATTTGGAAAAAATAGAATTGAAAACATTTGCCAACTAAGTATGACACTTGTGTTTTAAATATCCAAAATTGATACAAATCAGGGAGAAGGGTGCAGAAAAGTTTACGATTTTAAATTCACTGTAAAATCAAGGCACAGTTTGTCTCTCTCCTGATACTCTTCTACCCCTTTGATAAAATCGAGAAAATCGCAAAAACAAAATTATTTTTCGGAATTTGATGAAACTCGGTGGATGTCTCCTAAGGAGACCTGCCCTAGACCCAATGTTTCTCATTTGAGAACTCGACCTCACTTTTGACGTCCTAACCATGATATACAAATTCAGGCTTGATGTCTCCTTTCGTTTTTGAATTACCGTGTTGAAAGACGGATATACAGTCGGGGAGGTAGACAACCAAATATGGACTAATTAGGTGATTCTAGAACATCTAAACCAAAATTTTGTTCGTAGCATCAATATCTTTAAGCGTTACAAACTAAGGACTAAACTTAGTATACCTTGATATATTCTTTATACACAATACACATTGTATAATGTAATATGCTTAATACTTTGGAAAAATTGATGGACAGCGTTTTCAAAATCTCGCACTTCAATCTCCACCTTGTACTGTTGAAAGAAAAAGTTGAAAAAATTTAATCTTATTTTTAAAAGAAAAAAGTAACGTATATAATATGACTTTTTTAAAAGTGCGCCAACAGTATATAATTACTCTTAAAAGAACAGCTATTTTTGTCACTTTGACAGTAACCATATACAAGATGATTTCCATCACCATATAAACAATTTGTATTTGCAATTCAAAAAAGATTTGACCTCTGTTTGACCAAGAAGATGGTCCCATAAAAAAACGTTAATTCTGAATTTTCATGCTCGTTAAAAATGTACAGATATGTTTCTCCGACATGTGTTGAGGTACACATAGGGTCATGCAATCAGCACGTGTTGAGGTACACATAGGATCATGCTTCGAGTCAGCACTGCCAAATCAGCCCCTCTAGTATCTGGCTTTGCATTACCTACGATTATTTTTAGTTTCATGTCGAAGAACGCCACCTGCCAGTTGATTTTGAACTAAAAAGAGAATGATGAAATTTTATGATATCATTAGAAGGTTTTTATAGAAATAAAACATCAAAATAATATATTACGATATTGATACAACTAACAAAAATGACTTCGATGCATTTTTTTAGTTGAACTTCCCTACATCTTATAAAATTCAGTGATATCAGATGTGCTATCGGACAAACATATATAGAATTTTCCATTTACCTAACTGTTACAAGTCATTCTTTGTATATTAAGTGGTTCTAACTCTTCGTCTTGTCGAATGTAATGAGTCTTAATTTATTTACAGGTTTTCTTTTTCATGAAAAAAATGTATATATTAGTGAAGAGATGTTTCATATAGAGGGGTTGTAAGTAATTTTCTTTTGAAATAAAAATACAAAAAAGGTAATAAAAGCCAGAAGTGATATTTCAAAAATTTTATTTAAAATTATGATACAACAAAAGGTACAGTTGTTACAGAAATATTTTTTTTCTTTTTTTTTTTTTTTTTTTGTTTGTTTGTGGATTACTAATTGGTCAGAAGAACACTTCTTTAACAAGTTAGGAATAAAGAAACCACTTACATGTACTTACTTTCATAATGTATTATACGAATGTGAAATTGTGAATAAACTTAGAAGAAACAAGCCGAGGAAGATATGGTATTTGGGGCCAGTTTAATATCTTTCTGACTTGAGATTATTGTCTTTTTGAATCTATAATACAGATAATCGATAATCCGAAGTCCAGTGATTCATACATTTTTCTTCTATCTTTTCCACACCACTCTTTACGTCTGTTAAAGAATCTTATATATTACTAGTTTGATACACGCCCGCTTCACTGGACTTAAAAGTAAGAACTACCGCTTTATTGCTTCCACCTCTCTTGATCTCACTAATCCCATTAAAATCCATTCGCTAGATTTTTCGTGTAAACGTAACAAACAAACTAACAAACAGACCAACAACAAACAAATATCCTTTCTTTCATATTTATAATATAAAAAGGGATTTCTCTAGCCTGTTTTCTTTCACATCCCGATATATTCCTTATTCCTTTATAAATTTCTATAATTTACCCCCCATTTTCAAGCTTATTGTGCTGATTATTGACGAAAACTAGACTCACGGTCTAAAAACTTGCTTTTAAAGTATATTTTTACTTTTTAGTACATAAATTTTCATTTTTAGAATGTAAACCGAGATTGTTCTTGATATATTCACTTTTATGCTCGCTTTCTTCAAAACACTTACGCCATAATTTTACTCCCAATCTAATGCGATGGATTAATCATAGAGCTTCGCCATTAATTAAAATTTGAAATTGATTGTATTTATAATCACGCGACAATGGTTGGCCACACAGACAAACAATTTCAAATTTGTCCTTTATTTCTTCAGATATGTCAAAACGTATATCATAGATTTTAAATTTTGATTTTTAGGGTGAAAAGAATAACTTCTATCAGGAGGTAAATGTTGTGAATGTTAATTTTTCTTACTCTTTGATGTTTCTTATATTTTTCTGTATTTTTTAACATTGTAATTTGTAGTCATACTTTCATACATTCATAAATATAAAATTATAATTTTCATTTCATATTAATAAATGTCCAATGTTGATGCATTTAGGTGCTCCGAAGATCTTCGTATATTTGAATTATATGATTTTGTAAGAATGAAGATATGTATGTCTTCCTACATTATCTTGCTATTTATCCGTAAAAATGATAAAATTAAGATACGATATTCTGATCCGAGGATAAAAATAAAAAGAAGTTCAAAAACTAAAATCCCGACAACTATAAAATCACCCTCTAAAAAGTATGAAAACAAAAAAAGTATAAAAGTCGATAGATATCTAAGATTAAACAGTTTTCTACTGGACAGAAAAGTGACCCCCCGACTGTAGTGACGATTTTACTTATCAAAACAACTTCCGATAAAAATATTTGCTTGTTTTAACATTTTTCAAAGAGTGATTTAGTACTCGTCGGAGTTTTAGTTTTTGAACTTTATTTTATTTCAACTATTTTGGGGTTAGAATTTCGTGGTAAATATGACAATTTATATATTTTTTTAAAGTGTTTATAACGTCCTTTCATGTGACGTCACACAGTCTTTAACCATCGGACGATCAAGACGTTTCTACGATACCTTATTTGTCAAATTATAAGTAGCTTAGAAGCTTTGAGGGATCAGATATCATACTTACATATTGGTCAAACATATAACTCTCGCTATCATCGGGTAAATACATACCATGATTACATACATGATTAAAAGTAAACAAAAACAAAAAGTAATATACCTGCATGTTTGAAAAGTACTAATTTGATTCCTAAAACGATTCATCACTAAATTAAATTTGTTTATCGTTCAGGACTTTTCGACCTTTTAGAGAGTGGCAAATTTAAATTAATGTGACGTCATATAGTCTGTGACCAGAAGACGATCAAGACGCTTGCAACGATCTTCTTAACGATCAACGATTTTATCACAATTCGACCTTACTTGTCAAATTAAGAAGTATTTTAGAAGCTATAAAGGAATCGTCGAACATACACACATACCGGTCATACACATAGCCCTTGCAGTCGTTGGGGTAATCAGAAGTTTAATACCACCAGCATAACTTTAAAATTTTCTTCAATTCATTGAAACCTTTAAAGTAACAAAGTATTAGTTTCGAAAAGGTCAGGTTATCGAGTATTGAATGGAAAAAATATTCGATTAACATTAATAAAGGAAATAATCATATGAAATTGACATACGTTATTTCTGAGATGGTTGATTGTGCTGTCGGGACATCTGTTTCCTGGTGCCACTATCAACTGTATACCTTTGCTGTCATCAATTTTATATAGAACATGTTCAACAAACAGACAGACATTTGAGTGTGTTGTACTTGCAGCAGTAGATGTAGACGAAGAACAAGTACAAGAAGTCACCAGGTGTATAATTCATATATAACCCAATTTCATTTTCCCTACATTTATATACAGCGTGTTTTAGAATTGAGAAATATTTTTAAATGAAAAGCTTCACCTGTCAAGTTATCTGCGATCATTTCTTGAACTTTTGGAAGCTTCACAATCCTTATTTATACCAATTATTTAAACCAGCTGGGATGGTATGCATGGACTATTCAAGAGTGGGCTAGGATTTGTTAGTTTAAAGCTGTAGCTTATGATAAGGCAGCAACCTCATCAAAAACTTAATTCAAATTTCGAGACTTTTAACCTTTTCAGAAATTTCGAGAAAACTATTTTCGAGAAAAATGATCTTATCATTATCATTTAGAACTCACTCGAATGCTTGTAGTTTGTAATTTTTTAATACAGCGAAAAGAGGCGAACATTGTATATCTCCACAGTTTTGAGTCGAGGGCTGGAAGTATGATAACAATAATTATCTTATAATTTTCTAAAGTACTTTGAAAGCATATAAGGATCGTCACTCCCTTCTATTTCAAAGAAGGTACTTTGCCTTATTCTGTCCCAAGTTGGACAGTGAATAATATTATTTAATTAGTATTCGCGACGTGAATAATATTGAGGTACATATTTCAGTTTCAGAATTATTTGAGCCAGTTACCTGGAAGTTGAGTAGACAATGACCTAACATTACAGCGTTTACGTATGAAAAGGGAATAAGATATTATGAAAACTAACTTCTTTTAATTTAGTTTAATCATTGTCTTTACAATATCTACCAAAAACTTTCTGCTTATGTTGCTAAAAGCAAACAAACACAAAAGTCAAATCCTAGATTCCATAAGAAAAGTCTTCGATTAAAAATAGCTATAGTCAAAGGCCTTTGATTTCGTAAATATAGGAAGAAATGTGTTTATACCTTGCACTACAACTATTTTCAATCCAAACCATTTCTTATGGAATGAGTTTTTACGAGGGTTAGTTTTAGTTTTTAACCATTTTTGTGTGTGTATATTTCTTATTTGCGATTCCGGAACACTCTATAACATAGTATGCATTTTTTTTTTGGTGCTTTACCATAAGAATATATTTCAATTTAGGTTGTACTTCTTTTTTCTTTTATTTCATAACCATGTTAGTAGCCAAATAGATAATCTTTCTAAGTTTTTACTAAATTTATTTCAAACAATGACAGTCTATTGTTTTTCATGTGTTCTTTATGTTATTGAAAAAAAAATTATTTACCTGTAATCATTTTTCATTACGAAACTTTATATATAACATACAAGAACTATAAATCTTGGTAAAATAATATGAAGAATACAAGAATCCACGCTTTCTGTTCTCTTGAATTAGTTTTTCAATACAATATAAACTTTCTTTAACTATGATTTTTCCAAATTTTCAAAATCAATGCCGAAATTATTAACATGCTCAACGTTGATAGGAATTAATTCGGTTGCAAATGGGAACATGGAAACAAATTTGTCTCTACTCTTTTATTCTAAAAAAAACAAAAAGGCGCAAATAAAATATTCTCGTAGAAAATTAGAAGTTTCGAACTGTAAGTGCTTTTGTTGTGTACTTTGTCAAGTAGGTGGCATTTTAATTCCTTTACTGATTGTTATAAACACATTTCGGTTCTTTAACACAGAGTTGCTCGAATTTTCGATATTAGTTGCTCCAATTCAGAAACACTTGACATAAAGTATTTTGTCTTTATTATTTATTTCTTTATAAAAAGTAAATTGGAGGTATTTTATTAACGAAATTATTAGATGTTCTTGTTATATCATGTATATGAAATATATCAAGGTATACTAATATTAGTCTCAAGTTTGTAACGCTTAAAAATATTGATGCTACGAACTAAATTTTGGTATAGGTGTTCATAAAATCACCTAATTAGTCCATTTGCGGTTGTCCGTCTGTTTCTCCGTCCGTCTGTCAACTTGATAACTCAAAAACGAAAAAAGATATCAAGGTGAAATTTTTACAGCGTGCTCAGGACGTAAAATGTGACGTCAAGTTCGTAAATGAGCACAACACAAGTCAATTGGGTCTTCTCATCTTGTAAACCGTTTGAGAAAGTACAAAGTTAAATGTAAGAAATGTTCCTTATAAAAAAATAAACAACTTTTGTTTGAATTATTTTTTCGAAAACATCATTGTTTACTCGCGAGGGCGCAAATTAAGTTCGAACATTGTATAATTTGTATTATATGGGAATGATTTATGGGTGTGTAACATGTATGTATGCTTGGCTATCTTTCTTTACTTACATGACGTGTAAAAAGAAATGATTCCGTAATCAACACTGTCTATACATGGTATTTCAACAATTAACTCAGTCAATTGTTTGTTTTCACTTGTTATTTATATCATTTTAGAACTATACTTAAATGTGTTACTCAAAATGAATAAAGGCCAATGTGATAATTCTGTAGTATGCAGTTTTCTTGAATTCGAAATTTCCGTTTATCTTCTTTGAATTTGGATATATTATAAGATGAAGAAAATCAAATTACAATGATAAAAAATCCACGTAACTACCTAGTCTCTTAAGTAAGTTAACAGCTATTTTGTATTAAACTCTATAAGCGAAAATTTTGAAAAGTTTAATGTAACAATTGTTTATAACTATGAACATCTATATATGGTTTACTTGTAGTTTTACTTAAAGTAATAATAAATTACTAATTTAATAATAATTCACTCGGAACACAATTGCAGTTATATATATTATATTCATGTTAAGTCTATCAAATACACATGGCTATTTCTAAATTCATTATATTGCAATGTATCTGAAAATACATATGCTAGTATGTCGTGTAGCTGTACCACTAGAGGCGTTCATTTACAGGGCGTATCATTTTGATCGGTTAGGGGAAAATTTTTTTAGAAAAATAATGTTGGGCTCAAAGAAGTCAGCTCTTATGGGTAATTAGTAAAAGAAAACAGAACACTATAAATTAAAAAAGTTGTTCCTGATAAAAAAGTATCTTTTGTCCGTAACATTTCGATAAGTAAACATTTACGAAACAAATTCAGTTCTCAATAAGAGGAATAACGTTACAAAGTAAATGATATTAAAAGTAAGAGGCGATAAATTGTTTCCAACAAACTTTATTCGTTTTACCTCCTATGTAAACTAGTCATACACCATGAACCAGTCAAATTCTACATTAAAATCCAAAAACACGTTGTAAAGCTACTTTTTTGGTATGTTATTGTACCCTTTAAGGGAGTGTGAATCTACGTTTTACGAGCAAAAACAAAGTTGTGCTTCAAATTTTCGGGCTTTTTTCAGTTTTGCACGTATTACGCATGTAGCAAATTTTTTGGTTTTGCAAATTTTATCCAAATTTGCCCCTTCACGAGAAAACACAATGATGTTTACGAAAAATTGTTTCGAACAAAACTTATTACTATTAGGCATACGGAACTGTCGGTTGGCTTAAATTGTTTCAAATTTAATATGCTTTCGAAACGACAGTAGTTAAATATCAAGAGCTCACAGTTTTTAAATTAAACTGCAAAAACTGAAAAAGTTCGAAGGTTTTGCAGTTTTTCACGGATGACGCAGGTAGCACAACTGTTTTTGCTTAGACACTCTTCTAAGTGGTCCAAATAGCATACCAGAAAAGTAGCTTTACATTGCGTTTAACAATTTTAGTTTTCTTTTTTGTAACATATTACTGGCAATTAAGTAAAAAATTAATACTGTTATGTCATGTATAGTTAGATTTTTACAATCAATTTTGGGCGTTTCTATTCGATTTACGAAAATATGTTTCGAATAAAATATGTATTGATTTTTTTATAAGAAACAATTTTCTAATTTAAAGTATGAATCCATCCTTTACCAGTAGCGCTCTACGCGCTCTTATAGGTCAAATTCAACGAGTCTAAAAGTTTTAATTTTTATAATAGTTACATTACAAAATTGTTTCACTTATCGATTAAACTGGTCCATCCTGTATACGATATATCTCATATTTCCACGAAAGTTTAATAGTAATAATATATTATTCATTTCGTGCACAAGTTTATAATCTACAGTGCGCTTGCATACAATATCGTCTTGAGAGTTTTAAGCGTAAAACTTCGAGAAATATATTTAACAACGTCTACCAAGTAATATGATTTAAATCATAGAAGCTAAAAAAGAGTCGTCAGTTTGGGGATAAAACACATATTTCTATGACCAACGGAATGATGATCAAGCGCTCTCTTCCTTATAGCAGAGTTGGATAATGGATGTATGAAATTATTGAAAAGTTTTGTTTAGCTGAAAATTATCTCACTTACGGTTTTTCAATAGCCATCATTTCTTAAGCTATAAAAATTAACTAAATTTTCTGCTTGTAATGGCGAATTAGTAGAGGGAAATTGGTAGCCATAGAAGTAATTGATTATGTAAAAGATAAAAAAAGAAATGGGAATCATCAGGCGATCTGAAACGAACAGAAATCGGATACCTACAGATAAGAGGGATGATATAACGATCTTTATAGAGCACTTTGGTCAAAACAATGCCATGGAAAGGAAAAAATAGCCCAATCTGTAGGATACCCATGTCCATCAGGAGATACTGCTTCAGTAAGTGTTTCAACACTTTAGAAGTAGATTGAGAACTGATTTTTTACTAAATTTTACTAATTTACTTTGGCCACACTACACTCACAATATATTGTAGAGAAAATGGTACTTTATCGTTATATCTTCCACCGTCGTCATTAAAGCAACATAAAATATAAACCAGCTTTAAGTCGGGTTATAAGCTTAAATAAAGACTTTTACGGCGTATTTCAGGTTTACTTGCTATCAAAAAAACAAGTTACGAATTCTAATAGCAGAGATGAAGCGTTGCAGTGGAATATCGATGATACATTTATAATAAAAACTCAATAAGACACCAACAAATTTCACATTTTAAACTCAGAAATAGATTCAGCGATCTTGAACACCCTTGTATTTGTATTCAAAGGTTGCTGTTACTTTTGATCGATATACCAATGAATTTGCCAAGTTCATATATTCATTGCAGTTTTTAAATATACACGAAAAACAAAATTTTAATTTATTTTTTGTAATTGAGTTTAAGCAGGCGTAATACTCTGTGCCTTAAATCAAATTTATGATCTTAAATGAGAGTGATGTAAACACTAACACCGTGTTGTTATAACAAACGTTAACAAGCGGATATTGTACGTCGTGTTTTATGTCTATTTACATACTCTTGTCATTAAATTCCAATAACTAACTATCTTGTCTATTGACGAACAACCACTAATTGCCGTTCTAAACAAATGGCACATAGTAAAGAAAACAAGCAAGAACTTCTTTAAGAGAATAGTGCCGCTGTAAGAGTGTAGTTGAATTAGCACTTAAACCTACGTCAATAAGGTAGTTTATAATTATTACATTATTGGCAATAGTGATAAATAAATAAAACAGTAGCTAGAATGAATGTTCACTTAGTTTGACAACAGTCGTAATCAAACACACTTAGGTAAAAGTCTATAACATTAAAACTACTACTAATATATAGAATGTTCGATTTACATCTAGGCATATAAATATCACGAGTATGACAGAGTACATGCGTAAAGCAATGCATCTAAGTAAGAGGTATTATGGGTATTATATGAAATTACAAAAGTGACTTGTATCGTGAATTATTTGTTGTAGTTCATCTATTCAACTAAGAAACTCCTCCTCTCCAAGCGTCTTACAACTATCTCAACGCATATCGATGTTTCAACACATGTATATAATACCTCTCACTTACATGCATTGCTTAACGCATGTATTCTGTCATACTAGTGATATTTATATGCCTAGAGGTAAATCGAGCATTCTGCGTATAATAGTTCAACTGTAATATGTATCAAAAGTAACGAGTAACGTAATGATACCATTGTAACGGGTACTGACTAATTTAGTAATTTAGTGCAATAGTATCATAGATAAAATCTTGGAGCATTATTTTTACAAAAACAAAATTTAATCAATATATCTGGATAACGTTATTCTTTATACGTCAATATGTACACTCTCACAAAAATCGCTCGGATTTACTTTAAATATATATACCACAAGTAGTTTCCGGAATGTGCTTTTTTTATGAAACAGAGATACATTAGAATGAAACTGAGAAAAAATGATAAGTTTTAGTAATTTTTGAGAATATTTTACCACTTTTGTTAATCGTAATGTTTTTTCTTGTCACATGTTCACAGTTAATGAAATTTTACTATAAAACAAGAAAATGGTGACATATTCAAAAATAATATCCTTAATGGAACACCTCTTATAATAATTATCCGGAAAATGATTTTTAGAGAAGCCTAACAGTAAATATTTTTGATTCAAAACCATACAAATTCTTAAGCAAACGTATTTAGAATTTAAAACTAATTTGAAATAAACATTTGGTAATTTCCTGAATACTTAAATATGGCAAATAACTTGAACAAACATACCACATAGGTAATATAAATATACAAGTATTAATAATTTATAGATAAGAGAAGAAATTTTGTATGCTTAGTCGTGTGTTTTCAGGGTAAATAGCAATATTATAGTAATTATCTATAGCAACAGTACATAAACATGTGCTTGTGTTCAGGTGTGCACTGAAAATAATAAAATATTATTTACATTAAATATATATTTACTACTTAATCATAACTGCCTTGCCTTCGTGTGTTTTGTAAAACGTTTACTTCCATCAATGCTTTTCTTGACAATTTTGTACCTAGACTAGTAAACCTGGCAATTTTTTGTTTTGGCGAAGTTGAAAAAAAATGAGTAAATTTTGTGCACACGTTTCTATATTACAAGCTGGATACTCGCCTGCTTTGCTAGATTTAAGTGAAGACATGCATTATAGCCTCTACCTCCGTTGCTCTCGCTTACCCTCATTAAAAAACATTCAAAATAGGGGTAGGGATTGTTTTACATAGGTAAAATATATGTTCGAATTACATCTAGGCATACAGATATCACGAGTATGACAGAATACATGCGTTAAGCAATGCATCTAAGTGAGAGGTATTATATACATTTGTTGAAGCTTCGATATGCGTTGAGATAGTTAGAATGTTAGATGAACTACAACAAATAAGCCCCGATACAATTCATTTTTGCAATTTCATACAACACCTATAATACCTCTTACTTAGATGCATTGCTTAACGCACGTACTCTGTCATACTCGTGATATTTATATACCTAGATGTAAATGGTACATTCGGTGTGTATAGATTTAAATTTTTTTTCAAATGTCACATAGTCTCAATTGATTGAGTATACCAGAACAGGTGGCCATGAATTGTATCTCATTCAACATTTTTACAGAATGTTAGAATGATTTAAACAGCCCGTTAAATTATGTTGAAAGGCAAGCATGATCAATATATAATCGGGATTTTATAAAATAGTTCAGAATTTAAAGAAAAAAATAACCGAATAATTTTAAGTTTTAACATCTTTTTGAGTTAACATTTTCAAAAGTTTATTTATCTACTGTTCAAAACTTAATTAAAATTTAAGTAGTTTTAAGGAATGTTATAAAATGCAATGGAAGTGATTCGAAACAAAATTTTAAAAAATAATCGTTCCAGCAAAAATTCTTGCTGCTAACAAGTTGAATTTTTGACATACTTTAAGAATTAATGTTTTTGGGTACAAAACTTCGGAATTGCCAAATAGTCTTTCACGCCAACATTCAAATATATTTGAATAGATTACAATGAAAGTTCTACATAACAATGGAAGTACGAAGATGCTTTAAATAAATAAAATTTCTGAATAATAATATTTTTGAATAATTCAACAAATAATAGGAAAGAGATAGGAATAAATATATGAAATATGTAAAGGTATCTATTAATTTATAATATAATCCAAAACTTAAATACAATATTCGTGTATATGATATAACTTGACTGTTCTGTTCTACAACAGTTAAAGTTATCCGGACTTAACTTATTTCCGGAATCATATTCACTCATACCACCAGTAACATACAATACAATCATCATCAACGAAACAAAACTTAGCTTGACTTCTTCGCATAACTTATTTACTCTGAGGAGATTCATTTATATCTAACTAGCTGTGAACTATTCGCCTCACTTCAATTTTAAACCCGCTTTAACTTCAATTTTAAATAGAAAGATTATTGTGTTATAACCTTCACTTCGTATACCGTCACTTATCTTCCTTTTGTACACAATTTTTCGATTTTTTATTAGTTTGTAACGAACCTAAATTTTTTTGTAAAAAAAGCCTATGGAACGCGTTGCTAATGAAGCATTTTATACGAGAAATAATTTTTCAAATCGGTTCAGTATCCAGTACCTACACTTATTTCTTGAAAGCTGCGGCCTAGTTTATATCCTCTGTTGCTTTCTCCTTTCTAACTGAATACCTTTTTTGCGTTATTGCGTTAATTGCAGTTCCACATTTTATTATGACCATATAGCTTCTCCGTATTCTCTGTACAGCTTCTATATTTCTAATTTTGGGCCACAAACTGGGCTTCTAAATTGAAACTTATTTTTTAGGCTTTTGATTAGATATAAATAAGATTTAAGGCAAAGATCTACAAATTTAAAAACGACGGCGCTTCCATACAAACTTGCATCCCCTATTTCAATCCCTTACAGCCCAGCCTTTGCATTAAAATGTAGTCCTTTTACTCTAGACTATTTATTTACCAAATTTCATTTAAATTGATTCATTAATTTAGTCGTTATTGCAAAACAGACAAACAGGCAGAGTTATTTTCGCATTTACAATAGTAGTAAGGATATGCATGTGTAGTGAAAACTATTTATATGGTGTTATGATTAATATTAGGCCGATTAAAATAAGGTAGATACCAAAATAATTAATAATAACTTTTCTTTTCCAGTTTTTAAAAACATACAATATCCACATAAAAGAGTGACAAATATAGAGCTGCAAAAATTACACTTTCAATTTTCAATCCAATAATACTGCGAAATAACATACAATTCTGAGAAAAAAAAGGTTAGACACGCCCTTGACACTTATCCCACCTGTATACCGGTTTTCAGATCAAAAGAATGAATTTTCAAAAAACAAAAACAATTGATTTTTCCAAGAAAAATACAATTTTTTGCAAAACCAAACAAGCGTCAATGTATAATAAATAGTTCAAACATCATCACTATTTACAATCAACTCAGTACCAAAAAGGTAAGTTGTCCATAAAAAGACACATATTTGTTATGTTTTCATCGAAATTACATTCGTAGCGGTAAGAACAAAGGTACCGGCTTTTCTTGAGGAAATTTTCTGCAATTTACCTCGCCAAAATAGAGAACTTTGTTAGCCGTAGAATTCATTTTTACCTGACTGCCAAGGAATGGTTTTGTTTTTCGCACATATCTTGAATTTCTTCATTACGTCGTATCGTCTAAACAGCTCGATAATTAAATAGAAACGATAACGACTGTATTAAATAAAATCTGAAAAGAAAGAAACAAGTCCAGGAATTTAGCTAGGTAGTGACATTAAGAGTCGAGATTCATTATTGGGAAAATTTAAGTCGGTCTAGATTTTGATGGGCGCTGACTACTAGAGTCGCTTTGTAAACTAATGGACTTTTTTCCTTTTTTTACAGACTTTATTTAACACGGTCGGGTTTTTTACTTTTTTTTTAAATTATTAATTTTATTTATTAAAAGCGTAGGTGCAATTTCCAATATTTTTTATTTGTACTCTTAAAATACTTGCAATTCTTTAGCTGTCGCTATGAACGATTTTCACTATATTTGTATGAACGTATGATATGAACTTAATTCGTAACAGATCCTTCGTTACTACAGCCGTTGATAATAATGATGATGAAGTTTTAATTCATTATCTTTATCTCTGGTGTCGTCCTCTAAATTTAAAATCCACACTCACCTCATGCCTCATTATGCACTCCCAAGTTGTTGTATATGAATGTGTGAGATTTGTTTTCTTGTATTATATATGTGTTTGTAATTTATTTTATAGCATAATGAGTACCACATAAATCTATTCATTGTTCTTTCTTGATTTAAATGGTTTACTTTTCCCATCCCTCTATATTATAAATATGAAAGTGAGTTGGTTTGTTTGTTTGTTCGTTTCCACGCAAAAACTACTCAATGGGTATTAATGAAACTTAACAATAAGATAAGCTCATACATCAACATGACACATGAGCTATAATTTATAAAGATAAAAAAATATAAAAGAAATTAAATTATTATTTTTTTGACATCTCACTGCCTGCTATCAATATTATCGTAAAGGATAAATTATCGCCGAAAAATTGAAAATTGTATATTAGAACAGGTGGCCATTGTATATATACTTCAAATGTGTTGAACAATCCTTTTATCGAGTGCTATAGAAGAGCGATAAGTGGGATCAAGGGAGACAAAGGCTATAACGCAGAAGTTTTTTTTTCTTAAACCCATCAAAATGGGTGGGTGTTATGCTAGTATTATTATACTTTTTAAGATCGTAAATATGCTGTTATTAAGACCCAGTGGGCGGGAGGCTTATAATATTTTAAATGATGTTTGATTTTCTATGAAAAAGTTCCATAATGACTAGGATTGGCCATCTAACAACGAATTCCTAGATCATATAGAACTTTCATTAAAGAGTAATTAAAAAAACGAACCCGTGACTCTTGGATTCATGCCAAGTTCTATCCCAGCTGAATCCAGTCCAAAAGGTCCGGATTCGATTCAGGGTAGGTATATGTGTATTTTTTTGCAATTCTCTTTGATTAACTCGACAAGTTACTTTGTCTTCATAGTTGACGCCATTATATGGAACGCTTAATATAAATGCTTTTGTTATTAATAAACTTGGTCGTTTATGTATAATTCTTGATACTGTGTACCATTTCCTTCCGTTATTTACTTGAAATGATTAACTTACAAATACACATTATTTAAACACACACATACATAGTACAAGAAAATATACAAAATTTATTAATTCTTTTTTTTATAATGTTTAATTTTATTTCTATTTTGATGATGTGTGTTTGATGATGATGTTTCGTCCACGATTTCTCGCGAATAGCGATCTTGGATTTTCGCCAGTCGTTGCGTAATGACATATTGATGAATAGTCTGTTAAAAGCGCCGCGTAGAAATTGGCACTTTGAGGGGAGGAATAAAATTAACTTGAAATACTTTTGTCAGTATTAAGAAACTTGAAAGTTTATCGCTTTAGATAAACAATTCTCACTTCACGAAATCAACTTTTTTTCTAAAAAATTTTATCTATTGTAATTTAATTTTTGTCAATTTTTACGATTTTATGTATTGTTTTTAAGTAAAAACTGAGCTTGGTAATCAATTCTTGAAAAAAAAAGTCCTGAAAAAACGTCATCAGAATGATATATAAACCAAAAGGTTAGAAATCTACTTCCTAGTTTGAAAACGTCTATATTAGACGGAACATTTCATGTTTTAAATTATTAAAATATTACAAAATAAAACATAATTGAACTAAGCAAAGAAAACTAGAAGTTTTATTTCTTGAAATCCCAAATTTATTGAACATTTTTTCTGTAAAACAAGAATTTAGAGAATCATTTAGTTTACAATAATTAATTTTATAAGTTTATATAACATTAAAAAAACATTTTTTCTATTGCCAGCCAGGTATTGATCGCAATACGTTCTATGTATAATGCATAGAACGAGTTTATGTAAACGCTAAGCTACACATATTTGTTCTAATACAAGAACTAACATTGAAGTACTTTAGTTTTTAAGAAGCTAGGAAAAATTATTTTCATCATCTGGGCAGAATAATAATTCAACCATAGAGATGCTAGATAGACAGCGCTCACATGAACAGCTTAAGTTTTTATTGGCCATAATGTTTAGGTAAATATTAATATTAAAAATTGTATAAAATTATTAATTGCATACAAGATCAATATAATTTAGCCTTAAGTCGAATAAAATTTTGAGTATTTATATAGGAATTTCTTAAATCGGATATTGTCTTACTTAAGTTTTTGTTATATTTGTTAACATTTTCTTACCATCAAAGTCGAGTAATCAGCCAAAAATAATGAAATTACATACCTGAAACAGAAAGAATTTCGACTTTTGAAATATCATAATCAATAACTTTAGGGACAAATCATAAAAAATGCAATGATAGTAAATATCTGACAATGAAAAATCAGCGTCATTAAACTTTAAAAATCAATTTTGATCAGGAATTCTTATGAAGAAATATAATTCTAACAAAATTTGGTGGTAATTGGTAGTGTAAGTAAAATTAATTAGTCAAACCGAGTTTGGTTTTTCCAACTCATTTTCATGGTACAAACTCCTAATGAAGAAAGCTAACAGAGTAACCGTAAATCGTTAACAAACTTTATGTTCACTATTTTGAGAATACAAATCACATATGGTTATCTGGATAAATGTAAATATTTATTCAACTATATTTTAGTTTGAGTTTGTATTAAAAAAATAAGTTTATAAAGAAATTTAATAAAAAATAATATCTGCAGAGGTGTTGCCAGCTGTGTATACATCGAAGGGCATCGTCAGCTAGTTGAGCCGAGGATGAGGCCAGTTCGAGTTATTTACGAAGTTCGAAAATAAAACAGAATCACGCAGACTGAAATTTTTTTACTTAATGAATGGCGGTGAGGACTTAAAATCAAAATACAAAAGTACAATAATCTGTCCCGGTTTATAATGGAAAAGAACATCAAAACTCACAACATTCTTTGCAAGTTGGGAAGGCTATGTCCATGAGCGTATCAATTTTGAACGTGAGAATAACGTAGTTTTTATGAACTTTTTAGGCCAAAAATTCTGATTTGGCCGTATATCCCTAATTGTTTCTCTTTTGACTTAACTGGGTCCACCAATGTCTAATCTTTTGGAAAAGTTTAAAAAACCTTTTTCATAGATGTATGTCAATTGAGCTTGTTGTTATTGTTTTTGAGTTGTGGAACGTTTCCATACTTGAGTTGTTTTTATCGAGGCCAAGTTTTTGAATTTTAAAGTGTGTTTTCAAGCCTAATAGTACAATTTAATTGATTGAAATTTTTGTTTAGATCAGAATTAAAAGATCGAACTACTTAAGTTAAATTGTGTCCTTTAAAAATTGTTTTTTGTTTTTTTAAATGGTGGCCTCGATAAAACAACTTAATTATAGGTTAACGTTATAAAATTAGATCGTCAGTTTTACATTTCAAAGCCCCTTTTTTATTTGATTAGGTATTCAAGAAGTAATAGCATACATCGAATACGGGTCAAGGGAAAATCAACTTGACGACCATCAATAATGCAGCTGAATCAACAACAATAATAATAATTATTATGATTATCGAAAAAAAAAACGAAAGAAAAAAAAAAAAAGGAAAATTATATGATGACTACAAACATATTCTCGATATGCTTCTCGACCTGTAATTTTATTCCTTTATATATTGAACAAGTGAAAACAAAAAATTGACTGAGTGAATTGTTGAAATACCATGTATAAACAGTGTCGTTTTCTCTATCACATCACACATACATACATGTCACACATGTATAACTTATATTCCCATATAATAGGTACATAGTATACAATTTTCGCTCTCACGGGTAAACAGTGAAGTATACGAAAAAATGTTTCAAACAAAAGTTATTTATTTTTTTATCAGAAATATTTTTTACACTTAAACTTTTGTTCTATCTCTAACGGTTTACAAGATGGGTCCTACGGACCCAAGACCCGATTGACACATGTTGCTCATTTACGAACTCGACCTCACTTTTTACGTCCTGAGCACGCTATAAAATTTCAGCTTGATATCTCTTTTCGTTTTGAGTTATCGTGTTGGCAGACAAACGGACAGACAACCGGAAATGGACATCTTAGGTGATTTTATGAACACCTATTCGTTGTGTGCGTAGTCATGGCAGGGACAAGAAAATCTATGCTAGCGCTTCCAGTGAAAAATTTTGGCGATAAAGGAGGCTGTTATGACTAATTTGCAGTTCTTTACACGTTAATCTTATAGAAAATGTCAATTTAAAATTATTGAAAAACACTAATTAATTAAACTTAATGCATTAAAAATTGTGAAAATAAGAAATCAAATTGCACAAATATTATTTTTCAAATGTAAATTATCATAATTATTTATTAAAATTTGTGAGACAATAATATTAAATTTTCAATGTCATAAATGCAATCCATACAATTATATATGCATCCATACAATTCTATAATTAAAGTAGTGTATCGTTACCATGAAAACGGCTCCTATAAAATACACGCGCGGTGCGAATACCAAAATTTTGTTCATAGTATAAATATTTTTAAGCGTTACAAATTTGGGACTAAACTTAGTATACCTTGGTATATATTACGTATATACATGGTATAAAAATATATATATTTAGAGAAAGACAGAAACGAAAACAAAGTATTTCTCTCTTCTTTGATTATTATTAACCAATACGTATGTATTCATTCGTATATTTTTTTATGTAAAGTTATAATTACGAATTTTTTCACATTGAAAATGTATTAACGCACGCTTCATGTATCCAATGAAATGTGTATTAATTTTCTCTTTTTCAATTTGAAATAAAACAGTAATTTTTTCCTTTTTTTTTTGATTATTGTTTTGTTCTTTTAATTAAATTTGATACATTCGACTGATTTTCACATTAAAATTTACGTTGGATTTTCTCCTCACATATTTCAGAATTAGATTAAAATTGTATATAACACTTAAGCGTAATGCAATAAGTATCTAAAAAAAATACTTAAATTGAAATTTTATGTTATTTAATTTTTGATGGAAAATTATTTACTTTTTAAAATTATTATATATTTTTCCAACAATATTGTGTCCACAATATGAGACAAAGAAAGAAATGCATTTATTTGCAGGAATTGATCCTATTGAATTGGCAGACCTAGTGACATATCAAAGGCCAATTCAAGAGAAAAAAAATTTATATTTAACATATTTTAGAATTATAAAAGATTGGAGAAAATATATTCTTTTAAAAAGTAACCATCTGACCATTTATCATGTAAATCGAGAATTTCTCATAATATTTTGATAAAATTTACGTAAAGAAAGATCATTTTTTATTTTTTAACCGTAGTTACGTTACTATATAATAATTTCGGCATTGAATTTCAGTAGCTTCTAGTTTTTCTGACGACTTCAATAACTTCAGCCATCTTTACTTTTATTCGCCAGTAAAAGCGTACACCATACAAAAAAAAGTACATCTAAAATCGCAAATGCGATGTAAAGGTGCTTTTCATTTTGAAAGTAGATTTGAAACAATTGAAGCCAACACACAGCTCCATATACAGTTTTTTCGATATGATGCTTGAAAAATTTGGTATGTTCCTTATAAAAAAATAAACTTATTTTCTCTCGTGAGGGCAAAGCTTTGGTGTCCATTTTCTCCAAAATTTGTTGGTAGCTTCAAATAGTGTTCGTTATGCAAATTAACAAAAAAAAAAACAAAAAAACAAATACAAAAGTTTATAGAAAACACTTTCGAAACATTTTCGAAAACTAGTACAAATGTTTGCCAAAAGGCGATGAAAAGCTGCTTTTGGTATTAAGTTATTTGGACCCCTTAGAGTAGTAGAGGCAAAGAGAGTGTGAAACTACGTTTTGTAAGCAAGAAAATGTTGTGCTTCCTGCGTAAAGTCCTAAAATTTTGAAACACGTGTTTCGCACTCCCCTACGCAGTCCAAATAACCTACCAAAACAGTAGCTTTACATCGCGTTTTGCGATTTTAATGCAGAATTTGACTCGCGTATTGTGTGTAATAATAAAAAACGATTTACTTGTAAACACAATATGTATAACCTTTAAAAAGTACATTTCAACGAATATAGTAATTTATTGAATCAGAAAGGAATTGGCCTTTTAGTCTTTAGCCCCGATGGTCAAAATGACTACGTGTTGTAAGTATTAAATGTGGTTGAAAGAATAGTTTTTAGGACTTCATCGTTTGAACTATTTCATAAAAGCGGTTTTTGGTGGTGCTAGAGCCAGGTTTTGTAACTTATTTACTTAACCGGTAAACCAAATAATGTGATGAAATTCATTATTTAATTTTATTCAGTAACAATCAAGGAATAAAAGGTATCGTCTGCGAACAAATGAAGACACCAAGCAAACATAAAAACTTATTTGATAGAAAATCTATTTGATGCTAGAAATCAATTACTAGCATTGAATTATTTTAAAACATTACTGACTGCACGTTCCTAGATCAAAAACATCAAGTGAGAGTCAAGCTTATACTACCAAGTATTCGGTGTCAAATGACTTTAATTAAGAATCCCGAGTAAGAAAACATTGAAGAGGTGGAAATATTTTTTTAGCTGTTGGAAATATTGTTAAGATACGGCTTTATTAATTTCTGAAACCTCGAGAAGTTATCATGTCATCAGAAAAAAATCATTAAAAAAACCAAAGCTGCGTTCTCGATGCTAGATTATTATGGAAATCAAACCGAATAAAGATTACTACAAAACTACGATTTTTCCCAATAATGTCCAATTTTTCTTAATCTATGGATGTGGGATGTGTAATACAACAAAGCCTAACAAAAGGGGCGCTCAAACATCTGTATCAATATTCAAACATATCTGACACGTATTCATGGATTATGATGTTCACAGGTTGTTACTACTGCGGGGATGTGAGTGAAACCAGGCTAGAATGCTACAGACAGGGAAATAAGTCAAAGTGGAAATGGGATAGGATTACCATTGCAGAGTTCGAGCCGTAGCGGGCGGCAAAGGAACACTGGAAGGTGAACAATTACAGAAGAGGAGTGAGACAAAAGCCGATGGAAGGTTGGTAGCAAATAAAGACTCTGTAAGATCCGAGTTTGAGGGCAGATGTACGTGCATGCTTTATGATCTATCCAAGAGTTCTAGGATCTTGTATTATATGTGAGTATACGATATCATGTAATAATAAAAAAAATTTATGGCAACGGAATACTATTTATTTACAATGACTACAAACTTCAATCGATTTGTTAAATCATGTTGTTAAAAACGATGTTATAATGTCCAACGAACCTTAATACTATTTTATCAGTGTTCATTAATTTTGATGTGCTCTTTTTTTGTTGCTCGAATGCTATGTTGATAGTATTTGAGTATGATGAGATGTGTAGAGCAGTGCCAACATTGTGACGAACAACCAATCGAACATTTTTATGATGTACGTTTACCGTTTACTCTAGAGTAAGTAGTTTTTGATGATTTTTATCACAATCAATTCAATTACTAATAAATATAAAAAATCACTTGAGATAGAAATGAGACACCTCCATAAAGACCATTATCAGAACGTTTACACTTTATGTATCACGATGTATGAAATCGACATTTCAAAACGAAATATATTTGGAATTTGTATTTCTTGTCTGTTTTCTTATACCAAATCGATTTCTCAATGCTGAAAACTCATTAAATTATTTGATAAAGAAAAGTTTTTCCTTATTTCATCCAAAAAATGTACCGGTTGCTTACTTCTATTGGTGGTAGGAATCACTTTTCTTTTTGGTTTCAAGCAATGAAGGTTGGTACACGTGTTTGCTTAACCTTGTTTTCGATTTTAAAAATGTTGCCAGTGTGGGCCGTGCTCGTTTTCGAAGGTTTTTTTATCTTCGAGGGCGTTTCCGTTTAATAGATTTTGCAATCGGCCTGTTGGTGTAGACTTCAAAACGTTATTGCTCACAATGAAATTGTTGATAGTATTTTCAACTGTTTTTTGCAAGTCCGATCGAATTTTACTCGTATTGGAGTAGTAGTTTTTGGAATTTTAGTTTTTTTGTTTAAATTCTTGTGAATTCAACATTGGAAAAAAAGTGTAAATGAGCGGACGGCCAAAATAAAACCCCAGGCATTATTGTTTTGTATTTAAAAAGTTTTCAAATTTATATATAAATCTTCAAAAACAAAATCAAACAAAAATATCCTTTTGTTATTAATTAAAATTCCAAAACTACTTACATATTCATATAAAAGTTAAATACAAATATTATTTAAATATAATAAAAAAGCAATCATGTTTTTAATTTTATTTTCCTTGTAATATTTGTTTTTGAATAACACAATACTAAACAATTGAAATATAAAACATCTATCAAGCATGTATTTACATAATTTGAGAGAATTCGAGTTACTGATAAAATATTGTTATAACTCATGCTAGTAAGCCAGTCAGGTAAATTTTAGGTACATGACGTGAGCACCTTTCTCTTGTTAAACATTTGGCGCTGAATTTGAAAGTACTCCTGTTGGTTTACCAACTGGAAATTCCTGAGGGGATTTACTCGAATAAATCTGGAATAGCCAAGAGAATCCATCAAGCCATCCTAAACACAGGAACAAGTACATAATACTATAAGGTGTCGATCGAGATAAGAACAAACTGTAGTACCATAAAAAATTCTACCACCAGTTGAAATGAATTTTTTTTTACTTAAACCCATACCTGGGAAAAAATCGAACATCGACGTTTGAGCGTAGATCCGATACTCAGACTTTGGCTAGGTTCTGATATTCAAGATTGGCATGCTGCTATCACTCAATATGAATTCACAATTTTATTAAGCCTCTAAGCACACATCTATAGGAATATGTAAGTATAAATTTGACTGGGGTTAGTGTTACCCAAAATTCCCTTGGATTGCTTGTGTATTTGATTATATTTCCTTCTTTCATATGCAATCATACCAGCAAATCGACGTGACTGGAAATATAGTTTTTTTATTTTGGAAAATTGTCATCAATGCTGAGTTTACATTAACCTACCATTCTACCCATTCTACCATGTAAAAAAAAAAATGTTATTTTTCCAATATCTGAAAATTTTTTTGGATGTCGAATAAGACATATGCGTTTATGTTCATTATTGAAACAAATTTTTTTCAGGAATAAATAAAACTGGGGCCCGTAGGCTAAAACCTACTGAGTAGCTATATGCCTACTTCCCGCCGACAAAACAATTAATTTCATTAATACTTGTGAAGGGCTGGTGTCGAGTTGTGAACAGACTAAAGATATAATCAGCGGTTCAAAATAATTGAGGAGTTGAAATAATAAGTGAAAATGAAGGTTTAACACATAAGATAATATAATATTCCTCAGACCTCCGAGCTTGTGTTGGCACTACCGAACTAGTCTTCTAACTTCTCTATCTACAGTATCTGCTTATTATGGTACAGAACCTTAAAAATTATACAAATAAAATCAGTATACATTGGATTAAATAGTAGAAAAATTCTATAAAAAAGTTTTCTCTACTGTCGTATTATTATTATTACTTGAAAAAAAAATAAGGGAAACAACAGAGAACACCAAGGAGTAAGAAAATGTAATTAAGACTAAAAAGCAAAACAACATTTCTTACTTATATGAGATAAAAATATCTTCGTTCGATAGAGCAAAAAAAATGTTTAATTATTTTACAACTACTACATACCCATGAAGTTTTATTATGCACTTGTATAATGTGAATGTTACTATAAAAAGTTCATGGAAATTCGGTTCATTCATCTTTGTGTCATATATATGCTACGGAGAAAGAAAATAATGTAATTATTAATTATCCGGCCAAATTAAATTTAAAAAAAAAATGAATGAAGGTACGAAAATTCACATCCCGGCTGGAATTTGATAGGATTGACCAAAACATCATCATAAATGAAATGTAAAAAGTCTTCAACGATCCGAGATGTGGAAAAAAAATGTAAAGAATTGAAAGTTAGTCATAATAGCCGCCTTAACGCCACAATTATCCACTGCAAGTGCTGGCGTCGATTTGATTGTCCCTACCATGACTACCAACCCAACGGATATATGTAAGTAAAAATTGTATATATGTTAGTTACACTGACCGATAGCAAAATATTTTTACTTGTATTACAGCTTCAGTGATGTACGTGTCGTACTTATACATACTATAACAATTGCAACTATTTAAGTCGTTAACTTTTAAGTCGTTATATCTGAGAAACGATGGCTATTAGGAAAAAAGTATTGAGATATTTTTTATATTTAATTATCTGATCCACAATTTTTGTCTAAACTAGTTTTATGATAAAATTAACCGTTTTGCTGAAAATCAGAAAAAAACCCGTTTTTGTGACTTTTGACTCCGCGTAAATTTTTTTCCACGTCTCGGATCGAAGAGGCCTATGAGATTTCATTTATGATAGGGTCTTGAACAATCCTTTTAAATTTTAGCTGGGTGCGAATTTTTGCATCTTGACACATACTTTTCTATTTAATTTGACCGGATAAACGGGAATGTTCTCAAAGTCTGATATATTTTTCCCGTTTGTCCATATTCTGAGGAAGAAATTGAGAAGTCCAAGCACTTAATTGGAAAGCCTTGTAGAAAAGGAACAGATTATTGATATTTAATACGGGCAAGGGAAAAAAGACGCAGATAACGAATTGAAAATTTATGCTCAAATGATTGACAATGACTATACATGATTTTTGCTTCGTGAAAATAGCACCACAACGGCTTGTATATGTATTTATTTGGGTTATGATATATTTATTGTCAAAATCCATTGTTTGAGTGATTAAGTTAGGCTTACATCCTTGAGGCTAACATTTAAAGAAGTAAAGAAAATAAAACTTTATGGCCTTCACTCAACTCATTCTCTTGGTTTGTAGAAACCCAGACCCAAACCTCATGCAATTAATGCAAACACATTTACCAATAAACATATCGCAGTTTCACCTGCAATTAATTTTTACATCATTCAATTTTTCCTTTTTCTATGTTCAAAGTTTATTTACAACAGGCGGATTTGATGAGCTTGTGTATGTATGTACCAGCGCAAAAGTATACCTTGTCTAATTCTATCATGATTGGAATGCTTATCTTTTATTTATACAAACTGATTATTCATTTTAACCGTGGTTTATATATGAATAGTATGTGTGTACAACAATAAATAGCATATTACATGCCCAGTGCATTCCCTTTTAATTTTTCTCTTTGTTAGAAGTACTTTTGTTATGCGGTTCGTATGTACATAAATCTAACAACATATGCTTTGTAAAGAAATTTTAAAATAATTTTAGTAATTTCTTGAGATTTACAGTTTTAAATTTTAGACGATTATCTCATCAATTTATATCATTTATATTTATAAAGGTTTTTTCTGAATATGCAAAACTTAAAACCAAAATTTTTAAAAGGAAAACGAAATAATTTCCATTTTCGAGAAAAAAGGCTTTGGCAACTTTTCGTCTCTGAGAAATTTTGAAGCTACAATCTTATTACAACTGCATTTAGAACTCTTTCCTTCAATCAAAAAAATTTAAAGTTATGCGTACTTTTCCTTGTGTAAAGATGCCAATTAAAGTTACAACGTTTAACAATTGGGATTTTGAGCAACATTTATTTTAACAAAAATGGAAAGATCATATTTGTATAAGTTTTATAACAAAACTGTTTTTATTTTTTCTTTTTTGATGATTATTTTATAGTTACAGACAGTTTTAAAAGAACTTTTCAAAAGAAAAACGAAAGCGTCCGATAAAAAAAAAGTTCGTAAAACATCGTTGTGACGTAATAATGTTAATTGAAAAGTATACACTATATAAAATTATTAATTAACATTATGTGTTACATGATCTTTAACGAACATTTTTTGTCGGTCGTTTTCGTTTCTCTTTTAAAAAGTTCTTTTAAAACTACCTGTAATTTTAAAATGATAATGAAAAAACAAAAAGACAGTTTTGTTATAGAAAAGGGGAATTTTTATTTTTCAAAATCTTAATTATTTCTCTTGTTTAACAAATAAAAAGTAGACTTTGGTTATAAAAAGTTGTTATAAATTTTTTCTCAGGTACGCAGCCTTAGTATAGTTTTTATAATGATTCAATTACGGAGAAAGCAACCGATCAGTTCATAAATAAATCATAGATTTTAATAAATATATATGAGTACCAATTAGACGACATGCAATATATTCATCATTTATATTTTAATGATAAGGTATAACAGTTTTTCAATTTCTTTGATATTTTAATAAAAAAAACTGAAAAATTAATTTTTTTGTGCCATTGAACTTCTATCAAAAGATTCCATTTTATAAATTTGAACATGCGCAAGCGAATGAGAAATATCGATAAATTAATAAAATATAATTCATTTAGAATAGAAAACTTACCTATATAATATAATAATAAAAATATGTCTCATATGGTTATCTGATCACAAAAATGTTAGATCAGTTCTTTTTTCACAGAAACGATTGAATATTTAAAAATGATAATAAACAGATAATCTTTTGAAAATTTCAGTGTTTTGATTGATTTTCAGATGCTTTTATTAAAAAATACTAAAATCTGGAATTCTCAACATTCACAAGATTCCCTGATGATGTGAGACTTTTGCCCTGATGAAGGGCAGTTCTTTGAGACTTTTTGAAAAATAATTGATGTTAATAAACCAAGAACTAAGTAACAATCTTCACAATATGAAAATATAAAAAAAATAGGAATGTTCGAAGCAAAAAATGACTCACAATTAGGATAGAAAACTTAACATTATTGAACCAAAAAAAATGTTCTTATTCATTAACTGAACGTATTTAAAAACCCATAAAACTAATTATTAAAAAACATGATTCAAAGCGAAAATGTAATTTTGTATAATTATGCTGAATTTAAAAATATTTTTATTATTTATGCACCTTATTAACAGAACCGCATGGCTAAAAGTTTAATCTAAAAAATGTATCAGCAGTTTGGGTTAGTTTTTAAACTATTTTTAAAATCGTAGTACAAAATTATAATATTATGATAACGTACAATTTTTATATATTTAATTCATATCTTTGCATCCAATCTTTTCAATTTTCTCATATTTACATTATTTTCTATATGGTTAATTTTTATAATAGAATAAACAAGGTATTTTGAAAAATTATGTATGGAAAAATAATGTAATTAGACATTATACTACATATTACATCGTGATGGTAACTGACATGTAGCTATTAACTTTGTACACGATCAACTAGGTATTAGTGGAGCACATATGGACACATCCACCGGGAAAAAAATTCGGTTTTATTTTTCTTGCACTCCTTGGTTTGAGCGACCGGTGTTAAGGACCCCTCCCTTAAGAATCGAAATTAGTTATTGTTTAGTTTTCTTGAGTCACTTAACATCAAGTCACCTTTTCCGAGATATTAACAGTTAAATGTTAAAAAGACTTCAAAACAGTCACTTAGAACGCTGAAAAAGAAATTCCTAAGCTAAAAGACTTGAGTTGAGTTGAGTTACTATTCTTAACATCTGGTAACAAAATACAAAAGAGTAATTATATATTATTTTACTCTAAAATATGATTTTTAGCTATCGTGGATTAAACAATTTTCATAACACAACCATTGACGGGTGGCCTCCAAGTCCATTTTTAGGTATAAAATATAATGACAAGTGAAATTTACAAAATTTAAAAATTAAATCTTTTCGTGTACGGAACCCTAAACTCGCACTTGAAACATAGCTAAGAACATTAAAGTGGCCGAAAAATTGTAATAGAACTCAAAAGTTTCGTAAATTATAAGGTTATTCGTTAAAAACTAACAAACAACTTTTTACGATCTATTAATTTATGAACTTTATAATTTTAATGAACTTTGAATCTAATAATGCTATTAAATAAAAGATGTGCATAAATGGCCGAGCGGTCTAAAGCGTCAATCTAAGACCGTTTGACTACTTATACGTACTCATTATTTATTTAAATAAAAGACATTTTGCAGCTGTTAAAAAACAAACTCCATTTGAGTAACGGACTAGATTTTCGTCTTACAAACCTTCGATCCTGATTAACATTGATCTTTTAAATATGATTATCCAAAGAGATCAAATTGGAAATTTTTTCCGACGGATGTGCTTGTATGTTCTCCACTACGTAGTTGAATTAAACTGAACGTGAAAATGTTGATTACTACGTATGTGTGATGTTCTATTCAGCTCTGTTCGAACAACAACCATGCTAGTCTAACAATGTTTTTTTTACTATTTCACGTAAGTTCGTTTATAGCTACGTTCAAACTTGTTAATAAGCTAATATAACAAATGAGAAATCAAGGATTTTTCGAATATTGCTCCAATTTCCTAGATCAATTTTTTGTATTATATAAATACGTATTTCGACTACCAAGTAGTCATCAGCAGTATGAATTAGCCAATCGTACTTACTCTTGTGTATGTTACTCGTTGCTAATTTGGTGGCGGACTGCACCGTGGTGACGACTACTTGGTAGTGAAAACAAACAATTGACTGAGCTAATTATTGAAATACCATGTATAGACAGAGTTGATTACTGTGTCACATTACAGTAACATATATAAGTTACATGCATACATGTAACTTATATATAACTGATATTCCCATATAATACATACAATACAATTTGCGCATAATTTGTGCTCTTACGGGTAATCAGTGATATTTACGAAATATGTTATTAAGTTATTTATTTTTTCAAAAGAAAAATTTTTTACTTTAAACTTTTGTTCTATCTCTAACCGTTTACAAGATGCTTCCTACGGACCCAAGACCTATGTTGCTCATGAATTACCTATGTTGCTCATTTATGAATTCAACCTTACTTTTTACGCCCTTAGCACACTATCAAAATTTCATCTTTGTATCTCTTTTCGTTTTTGAGAATCGTGATGACAGACGGACAGACAGAAATGGACTAATTAGGTGATTTTATGAACACCTATACCAAAATTTTGTCCATAGTATCAATATTTTTAAGCGTTACAAACTTGGGACTTAACTTAGTATACCTTGTATATTTCATATTTATGGTATAAAAATGTTGTACAGATGTTGAATACAAACTAAAACTTTATCAATTTATTTTATAAAACAGACAAAAGATAAAACAAACTCCAAATTCAAATGTGAACTATGATTATAATGTGATATTCAAATAAATAATTTAAAAAAATATTATTTGAATGACATATTTCTTTTACATACACATATTACATTATTATCGATGTCATTTGTCATAATGCCCATAATGGCAACAGACATATAAGTAAATATTTTATAGAATTAAGTTGATGTTGATTGTATGCTTTGATATTTTATTTAGTAATACCTTTCACGGTTCAATTCTCACACCAGTATGTTACTGATATCAAATTAGTAAATCTATTTTACCTACCGCAGTTTTTATACCATGTATTATCTGAAATCGATCATAGTATATTAACTTTAGTCCTAAGTTTGTAACGCTTTAAAATATTGATGCTACGAAAAAAATTTGGTATCGGTATTTGTAAAATCACCTAATTAGTCCATTTTCGGTTGTCTGTCCGCCTGTCTGTCAACAAGATAACTCAAAAACGAAAAATGATAATAAGCTGAAATATTTACAAGGTACTCAGGACATAAAAAGTGAGGTTCGTAACTGGGCAACATAGCTCAATTGGGGTCTTGGTTCTATAGGACCCATCTTGTAAGCCGTAAGAGATAGAAAAACAGTGTAAATATAAAAAATGTTCCTTAGAAAAAAATGGAAGATGTTTGAATTATTATAATTGTATTTATATTATAAATTTATAAATTTATTTCGTACATTCAAGTAAATATATCCGTAATAAAGAGTGTTTTTCAACAATTTTCTTTATTTCAAAAGTAAGACTATCAAACATGAGGATATATGTACCTTCCCTGCACCTCTTTCGCTAAAATTGAAATTTCTGCTTTGTTTTCAAATTTCGTCATAAAATCGAGTAGATATCATGAAAGAATACATTACAAGCACATAACAAACATATTTTTCATAAATCCATTCGATTCAGTTCAATGATGCTTGTTTCATTGACAACATGTTGTTGTATTCTAAAAAAGTTACATACAAATATTGATTTTTAATTAGTCTAATTATACGAATTTTTTTAAATTTAATTTCATTCATTGAAAATTAAAAAAAAATCGGTGTGAGCTACTACATTACTTCTGTATACAAGGTTATTTTATTTATATAAAAAGGTTATCCTCATATTCGTTGTGTGCGTAGTCATGGTAGGGACAATCAAATCGATGCCAGCGTTTCCAGTGAAAAATTTTGGCGATAAGGGACGCTGTAATGACTAAGTTGCAATTCTTTACATGTAAATGTTATAGTGAAGGTCAAAATGAAATTATTGAAAAACACTAATTAATTAAAATTAATGCATAAAAATTTGTGAAAATAAGAAATCAAATTGCATGAATATTATTTTTTAAATGTAAATTATCAAAACTATTTATTGAAATTTGTGAGACAATAATATACAATTTTCAATGTAAGTCATAAATGCAATCCATACAATTATATATGCATCCATTGATACAATAGAAAATTTCAAATAGCTTGGAAATAAAAAATATCCTGGAATCTTAGCTTAAAACGTACAAAGTTTTTGAGCCAGCTAATAACTTTTCTAAGTAAATTTTTAGATATTCCAATGCAGCCTGTATATGGACGTAAGGAATTAACTTGAATGCATGATATATGAATGTCGAGCATAGACAGATGGGGAATGAACTGTACATGCTTGTCATAAATTATTATTAATTATTAAATTTTTCTACTTATTTACATTACGCAGATTTTTACACACCTAATTTGATTAAAATTAATTGAAAAAAAGTTTACTCTTTTTCTGCTTTAATTCATTCAAAAATTGCTTTATTCTTAAAAGCGTAACAATATTAATGATTTCTCTTTCTGTTTGTAATTAAATTTTTTCTAGATAATATACGTCAGACGACATAGAAGCTTCACTGTTGGAAATCAAATGTTGCTATGCAAAAAAATTCTGAATGTTTTTTTACCTTTCTGTTTGTTCTCTGTTGGACTACACACGCATACTATAAACACTTGGAAATTTTGTTTAAAAAATATCCCTTATTTGACTTAAACCGAATATATCACTTCTTCTGACTGAAATATTTAGATATTTCCGAAGTTGACACAGATGTTTGGTCGAGATCCAAGATTGTAACATTCTTTAATCAATAGATTTTTTTTGCACCATCCAAATGTTATTATCAAAAATTAGAATTTTCTAAAAACTCCAAATATTCACCTCAGCGCAATCCATCAACCATCCAAACCATTTCTTTGTTGGTCCGATTTAAATTAAAATTCTTGCGTACTTTCTTGTGTGTTAAAATGGGTATGCTGTCGTAAATCTACTAAACATTCATTTTTCTCTCATCGATGAAAATTAATTATTTTTTTTACTAAAATACTTCAACAATATTATAAACCAGTAACCTATCGTCGGAAAGTACGGGATAGTTTGCGTAAAATCCTGTAATTCTTATTTTTTGCAGACTTGTTTACGATGTTGACCCAATGAATAATCCAAGTTTGTGATCTCGAGCGTCGAACGCAACTTTTTCAAAAATCGAAAAGAACTGTGAAAATATCACCTTATTTTGGCATAAAGTTTCAAAAGCTAGTTTTTGCCAGTACCTTTTCAAGATTTTTTTAAATTAAACTAAATTTGCTGCAATATGAGACAAAAATTGTGTAGACTCAATAGTTTTCGAGACAAAGCCTTTCAAAGATTATCATTTTCTCTCATTTGGAAACAATTGGGTCAACAAAGACAGTTGAAGCAAATTTAGTCTAAAAAATCTGAACGAAACTTTCACAGTTTTTTTGTTTTTTGACAAAATTGCGTTCGGCTCTCGTGGTCATAAACTTGGATTATTCATTAGACCAACATATTCATAAACAAGTCTGCAAAAAGTCAGAGCTACCGGATTTGACGCAAGGTCTTATGTATAAAGTAACGTTGATAAACTTTGAATGGTCTATCTCGGAATCTGATGTATAAAGTTATGTTGATAAGCTCTGAATGGCTTTATCTCGGAAGCTATTGAGTCTACAGAGACAATTCTAGTCTTATATTGTAGAAAATTTAGTCTACTTGAAAAACGTCCTGGCAAGAAACAATCAAAGAATAGCACTTTAGAAATCGCCAAAATTTGACAAAAAGCCGAAGTTTTTTCGAGTTTTTTCAAAGTTGCGTTTAGCGCTCGTTGTCACAAATTTGGATTGGTCATTGGACGTACATTATGAGCAAAATAGCGAAAAATCAGAACCACCGGATTAGAAGCTGACGGTAATGCATATAGTTATTGGACTATTAAGTCTGGTATATATTTTTGTAAGACAAAATCAATGGTATCCTGTTTCTGTACTAAAGTATATTGTTTGAAAAACCATTTTCCTGTACCGTACCCTTCCTTAATTTATATTAAGCTAACACAATACACCAACTCTACAACCTTGAACTTAGTTGTTAGGTATAACGAATAAACAAACATTTAGGTGTTGGCCTTACCCTATAATTTACTTTCATCTATAGAAAATGATTGACGTTTGATAACTTAATCAGCAAAAAATGTGTCGCAGAACATATGAAGTAACACGCACATAAAAAAAAATTAATCAAAAGTGATTCCGTTATATATTCCTCTCTGTTGGAAAATTATATAAGATTAATTGACTTTAAATGTTCGTTTTGTCGTCATCATGAAAATAACATTCAAAGAGGCTTTTTTAATTTTGTAGAACTTAATGTATTTTTACTCTTTTCTTTTCGATACGAAGTTGAAATGTGATAATTAGCGAGATCCGAAGAAATCCTGTATCGAAAATACATGTATGAGTAAATACATACTTATAATAGGCTTTTTTCCACTAAGAATAAATCGGTTGGATAAAAGTTTCTAATGGCTAATAATGATTACGTTACGCCATGACAAACGATATTACATAAATGATAATTGAACAAAGCAGTTTACTTGATTACAATTGCTTACAACTTGCACACATTAAAATTATTGTATGCTAAGTCGTGAAGTCATTCAAGATGCCATGTCACCTTATCGTCTTTTCGAAATAAAATTGAATTGGTAAATTGGAATAGACCGATTTTTCAAAATTAGGACAAATTCTTGGGTTTATATATTTTCACAAAATAGTGCTTGGAATTGTCCTGAATAAAACTATATCAATTTAATGCCTATTTTCTGTTATAGCCCAACTTTCTTTTGAATACTTACTTATCGTCACAAAACTTGCACGGTTTTTACCATTCTAATTGATATTACTATAACCGTCCATATTGCTATATCACTTAGAATGGTAAAACCTGTGAAAATGTGACGCAGAGTATACATTGTATAATTATCGATTTTAATATTTTTAATTTAAGGACTGAGAACTCACTCACAACTTTAAAGTTTTGTAAAAATAAAACTTTCCAAAATTCCTTAGTATTATGAGACACGAAAATATAATTCAAAATGTTGATATAATTCTAAAATGCGACTACGGGGATACATTGAAAACAACACAGTGGCCAAATTAAAAACTATCGTGTGTGTTTATCACGATTTTTTGTAATGATCAATTAATAAAAAAAATGAATTTGTAAAAATCAACGATTAAAATTCTAATCTTAATTCTAAATCTTAATCTTTTTATTCCTCTCACATTTTTGAATTAAATATAAATACGTCTTTTCAAATTCTTTATAGAACGATCTCATTCATTAAAGAATTGAAATTTGTAATTTCTGCATAAATAAATCATAGACCAAATAAAACAACATATCTTTTATTCAATGCAATATTTTTTGTATAGAACAACATTTACAAAAAATATAACTTGAATAAATTTATTCAAATGATAGGCTACGTATAAAGGGTGCTTTTTAAATGAACATATTTTAATATATTAATTAAATGTGCAATTTTTTCGTTACTTCAACTATTTAAGTTAATACCTCCTATGAGTTGATAATTTCTTAGGAATGCCAAACAAAACTGTGCAATTAAGTTGCCCCTACATTTAATATTATGTAATAAAAAAAAAAGCAAAAGGTGTCGTGGGACACCCGACTGGAACTATATTTCTTTCCTACATTATAAATGAAGCGCTTACATTTTTTATTTACAAGATATTTTTCTGAAAACAGGTATTAATTTATAGGTCAAATACTTGTTTGATTTGAAAGAATTTAATTTTAAAGCTACTTTTAGTTTTACTGTATGAATTAATTGTAACATTAGATTCAAAAAGACATACTTCTGATTTAGTAACCAAGCCAATATGTGAGTACGTTATGTTTTGTTTTATAAGGATATGTATTATGACAAAACCTAAAAATTGCATTGTACTTATTTTAAATTATATCGTTTTTTTTTTTTTTTGTTTTTTTTTTGCACTTTTTTTGGTTTTAGCTCCCAACCAGGAAACAAATAAGAACGATAACGTGCGATAAGTAACATATTTCCAATATTATCATAATGCCTAAAAACATAGTGTCCACCCTTTTAGAACTCGGTTGGTCGGTTATATCTTTAGTATTCGGCATAATATAAATGTATAAAATGTTAGCATGTTTTAGCATAATGATATACTGCTTTTTATGAATGTATAAGGCATATACGGAATATAAAAAAGCGAGCAGGTTCGTAGTCATTTTCATTTAAAAAGAGGTCGGTTTCGATTATTATAAATTTGAAAGTTTTTTTTATTTGTATATTTGCAAATTTGTAAATTCAAAAACGAAGCGAAGAAAATTTTTTTAAACAGATATATATCAAACCGACCAGAGTTATTAATTTGTTCACTGGCAAGGCAAATTCTAAGAGACGATAGAATTTTACAAGATACGATATTTATGTTGGAAAATAATGGTTGCTTAGAAGAACAAGGAGCTTTTAAATGAGATGGCAATTTAACAAGGGACTTTCTCTCAGAACAGCACTGATTAGACTACGTTTTCTTTTCGATTTTAAGCCAAAAACCAAAAATCAATTAATAAGTTATTGAAGGAGAAGAAATTTGATTTTTATCGGATTTGGACATTTTTCGGGTTTTTGTTTAAATATATACAAATTTTTATTTAAATATATATACACGTATACGTTTTGTTTTACTCGACTACTGTAGGGTCATGTATTTAGCAATATTTGCATATGTCGGTTGATATGTATCAATTAAGTATTTCTACCTTGAAATCCATATCAGTAGATCATTTTGTTCCAAAAAAAAAACTGGCCATCAATTTATTTTTAAAACTATATAACTTGAGCTATATGTAGAAAAATGTTTATTGGTATAATAATTATACCAAGATCGTGTTAAGAATTTTTTAAAACCTCGTTACAGCAGATAATCGACGAAAAAATATTGTGAAAAGTATTTTAAGAAGACTTAAACGAAAAATCACGGCTAAAATATCGGCTAAATTTGTAATAACGTTATACCAACTTAATTTATTTATACAGATACCTACATGTTTCTATTTAGATTTTGAATATAAAATCCCGAATATTAATGAACGAATAAAAGATGATTATAAATTTTTTACTAATATGCGTAAATAATGATCCATATTAAAGCGTACTTTTTCATGGAAAATTAACGATTAGAGTGCAATAAATATTAATTTAGCGATCTATTATTTTGAAATTTACTTTTTTAAAAGAAAAAAGGATATTTACATGCATAATATATATAGGCATGTATTATTGTCAGAAAATAGATTGGGATTTCCCTACAATGAAATCGTTTATAATTCAAACAATAATATAGATACATATCATAACTGATTTACACCTACGGTCCTAATGACCATGCCATGTTTCGTGTGGGTGCTGTTATGTTTTATAATCATATGAGTTATAAATATATATTATTCATTATTAAAGTTGAAAAAAATGTTTATATTTATTATACAAATAACATATAAGAATAAATTATATTTCTTGACTATTCACATGCCAGCGATATAATTCTGTTGTGCTACTCATAAAAAAGTATTTTTATCACAAACTCATACACGGTGAGGAAAATTTTTCCCGTAAATACATTTAGTTTTCCTATTTGATACAGGAATAATTACTATTTAAACAGAATGTGTTAATATAAGGAAACTCCATAAAATAACGTAAGCATTATTACTACGCTGACATAGGATTTATTCCTATTCATTCCTGTGGAAGCTTTCGCATGTTAAACATAGTATTCGATTAACATTCTTACGATTTTCATATTAGTTCATAATTGGGTTGAGGTTCTGTTTGAAACACTAAGGGGGTCCAAAATTATAGACCACAAGCCTATGCTTAAATTTTTCGAGTGAAATGACTCACCAGGAAACATGTTGATAAATTTGCTTCTATATGTAAAACCACGTCGAAGCACAATAGCTTCAGTTTTGCGCGGTACAGGTAAGTACAGACGAAAATATGAATGTCACACCCCTTGGCATCTCACCTGTGCACCAGCAAAAGTGTACGGCGTTGCTGGATACTACTTCTGCATAAGTATTCGAAGCGAATGACATAAATGCCGTTAAGAAAGAAACACGTTGGACCACGGAAAGTGACGGGAGATAAAAAGTTTTTTTAACTTTCGGTACCGAAGTTACCGAATTTATTTCTGTACGGCATATATGTAATTCGATTCGAATACTTATGCGGAGTTAGTATCAAGCAACGCCGTTCATATTTGGTTGTATAGGGGTAAGATACTATTGGTTGTGAAATCCATATACTCACCTGTACCGCGCAAAACTGACCCAATGGTGCTTAAATTTACTTTTACATATAGGAGCATCTTTTTCAATATATTTATTGGAAGAGGCCCTCCCCGACAAATTTCAGCATGGCCTTGCGGTTTATTATAATTTCAATTAATTTTCTTAAATTAAATTGACTATTATACTTCATTTTTGCATTTAGCGTTACGAATTTTCAATTTTTCCAATTTTAGAGCATACAATTGTAACCTTGGTAAGATTACACGAAAGTTTAATAGTAATTTCGTCTACTTAATAATAGCAGCAACTTTTTATTAATCATGTTTTTTTAAAAATTTACATAAACCATTATAAATTTTTTATGACCAATCCAATTAACTTTATCGTTCTTAACAAAGTATTAAAGACGAAAACAGTATTCGCTTATTTTATTTTTGGCGATCGAGAAACATTTACTTTTCTTTATAAAGGTTCGTTGGTTATCAGTTGGATTTAACCTTTTATAAGTACTTATATAATTAACTTTTTTTACATGTTATTTTTATAAATGTATAAGAAGAAAACAACTCTCTGATTCATGCATGTAAATACTACAAGGAAGATTTCCCCGCCAATTTTGTTTTTACAAATATTTAGGAAATCGAAAATGTAATTGATGGGATTTTTTATTATCTAGCTTGTTTTATCTATCTGCATTTTTATTATTTGAATGGTTAATTTTTGGCTTCAAAGCTCCCTTAAGATAATATGCATAATAACAATGAGAACACAGCAAGTTATGCATTGAGAAACGCGGAAATTCATGCAATGAATAGTACATCCAGAATGAATAAATGATCTACTATATGATTTACTTGATAAAGTATAACAATATATATATTTTTGAAAAGTGGTTATTACGCCCTTTGATTCGACACTTAACACGACATCATTAAATCAAAATTAGATTTTTTAGTTCATGATTTTATGTCCCCTGGAGGATGTTATAATCAATTTAATGTGATGTCACATAGCCTATAACCAGCGGACGATCAAGATGCTTCTAACCTATATCATTGGTCAAATTATGACAAATAGTTTAGAAGTTGAGAGGGAATGTCTTCTGGAGAATTCATGTCTTAAGGTCCTCTAGAGGGCACCCTATTCAATTTAATGTAACTAGCATATCCAGCAGATGATCAAGACGCTTTCATCGATATTTCATTTTTCGAAATAATAAATTAGTTACAAGTTAGAAGGGAACAGATGCACAAATAACGCCCATGTAATTCCAGTTTGAATAATGCAACCGGATAGTTGAATTGATGAAGCTCTGCCAATCAAATCCATCTAATGGCTATTATGTTTATTATTCATAATAATAATAACATTATATTTATTATTAATACTTGGCGGAAATGGGATGGATATACGTTCCGTGCTTCAGGACAAACAAGTTATATTTACTAATTTTACAAACGGAATGAAAAGTACTTCTAGTTTTAGAGTAAATTGAAGTAGCATCAAGCTTCAAGTTCACAAAAAAAAAACCTGGTAGAGCCAAAAAGTACCGAAGAGTATTTTTATTAAAATAAAAAGTGTCGTAGTTTTAATTATGCGTTGTGTATTTATTATTTAGTATCGGTAATGTACTATGTATTTTTATTTCATTAAGGCAACACCATAAAAAATTTTTAAATTTTATCACAATTGTAAAATATAATTTGAGAAATCTTATACATTCTTAAAAGATGAACAATTTCATAAAAAAGAAAAGTTAATATAATAAAAATATAATTTATAAAACATTGAGGGGCAAACTGAAAGGAAAACTAGTTCTAATTATTACCAAAATAAACATTTTCATATTCTATTGTAATACTTAATATAATGAAAAGAAAATTTTTATGTGTTCCGTGAAATTAGAACTGATATCAACTCATACTCTTACCATTTATATATTATTATTTGTCAGTGTGTTTATGCCTTCGAACAATGGGAAAAAAAGATAATAGATATTAATAAATGATGATTTATCATCGTTGATTCATATAAATATTATCGAAGATAATAAATGAGAACCTAGGATAATTCGAAATAAATTTCGATTTTTTCCCAATTTCCTAGATCAGTTTTTTGTATTTTATAAATACGTATTTCGACTACCAAGTAGTCATCATGAATTAACTAAGCGTCTTATTATGTTTGTTACTCGTTGCTAGCCAAATTAGCAACGAGTAACGTACATTATCAGAGTAATTACGATAAGTAGTAGGGTTACCCCCTTCGTATTAGAATTAGAATTTCGGAAAATGAACATCATCAAAGAACACACCCTCCAACTTTAAGGTCTCTGCGATCAATGGTTTAGGTTGTGTGTTGATTCGTTAGTCAGTCAATCAGTGATTCAAGATAAAGCATTTTATATGTATAGATGGGACATTAATTTCAGATCATGTTCGATACATTTCAACGATTTATTTTTTTCTTTTGCGTTCATTATCAATCACTTTGTACATATAATATCGACAACATAATAAAAATGAAAACGTTGAAGTTTGTTGGTGTGTGTAGAGAAGCAGAGCTCCGTTGAGAGAAATGCCTTTTGTTTTTCAATTTTTATATTTGTAAATAAAATAATAAAATAAAATACATTTTTATTGAATTGAAAAGAGCAAATAAAATAAAAATGTACCGTGAAAAATAGTATAATAATAAAAATGGAAACAATCTAGCTGAAAACATGATATATCACGAAGATGATCAAATTTAATTACATTAAAGTAGCAATGTACCTACATTTTTAATGAGATTTTAAACTTTGAGTAAGAAAACAAAATTATTCTTATCACAGAAATCAAATATTTATTATCGTCTTTTTTTTTAAACTTTTTCTTTTTACCTGGCCATGCATTGATTATTACTTGACCTCATATTTCCTGTGATAATGAACTAACATTAAAAGGTGACCAAAATGCTGCTATAATAGTTAAACAAATTAGTTAGTCACGCAAATAGAGATATATCTACAGTTTAAATCTATCTCTAACTTAAATTTATCTTGGAATAAATTTTGCATTTTCTGCTCTGTGGATTGAAAAAATTAACAATATAACAAATTTTGCAACCAAATAAAAATTTTTTATGTATAAAATTCGCTCAAGAATGGTTTAAATAAAAATAATTATTTAAAAAATCAAAAACCCGATTGAGTTAAATATAAACTGAAAAGAGAAAAACAAGTCCAGCAGTTTACATACTGACTTTAACAGCACGGACCCATTTTTGGGAAGATTTGCGCGGTGTAGATTTTAATGGGTCCCTGTTAAAGTCGATATGTAAACTGCTGGACTTGTTTTTTTCTTTTCAGTTTATATTTAACTGTTTAAAAAAATATCCTTATAGTTAGAGAGCTGGCTATATGATTTACTGATGGTCATGGTTACTGTCTGCTGAGCCTTTAATATGATAGTAGGTAATACCCCAAGTCGCCCTGTGAGGATCCGCGAATTTCTACGAAGAATATTCCGCCCAGGGGGGAGTTTAAAAAGCTGTCTATGTGGTGGTGCTAGAAATTGCCTGTTTGTTTGATAAATAATTAGATGTGATTCTAAACAGTTATCTGCAAAGTTTGAGTACAGCAAGTGGTCCCAATACAGGGATAAGCCGAAAAAACAAAAAATGTCGGTTTTTCCGTTTTTTCGACATAACTCTGGATTGGGATCACTTGCTGGGATCAAACTTTGCAAGATGACTGTTTAGAATCACATCGAATGAATTATCAAACAAGCAGACTGTTTCCAGAACCATCACTTAGTGAAAGTTTCGGTTTTTTCGACACAGCTCCGGATTGGGACCACTTATTGAGCTCAAATTTTACAGGATGACTGTTCAGAATCACATCTAATAAATTATCAAACAAGCAGACTGTTTCCAGAACCATAAATAAGTGACAGTTCTCAAACCCACAACTGGGGGAATATCCCACGAGGGGGAATATTCCACGTAGAAATTCGCAGAACCTTACAGGGCATTACCTACTTGACTTGGGACATTACCTACTATCATATTTGAGGTTCAGCCGACAGTAACCATGGCCATCAGTAAATCATATGGACAGCTCTCTAACTATTAGTAAAAGTCATTCTAATAGTACTGACTCAGTACATTGTTTTGCGATACAATTTTATTTAAAAAATTATTTTAAAAGACTTTTTCAAGTTAAAATTCAATCTCAATTTAAATAGTCCAGCCTATAGAAGATTGAGCAGCCGTCGTTTGTATTAAGTATAGAACAAAAAGGAGTACGAGACTTGAAATGAAATAAAACTTATGAAATTCGTATTTACAAACTTTTCAATATAATATCGATCTTACCTACAAAACATTGAGTATTTAATATACCTATCGCTCGCAAGGTTTTACATTATGTTTATTATTTGTAAAATGTTATGTTATTCGGGAATAAATTTTCAAAACATGAAATTACCATTACATACATTAACCACAAAAACCATTATGTGTATAATGAAATAAATTTAGATACTAAAAGAGTAACAAACTAGACAGCGCTGCTCCCTCGCTCTGTCATTTTATTTAGTTTTATAAAGTATAATTTTCATTCGGATTGCAAAACAAAATAAAAAAAAGTTCATCATTTAATGAATGAATACATTAAACTGTTTATTAAATTATTTGTTTTAAATGGTTTCCTCGGTGGTAGTTTAAATTGCATTGCTCGACAGTATATTGGAAATATAAATATTTAATAGCTAATTCGAATGAATTATAAACAGTTTGATTCGAAAAAAAAAATTGTATGAATAAAATAACCAAAATTGGAAAACAATACTAAAATTTATTCATATTTGAGTGAGATATTCCACAAATCGTGGTTATTTATGACGACTCGAAGATAGTTCAAGCGAGAACATGTAGCATAAATGTAATTTATTTCTTTAACATGCACTATTTTACGGAAGCCTGAATGTCTCATAGTCAATTTATGAGAAAGTGGCGCTAAACTAGCATATTTTTTAAATGTGTACCACCCACAAGTATAAAACCAATATTAATAAGAGCACTTGTGACATGTGGCATTATGGAAACGAACTTTTTTGAAGATGTCAGTGTGTCATGACTGTCATTTAATTAGACAGTACCGAAACTGTCTGGAATTATTAATAATTGTATGTCCGTCCGCATTTCATAATAATATGATATTGTGTTTTTTAATAAAAAATATAATGCTTTGATCGTTGATGTTTTTCTTTTGCATCTGCACATTCCTAATTTCTAACCCTGAAAAGTAAGTGTTTGTTATGACGTTTAGTTAGAAATCTGCACATGACAAAATATCGATACCTTCAAAAAGGTTTGTTTCCATAATGCCACAAATCACAAGTGCACTTATGAAAAGTTGATTTTATACTTGTAGGTAGCACACATTTAAAAAATATGCTAGTGTAGCGCCACTTTCTCATAAATTGACAGTGAGACTTTCAGGCTTCCGTATTAACTCTCAGTAAAAGTAGTATATTGTGTATTATAAAACTATGCTTTTCTATTTATATCCAAAGAAAAAGTGAAAAGAGTGTATAGTTACTTGCCTCGAGCTCGCAGTATACGTCATAAGAGGTATTATTTTACCCGGTAAATTTGATTCGAATTTTTCTTTTTTCAAAAACGAGGAGGGCATAAGAAAAACGAAATGGATATGAAAGAAGTCATAGAAAAAAATTCCAATATCAATATTGTTGAATACTAGCTGCAAACATCCGCTTCGCTGGGTTTTGTTTTTCTAATTATACAATTATTGATTTGTATTTAGGGCAATTAGATTATTCATTATTTCGTTTAATTAAAAAATGTACTGTTTTCTATGTTGTTGTTTTTTTTTTCTTTATTGTAAAAAATAAAAGTTTACAAAATACTCGCTTTGAGCCTTCGCATCGCAGAAGAACATTTTGAACCGTTTAGAAATTAAGACCATAATGAACAGATAATAAGATAAACGGTGCGGTGCAAGAAATCACTCCCGAGATATATGGGATTGTATTTGAACAATTTTGTAAAAAAACAATTACATGTATGAAACGTGAAAGTATACGCAGAGGCAAAAACGAACTGAAGATAACTGTTTTGCTTACGTTAACAATAAAAGTTGTAACGTAATGTACGAAAAATAAATGTTCTGTATTAATTATTTTGTTATAAATGTTTCAAATTAGCAAATAAATATTTTAAGTATGATGACTGGTTAATTTGGATAAAAAATAACGTGTTTTATAAGTAGGATTTGCAAAATTTAATTAAAAATTGAAGTGGTTAAAACATTCCCTCCGTTATCAATTCATTCCTAAACAGGGTAATATCTTCAGTTCGTTTTTGCCTCAACGTATCCATCTTCGTGTTCCATACATGTAGTTGTTCTTTTACAAAATTGTTTAAATACACTCCTGCATATCTCAGGAGTGATTTCTTGAACCATTTCCTTTCTTATCTGCTATTAACATTTCTATCTAACTTTCTCAATTTTAGACACCCTGTATATTCGATGTCAAAAGTGAATAGCTGAATGTTAATCTTTTTGAAAGCAGAGCTTTTTATGGAGAATAAATTTTTTTTCGTTACCCTTATAATAAAAAGTTTTCCATATGTAGCCAACTAAGCTAGACACCTTGGTAAAAACAAAAAAAAGTAACCCATAAAAACCAAGTTTTTATTATACTCTCTTATTTAAATTATTTGACTTTATGTTGATTTTATTTAATATTTTTATTAGGAATTTAAGAAATAAAAAAATTTTTAATTACTGTTTTATTTTAATTATTTGTAGTAAATTATAAAATATGTGACGTCACATCAAGGGAGAGGGCTTCAAAAATGTGACCATCTGAGACCAGGGGGTTTAAAAATCGTTAAATTGGTGTGACATAATTTATGGATCGACCCTTTTTAAAGTGTATGATATAATGATTAACTATTGAAAAATGTATATTTCAGTTTCTATTTTCATTTCAGTTCAGAGTACAGTTTGTTTTTTACTAATTCCGTGTCGCCTTTTGTACGCGGTTATCCATTGGATTATACAGTGGGATTATCTTCGATACCAGTAATTTTCTGACATTTTGTTATTAGCATTGTTCGATATTTCTTAAACAATATTGATATTATATCGAACAATGTATAGAAACGTAAGATATCAATATTTTAATATCAATATTTCAAAAAAAATATATACAGATATTTAAAAAAAAGTAAATTTTTTTATTTCTTTATTTATTCCGCTTATTGAAAAAATGTTGTACAATAAAAATTACTATTTCAGTAATCCTATTCTAGTCTAATAATTTTAAATACGCCTACTCTATAAGTCCTCCTCATTAACGCCCCCTTTACTTCCTCAACAAAATTGGTACTTAAATACCAAAAGCAGAGCAAACATCTTTTTAAAAATTTTCCGACATATACACAAGGGTCTTATTTTGTTCAGAAAAAAAAACGACTTCAAAGGAAAAACCATTCGAAAACAAATTAATATGCACTAAAAAGTGGAGTCGGTGTCAGCCAAGAAAACAACTGTGGCAGAACAGTTTGTTGTATTACCTTGGCTGACACCGACTTCAAAAATAACAATTATTATTATTAGTTATTTTTTTACTTTTTAGTACATATTAATTTGTTTTCGAATGGTTTTTCTTTTGAAGTCGTTTTTTTGTGATATTTAGTGAATCTGAAGTACAATAACTAATTTGCCACTAAAAAAAGAATAATCGGCTGGCGTTAAATTGAGTTATTCGTCCATTTGTCGTGAACATAGTTAATGCAAATTTAAGACATATGGTTTTTTCATGGATGCCATTGTCAGAACTCGACCAAATTGAAATGAGATCACATGGAAAGCACCAGCTTTCAAATAGAAAAATCATCAAAATCTGTTCACCCAGTCGAAAGTTACTGAGGTAACGAACATAAAAAAAGAATACACTCGAATTGAAAACCTACTCCTTTTTTGTTTGAAGTCGGTTAATAAAAACAAATCGACGATTTTCAATATCGTTGCAAATTACACAACAATTGTCAAAAATTATCGTTTAGAAATATATATCAAATTTTAGTGCTTCAAACACATTGCCTTGACAATTTCAACTTACAGATATTTCAACTTTATTTATTACATATAATACATATGAATGGTAAATGTTGTACAATTTCATGAACGTTTTATTTGATTTATATTGTTTAAAAAACCATTTCAATTGAACAATAAATGTGCTTTTACTCCATTCAATAAATGTGCCAATAAATATTTAATTTTTATAGAAGGTATATCATTGTTTGTAACAAATAAAATCGATTTAAAGTTTTATAACGAAAGAAATTCAACTATGATTATTTCATTCTATTGATTATGGTAAAAAAAATTACTTGTAAGATTGGAAACGAAAAACATGGGGCAGTAGAGACTACACTCTTTATAGTTATATATTGCATGCACCTCATGTTTTTCGTTTCCAATCTTATAATAGTTATTTATTATTTGAGACATTTTAGAAGATGGAAGATAATAATACAAGTTTTTTAAAAAATAGTCGAGGTAGAGCTAACACATGGAAATCCAACTATTTTGATTCCAGTTCATTTCAACCACATCTAATGAACCTTGCCATTGGTTTTCGGAACTATTGTCCAAGATTTGGCAAAGATCGACTAATCAAGTTGTTCTATACCAGCTTTTAATCGAACCTCAGTTAACCAAATAATACAAGACGAGATCAATAAAACAATTAGATGCAATCCTTGCCCAAACTTCTACCCAATATAATGAACCAAGCTTTTCATTAATTCTTATAAGTATATTTTGTTGATAAGAGCCTAAACGGCCGAGCGGCTTAAGGCGATAGGCTTTAACCGTTTGTCTACTTAGACTTAGGTTGCGTAGGCTTGGTTGGTAGAATTTATTCAAATTGTCGTCGCTTGGATAAGAAGGAAGTAACCGATTTCATCTACATCATAAATGTAATTGTAAATATATATGTAGTTAAATAAAAATAAAGATTAACAAATAACGATGTGGGTGGCCTCTGTTATATTCGTATGTCAGAGAAACGGAGGATAAGCCCCATTATGATTTTGTTGATATTGTAGTAGATAGAAGAATAGCTGAGACAGTGAGAGTGCTGACATACAGAAACATGTAGGTGGATACTTTTATGAATTTCTTCTTTTTTTTATGATTTTTAATTTCTGGAGAACTTGGAGTCTAATAAAATATTTGTATGTTACAATATTACTTTCTCGATAAAAAGGGTTAAAATAAATAATGGTATTTTTCTCATAAGGCATTGATTGACTTACTTTAAGCTAAAAAAAAAATCACTTTTCGGAAAATTTCAATTTCTATTCGAAACCTCATCCACGAATAGATGAGCTATATTGGAAAAAATAAAATTGGAAGAAATGATGATAATTTCAGATTCAACTTGCCGATTGATTTTATTTCTAATATTACAAACTTCACTTAGTGAATTTTATCATCAGCTGCATACGTGACAACAAATATTGATACATATCACAAATATACGAAAATATGTACATAAGTAAAACATAATTCAATTGAAGTTTACGATACGATAGTGCCCGGGAGAAAGAGTAGTATTATTCTTATTTATCTGATTTATTGGAAATTTTGCATTTCTTTCAACTCTACAAAAATATAATTCACAATTTGTTTCAATAAAGTAAAATAAAGAACTTCTTACATTAAATTTATGCTAAACTGGATGCGAAAAAAAATCCATATTTTGTGTTTGATTTCAGTTTTTATATTAGGCGCATTCTGGTCGCCTTTATGGACGATTTCAAATTTAATGAAAAAGACTTCCACGTTGGAACATTCACTTCCCTTTCCTACACTTCCATGACATATTGGCAATGCCAACTTTAAAAACATATAAACTATTTCACAGCAGTATATCCTTCAATGCACTTGCCCTTGTGTAGTCGTTTTCTTAAACATCATATTACTTCTATTAATTTTTTATAATAAGAAGGTCTTATGAATCACTGTATTCGTAATATACTATACATTTCTATACTAGACACTTCTCTGACAAGATTACTTAGTTCCAGCAAAAGAGTTTAAAATAAAATATAATTAACTCGATCGATTTTTCAACGGGATATTTAGGAGAAAAAGAATGGTTTCTTTACAAAAAAACAAACAAGAAAAACACACAACAAGGACAAGAAAAAAGCGTTCAGATAAAATAAAAAATAGTTACTAATCTCGTAGATGCATGATGAAATCGTGTAAACGCGAAGGAACACAGAAATCCACAAACTGTAGTGTATAGCATACACTTAAAAACTGTAACAGTTTGTGAATTCTCGTTTTTCTTTGCGTTTTAGCGAAAACTAAGATGCTTTGTTTCCGATCACCCGCGGCTTTCCCGTATCACCTTTTTTCGCATAGGTGTTGAGATTTTATATTATTTTGCGACGAAAAGGTACTATTACAAAAATTTTAAAAAAGATATCATTGAAAGCTACCATTTGAGGATACGGTTTTGAGTTTCTCGTAAAACTCTACTCTCTTTGAGCTCATTTGCGATTTCTTAATTTTTATCAAAATGCTTTTTCGTTTTTTTTCCAAAAAACCCGTTTTTGCCAGAGTATGTTTTCTTAAAAGCTGCTATTTTTCTCCGTTAAAAAACTGGATTTAAATATTTTCTGTGGTACTTACTGCACTAAATGAGGGGTTACAGAATACTTCTTTTTGTTGCATAAAAGTTAACCACGTAAGCTTAAATATCTGTCGATGCTACAAGCACCAGTTCTAATTTTATAAATTTTTTGCCATATCATTGACAGGATTATGGAACAGCTATTATTTTATTAAATATAAATTCTTAAAAATATAAGTTTAACTATGTTAATATTTAATGAGAAGTTGGAAAGGAATATAGAAAATACACTTCGAAAAAATAAAACGTAACACTTTGCGTTAAAATTACACAATATTTGTAGAGGCGTAACTTTGGTTCTTTTGGGTTCTACTATTTTAAGAGTGAATAAGTGGACTTGAAGGTAAACCATTGATATGATTTAAAATTTTAAGTGCTGTCATAGAAATCGGAAATTCAAGATTATTTGAACTTTCGTTAGAAGAGTTATACTTTTCAGAAAGCTTAAAATTTCTCGAAATGTCTCTAAAAGTATGCCAAATAGGAAATAAATTATAGATGATTAATTCATAGAACCAAAAATGAGAGCAACAAAATAATTTATATTTGGAACTGGAAACGAGTAAAAATAGTTTTTTATGTACAATTACTGCTTAAAAATCGGCTCATATTTTGAAAACACTCATACAACTATGAAACGCAACTAAAATCGAAGGAAAAGAATAGGACTTAAATTATAGAGGGGTGACTGTTGCAGTGCGCCCGAACAACTTTTGAATTATGAATTTCCTTTTAGAAATAGCCTGAAGTTTCAAATTGTACTTTTGAGTGGTGTAAAATTCATCTTTTAAATGAGTCTTACTAGAACTCAAAAGTACAACAATTTAATTGTCTGTAAATATTGTGTATTTTTAATGAAACAAAAAGTGACACGTTTTATTTTGGCGAAGTGTATTTAACTTTATTATCGATTACTGTATACAAAATTTTATATTCTTGATAAATATAATAAATTCTCAAAAAATTCTTTTCGTTTTTGTGTCTCTTATATTCCTTGTTAAATTTTAATAAAATATAAATTAAATAATTACAATATTAAGGGAGCTATGTCATTAATTATCCTACATTTTCCATATTTAGAACATTTTAGAGTGTAATACATTGAGCTACATTACATAACTAAGTAATGAAGCATGATTTCTAATAATTAATGTCGAAATTATTTGTTAAAACTGATACCAATAGAACCATGTGTCTTATAAAGATCGAAATCAACTTTAAAAAATAGATCGAAAATAAATTTCTGATGGAAATACGATGAGGAAGAAGGAAATATATAACATCTGCTTTATCAATGTCCATTACTGGAACTAAGCTAGAAACTGGCTTACAAAAATCTTGATAATTTTGTAAATTTTATAATATTAACCCAGTTGGTTAAGGCGTAACCAATTCCGTCCGCGGTATGCTTAGGGTAACGGGTTCGATTCCCGCCGTTGCAACAAAATTAATTTAATTAATAGTTGGGATGGGCTGGTGTAGTGCATGGTATATGCATGAAGGAGCTGCACTCAGCGTCTGAAATTGAGGAGCTGATAAATGAAATTATCAACGGAAAGGTGGTAAAACATATATTTGTTATCACAATAGGCTTTAAAGCCTAAGTGTGTCCTTCGTGGACAGCCAATATAACCTAACCTAACCTATAGAAGAGATGATAGAAGTAAATATGAAGAAAATAATGAGCTGCGAAATGCCAGTTAATGAAATGCTAATAGGTTAATTATGGGTAACACAATGGGTTGTAGATGAACGCGTATATGTCAACTTTGTTAACATTGCCCTTCAATCTCATCCGAGATAAGGAAATTTGGAAAACAAACAAATGGTATACAATTGCATCATTATATTTTTTCAGAAACTCCTAAATGTAGAAAATATATTTGTTCAATTATTATGTGATAAACAAAATATGTATATATATATTATAAACACGAAATAATATATCTGCCAATATGTTACAGATTTGTTTTCTGAATGTTATAAATTATTTGTTAAAAAATTTATAAAGGGCGAAAAAATTTAATCTTTCAAGTGTAAATAAGTCAATATAGTAATTTTTTGCAATGATTTCAAAAAAGTGCTGCTTCCTGTTATAAAGAGAAAACCTTATAAAACAAGAAAAGTATCACATTATAAATTTGAGTTGTATTATGGCATGTTGTATTTTCTTATAAGTTGATGATACTCTATGATAAAGGTATGTTCACCTATTTCTACTCAGTTTTTCTTCTTGGAAATGTTTTGTTGTTTCGAGCGTATTAAATTAATGAGCTAGGTAAACTTTTTCCATTAATGAGACATTACAGACATATTTCTCTACAATAGTAGTCAACCACGTCATTATTTGTTTGATGCATTGTGTATTTAAATAATGTCCAATTGCATTCACGCCATTGGCAGAGAAAGAAGGATACGTGAAGGCTAGAAATCCAGATGTAGCACGCTTACATCTGATTTTGAAATCTGTACGTCTGATTCTAAAAGGAAACAACAAAAAACCACTACTAGCATTGCCGGCTGAATCGATCTTATCCATACGAGGATAATTTAAACAAAACCATCCCGATAATTATCAAGTTTATGCGGTCAGAATTTGAAACTGAAGCTTCTCCAATCCAAGAAACCAAATCCTGGATCGTGTTGAACGATTTAATATTCTCGGTCTCTCGGCTAATCAAGTATTCTTTGATTAATTTTTAACTATGGAATTATTTTATAGAACCCCAAGGTACTTTTATTTTATTCCTGTTACTCAATAAAGTAAACGTATTTTTATTTAATTTTTTTTTTAGATGATATGTTTTTACAAGACATTTACTTTTTAAAGCTTTTTGTAGACATATTAAATAATGATTTAAGTAGGTGTATTGAATGTAATACGGAAAAAACTTCTGTGAAATAATCTGTAACGAATTTTTTCTTACTAGGAAGAAAAAAAAAATCTACAAATTCTTGAAACTGTAGGTGGGTGTCTTTGATTTATTATTTTATTTTCCATAACAGAATAGTGAAAATAAAACACTGGTAAAATCAATCAAGACTGTCTTTTGTCTCTCTGCACCTATTTAAATAATAAATCATCGTATTTTTCATTGACATATTTTTCAGTCACAGGTAGTCCAATCCATCTTATCTGATTTCTATGATTCATATTAAAGCAAGAGCCAAGTCCTCTCAAACTATTAGTTTTTTTAATACAAAAAAAAAACTGAGAAAATTAGGGTAGTTTTCCCATCCCCAAAGCACTCCAAATAGTAACAGTGAAAACAAATCAAAATTTCACCTCGAAAATCATCTCCCGAGGGTTTTCGATTCAATTGTTTCGCAATAACAATAGTTCCTTGACTTATATATACGAAGAAAGAAAAGGGTATATTAAGTTAATTAATAATTTTTGAGTAAAAGATTTAATCGGCTTAGGAAAAAATATTTTATTAGTAAAAACAGGAGTTATTATAAGTTTTTTTTTATTTAAATTAGTTCAACTACTTAAAGTCAAAAAAGTCCAGAATATTAAGTATTTTTTTGATAAATTTATTTATAGTCTTGAGGACAAGCTTTTAAAATAGCTTTTACTGGCTTTTATCTCGAAAAAATGATTAATGTACTCACTATTTGTTTTAGTAGAAAAAAAAAACGGCTGTAGACAGACAATAATGTATGTTTTGTTATTGACATTATAATATATGTACGATTTACTATCACACATAAAAAATAGCGCTTTTAACACAATAAAACGATTTCCTGCCTGCCTGGTGTATATTTTGAACTTAATCGATTTACACTAAAGAATTCCATATCGAATTTTCGTATTTTCATTTTCATGTTGAATGCTTAAGGGAAATATATTTTTATCAATACATTACTTTACTTTTGACATAACAACTTTTTCTTTATGTTGAGTATTTGATTTTAGCAAAAAGTAAACAAAACTTTAATAGTCCAGCACATATCGTCGAATTTCCAAAATTGTTCATTAGATATTCTAAGGTACTCATCACAATTACATCCGATATTTTCGAAACTTGTTCCATTTTGCCTGTTATCTCTATTCTGTTTTTAAGGAAATATTCCCCCAGTTTAAACCAATGTTCCGTAATAGCTGTTAAGAATATTGATTGAACAGGTAAAATTATGAAGTAAGCAGAATATATTCAAGATGTCTTTAAAAAAAACTATTGAAATTAAAGTTAAAACCTTAACAAAATATTGAAGCAAAAAAAAAAACCGTTGTGCCCGACTAATTGAGGATGTATGAGCACGGTAGTGGGGACACAAATTTAAAAAATATATATTTTTTCAATTTTGGTGGTGAATTATGTCATAACTTGACAATATAAGACGAAAAATTGGAATAAAATTTTTCGATATCAGAAGTAATTTTCGCAATATTGAAAATTGAAAATTTTGTTTAATTATTTAGATTTCGAAATTTCGAAAACCAAGGCAGATAGCGAAACATTGTCTTCTTATTTTTCGTCTTCATTCATGAAGTTATAACAAAGTTGAAAATAAGGTAAAAATATTCCGAATCCGTAATCTCCTGGCTTTTTGGTTTTGGATCACAAAATAAATTTTCCTATGCTTCAATTATTGTTCTAAATATGTTGTGTAAAACTTCCCAAACTCATCGATACATACTAGACTACACACATATGTGCTAATATAAAGAGATACCATTTCGTGATAAAGAGTAATTCAGAATTGTTGATTTATAGTATTTTGAAGGCTTTTAAGACGTAGATAAAAATATTATACTATCTTGTAAAATATTTAACATCTAATCAAATATAAACCCTATATTTAAATTACGTAAGTTCAACTCAACGCTCATGCAGTAACGGGGGCGTCTATGTAATATCAGTCTTAGAAAATGGGCCATATTTCGCTGAATTAGATAAATGGTGTATTGTTCTATTATTTTTAAAAATATGTTGGGAGATAAAACAACAAAAAGTGCAACAGACCCCAAAATCTGACATGTAAGTTACCTTGGAAACTAAAACTTTTTTGCCATTAATTTCTAGGACATGCAAAAACATTTTAGTATCTGTTAACTTGTATTTTATATCAATAATTTATGTTTTTTCATCCAAAAAAAATGAGCTATGAGTTATCAGAAGTTAAACATAATAGAGATAATTTAATTAAAGTAAGTACATGGTAATTTTATGTTATGTCATATTAAATATCTTGATCAATTAAATTATAGGAAATGTACTCACATATAAGGTTTACTACTGAACCAGAAGTATGTCTTTTTTAAACTTTTATTACGATAAATTCATAAAGTTTAGAGTTAAAGAAGCTATAATACTGAATTCTTTATAATAAAACAAGTATCTGCCTTCTTAAATTAATAATTAAAATTTTCTGAATTATCAATACAGAGTTATGCAAACAGTATCGAACAAGAAAAGAAACAAATTACATCTAAAATTGCCAACACACAGAAATGCAAAAAGTATCGAGACAAAAGAAAAATTATAATAAACCTGCAAGGTAGCGTACCACAAAACAAGTATTTATAATTCATTACTAATACAGTTATTTGTACGAAAAGAACATAGTTCCTACCGGATGGCAACGACCCCTTTTTTAAATTAAATTAACGTTTTTGGGTGTTTTAAAAACCCATAAAACCTTCGATTTCAATTTTTAAGCATAAGCATCCAAGTTTTATTTATTGAGATCAACATTATGACAAATAAACACCAGCCAGATTAAGTGAAATGGAAACACACATAAAAATTATTACTCCAGTTTGGTATTATACGTGTAAGAGTTCGCGGGCGCAAACTTTGACGCTAACGTTACTTGCCAAACGCGTCACAAAGGATCATATGAACAAAAATTAAAACTTTTAGTTAATCTTTCAAAGTATACAAGAGAAAAAGTGTTTTTGACCTTTTTGATAAAATATTAAAGGTTATTTTGTTTAAGTAATTATGAAAATACCTGTCGGATGCGTGATTTACAACAAAAATTAAATTGATAGTAAAAGATGCTCATTCAAAATTGTGAAGCGTGAATTTCTGTCGAAATTGAGTTAGAAGATAAAAGGTTTGTATGTGTTTGGAATTTTAAGAAAATAATTTATGAAGGTTAAGAAAGTTTCCTATTTTCTGGGCAGATATTTCATGTTTCAATAAAATCCAAATCAAATAATAAATTAAATAATAGAAATCGCTTGGATCAGCCTTGAACCTGAATCAGTTGGAAATAAATTGAAATTTTTTATTACAATTATTTATCATCTGATATATATTTTTTTTTATATTAATTATAGAGATTTTATATTTGTAATGGTTCTGATGGTATAAATAAAGAATACATTCACGTGAATGGCCTCGGTTCATTTTCAAAGGCGAAAAATTTCATATTATATCACGATTTGTGTTGAAGGAAATAAAATGAATATATTAAAGCGGGTTATCAAGTTATATGAATTTCACCCTATATTGATTATATTGAAAGATGTATGTTTAAACTTAATAATAGTAGTAGGTGATGCAGTGAATCTAGACAAATGATTCCTTAGATAACCTTTGAATTATTATTACCATATTAATTCTGATAATTCATCCAAATAATTGTGAATTGATTATGGGGCGTGAAAATATCTTCGAGCCAACATACCAATAACAATGTTAAGTATATACTTACATATGTTATTCATGTCAAAATTATCAATTTCCGTCATAAAATTTGTTGGTTATTTTATACCCTGTACATATATATAATATATATCGAGGTATATTAAGTTTAGTCCCAAGTTTGTAACGCTTAAAAATATTGATGCTAAGAACAAAATTTGGGTACAGGTGTTCTTAAAATCACCTAGTTAGCTCATTTTCAATTGTCCGTACGGCTGACCGCCTGTTCGTCTGCCTGTCTGTCTGTATACACGATATTCGCAAATTAGCAACATAAGTCAATAGTGTCTTGGGTCCGTAGAACCCATCTTGTAAACCTTTAAAAATAGAACGAAAGTTTAATTGTAAAAAAAAAAACGTTTCTCATTAAAAAAAAAAAAAAAATGTTTTTTCGTAAACATCATTGTTTATCCGTGAGGGCGCAAATTAGGATAAATATTTGGTGTCCATTTTTGCCAAAACCAAAGAGATAGAGAGTTGAAAATTTCCAGGTAGCTTCAACTAGTAATCTTGTGAAACATTTACGAAAAAAAAAATTGGGTACTTTACTACATACAATTGTTCTTGCTGGCTTAATAAAACTTTTTCTTTAAGCATAAAAAAATTAACATGATTTAAATAAAAGGTTAATAAACTAAGTATATTTTATTCAAATAAGTATGACAAACAACATAAACTCTACAACGGTATTACGATGACTTATTTAGTTACAAATAAATTTGTTGCATACTACTTCATTAATTCTCACTTATAAATAATTACCAAATGACCCTAAATTTTACCTTTGCTGTTTACTAAAGGTTACAAACAGTGACCTTAATAAGTATCGGTATCTCAACAATACTATGCAAAGTTGAACCTTCCTATTTTATCTCTAAAAATAAATTCTGTTATTTCCACATAATGTTCCTCTATAGGTGTGAATAGTTTCGCATTATTATTGTTTGTACAGGTAAGGGAATACAGGGATATTCGTTTATTGCGGTTTTTACCTTAACAGAGCGGGGAATTGCGTTTCCCGTCTCTTTTATTTTAGAAATGAGCTAAGATTATTAAGATTTTATGTTTATTTTTAGATTTATAGCCACAAGGCGTTAGATTTATAGTGAGCATTGTATGCACATGTACAGACTTCACGATCAAATTAGTCAAATTATAATACGCCACTTTAACCAAACCTAACCTATATTCTTAAATAAACTAATTCGATAAAAGCTTCACAGAATATTTCGACTTTTGAGCAGTGTTTTTTAAAAGATATTTTTGCATTTGATTAAACTGCAAACTGCTTTATCTTTTTAATGAGACGGAAAAATGTTTTCAGGAATTATTTCATTAAATTTTTTTTTAAATCTCATATCGAAGTCTGTACATTACCTTTCAGTATTTCAAAAACATATAAATTAATAAATGCAGTAAAAAATTAATTATTGACTATTTGTCCATATTCTCTAGACGAAGTGTTGCTATGAGCCTTAGACGAGATTTTGTTTGTTTGTTTTTGTTTTTTTTTTTTATATTTGTAATCTATTGATATAAGCACTTTGCCAGTAGGTGAATTACAAACTGCTTTAATTTTTTATATGTTTTTTATTTGTAAGAATTTATATTCCTTAAATATTTGACTTCTCAGTTGAATTGATAATAATGAGTACATTGAAATTTCAATTATATTGGTTTCATTTTAAAAGAAATTAATATTTGTTTTTTTATTTTTTATTTTTATACTATAACATATGTATTCAATTGAGAAAATATTTTAGTTTGACATATCTAATTTACAGTTTAATTTTTTTTATGTACTTCATCTAAGTACCACATGTATTCCAAATCCTTAACCGAATCACACTTTGAGTGATACTCGGGAGGCATTTGATCTTTTTGTATCAGATGCCGGGTATCGTACCTATGGTTTTCCATTAGGTTTGCACGAGATTAATGCCGGGATAGTTCTTAACAAAGTCAGCCATATCTGCATTTCGTCCCCTTCCTTTCTTTTTCCCTATCCTTTTAAATGACATGTTCTGTACAATAATGAATAAATTGAATTGAATTTTAGTTCTATCTTGCCAAAAAATGTGCAGTATTAACCTGAGTGTATATATAATAAAAAATATTATTTTACAAAAATTAATCAAAATTTTACTCTTTAAAATTGATTAAGGGTAGAAAATATACATCTGGTTGACTTTTATTGTAATTTTCAATGGCTGTCGAATTCATCCGATAAAAAGCGTAAAAAGCTAAGTTTAGAAGTACACAATTAGGGTATGGATTTTGTAATTTGTTCTTTAGATTTTTCTAAATAGGTATTTGATAAAAGTTTGTCAAATTATATGTTTTAAAATATGTCATATAATAATCCTCACCTTGTTATGTGTATTGTAACTCTATGAACTTGAATGAACAATCCTACAGACAATACATTATAAATTTTGGTTTGTTCCTAAATATTACTATATATCTACTTCTACGTGTGCGTGTATTAGTCGGGATATGATAAATCCTTTTGTTATTTTAATGATAACCCAAAGGAGGTAACTTTCATCATTACACAATGAATGTATTAAGAACTACTGACTCTATAGGTAATATAGGTAATATAAGTGAACGTTTTAAGGATTCCGTATCGTGAGAAAAATTATAATATATTACAAATAAGTCATAAACTATAATCATCATCGGTTACTTTCTGTTAAATTACTATTTACTTAATCATCAGTTATTATTTCTTAAATTACTATTAAAAATTACAAAGCCTGGTTGGTTTCCTGTTTCGAAAGTTTTGGTAATGGCAATTTTGGTAATATAATGTATGTGAAATTTCAATTATCTACGTCATTTTGTTTGGGAGAATTTAGGAAACATTTTCACATTTGTTTTGGCCAATCACCATTTTTATGCAAAACATTACTCAAAATATAATATGTATATACAAATCTCGTATAACGTTGTTTATGTTTAAACTCCCCCGAAACGGCTTAACCGATATTAATAAAATTTATTTTTTTACATTCGCTAGGTATGAGAATAGCTCTTAGCCCCAATGTAAGCAGGTGAAAAAGGGAATGAAAGTTTGTATATGGTAGCCTCATGTAAATAAGGATCTGGACAAATATAGATCTATGCTTGCTAAAATGTCAATGCTATTAAGGTTTTCTTAACCTCGTGTGGTTTATAATATTTACAAAAAAGAATTCTATTTATTCTTTCACAAGCAGTATATTAGGGATATTTCTGGCACATAGTGGCTAGGAATTCCGGATTATATTGCCGTTAATCCACTTCGATGCACAGCTCAACGAAGTCGACATTATTTTTTATCACGTGATATCCATGATGAAAAAATTTACCACGAACGTACACACACACACAAATACTTCTTCTCCAAATTGGTTTTAATGCCTTGTGACGTGAATAACTGTCAAGGCATTAAAACCATAAAACGTAAAGATATGTTGAAAATTACGATTTCGAAAATTGAACCTATTATAATAACTTCCTATATTGAAGTTATTAACGACATCGAATCCAGACCGTTTTCAATCACATGATAGCAATCTTTCAAAATAAGTAATCTTTTATTTTTTTCAGATTATGGTAGGTAGATTTTAAAACACATAATGTATGCTGCTTTTTGCGATACACACATAATGTGACAAAGAACTACGAACCACTTTATGATTAAGTAAATTTCAGACTAAATCGAGTTTTTAGTGTGAAAGTTCTATTTAGTTTCTATATGAATGCGATGTGATGATGTACCCAAAACATATTATTATTATGATTATGATTATGATTATTATTATTATTATTATATGAGATATCGTTATAATGTGTCTATAACGACCTTACTATCATCGTTCTATACTATTTAGAAGGTTATGGTAAATAGAATAATCTCTATTCATTGTTGTAATAACACCTACCAACTATTTTCAGTTTACGTGATTGATTGTATTCTCTTGATGTCTAGAAGTGTGTATGGTTATGTTATGTTTGAGGGTATCATAATGTATGTTTGCGATATTATGATTCGGATCTTTGTATACGAAATTTCTAGTTACACGTTAACTTTTAAGAATTTGTAATTTTATTTTATGTTAATTATACGTTATATGTTACCATTTAATTACATATTATTCTTAGTCAAATTATTTTTTTAATATCCTACTATTTCTTTGAATAAGTACTAAATAATTTTTTTAACTAGGTATTAATTACTTTGCCCTAGTTTAAGTGAAAATTGTAATTATCTTACAGGAAAAAATGTATGTAGAAAGTATTTTCTTCTATCCGCGTGTATATTAAAGTATTGTAAATTATTATCCTCCTCGTACTGTTCCGGCCAAATCTTCTTTCTACTTCCATGATCTTTCGTTGCCCCCCATGTGACTATTTGACGCACATTTTTGAACATCAAGAAGGTCTTCGGCCGAGACAATTGTTAGACTTGAAATATTTTTTAATACCAATAAAGAAATGACATTACTCTCAAATTATAGGAATCTTTCAGAAGTTTTGGATGCCAATTTTTAGCTTTTCACCTTTGGAATAAAAATTTTAATATGCGCCGAAACAAAAAAGTTATTTTAGAAAAATAACGATTTTCCACATTTTTTGCAATTTACACGAAAACTAAGCATAAAAAAGCCAGTCTAGATTTATCGACCGTAAGATTTTCGATCGATTTGAATGCTTATAACTTTCTTCTAATCTTATGAAAGATCAATTTTCCCTGTTTGCATCAATTTGAACTGTGCATTTTAGAGAAAAATACTTTGAATAAAGCATAACATTTCGAATAGATCTGCATATTTTGATTGTTTTCAATCTTGCATTTGAATAAAAATCGATATTGAAATAACATTTTCCGCCCTTTCCCACAGTTTGTTAGAATTTATTCAAAAACTATGCATTTTAGAGAAAAAACACCCTGGTACAAACGTAGAGCGTAAAATTTGCAATCTATAAGTATGCGTAGTTTATTTTCACTTTATAACTTTCACCAATAGAGAGCACAAAACAAACATAAATATGTAAGGCTCGTATAATGTGTACGTATAATACAAGTGTAAGAACGTATGTCTCATGTATGTTTATTTATATATCGTTTTTTCGAGAATTTAAAAGATTTGGAACAATCAGATCATACACAGATTGATTGTAAATTTTATGCTTAATATTTCTTTCTTAAAATGCTCTGTTTCCAAGAAAAATTTAAAAAACCACCAAATGCCAGGAAAATTGTACATTGATGTAGATTTTTAAAAAAAAAGTATGAAAATGTTTATGTATTGCACATCGATCGGATAATTTAAGCCCGATGATCTTCGAGCGAGTAAAACGCAATAAATTGTGGAAAAACGTGGAAAGTCGTTGATTTTTCCGAAATCATCATTTTTCCTATATATTTGCAGATTGTTATTCTACAGGTATAAAGCTTAAAACTGCCATAGATGGCATTACTATAATTGCTACAAAACAATAAATTATAATCGATTTCCTATGTTGATTCATTGGCAATATTTCTATTGGTAGGACACTGACAGTTATAGAATACATAAAAATTTTAACGATGGATATTTGTAAAAATGTCTGACTTCATTAACGTGTACCCACATAAAACAAATTTGAACGCTCACGTGTAAATTGCAACAGCGTTATTATTTTCATTATTATTATTATTTGGATAGGATAAATGGATTGATGAATCAAAAATGTAATTGTAAATATAATTTGTAATTAAATAAATAAAGATTCACAAATAATGATGTGGGTGGCCTCTGTTATAGGCGTATATGTCAGAGAAACGGAGGTTAAACCCCAAATGGATTGATGACGTTTTAGTGTAGTTGATGATGTATGAATCTGGAACAATAATCTTTTGTCTTATATTTGAAAGGAAATAAAGACTTAAAAAAATATTCTTACTTAACGATACACTTCCATTGAAAGTCGGACACATGATACTTCACATTTCAAATATGCAAAAAATCAGAGGGGCCACAGAAAATTTTTCATTTATCACTTCATCTTTCATTGTTATCAATTTTATGTATTTAACAAAAAAAAACAAACAAACAGTTATTTTGTTAATCGACTGGTGTTATAAAATATCTTCAGAAGCACCCCACACTTCCGATAAAACGATTTTTTTCTTAATCATTCTATTTTTAAAACTTATATTTCTTTTCTACTTTCAGTTCAGCTTAGTACAAAAGCTCATTGTATATTATGAATATTACGGAAGGTTATCTGCGCTTCCAACATCAAAGGTATTTTAATTATTCGTCAATCCTGAAGATCCTCATCTGGATAATTGAGCAAAGGCCTTATTAAATTATTGTGATGTGGTGTGTTCTTATTAAGTGTGTGAAGTTTAAATTCAATCCGACGTTTAGAAGTGGATGAAAATCACGTTCAAAATTCCGTTTCATAGATACATAATACATAGATACATACCAAGCGAATACAAGCGTGTTAAAAGTACTGCTAAGACAAAATATGAAATGAAAAGGCGTTAAAAATGAATCGAATGAAGTACAAAGCTGCTTCGCAGTTATTTTCTATTTTGTTTGTAGAGGCAGACATATTGCACAAATTAGACTACGCTTTCTCTAAATAATAAAACATAATGTAAATGGTGAAAGTCACTGTCAGAGAAAAATACATACGTACATAAAAATTAAGTGATTTATAAAAAAAATTGCAGTAGGCCAGTAGGCCAACCTTGAAGGGGGGAAGGGGAACTTTGTTATTTGTTATTTCCATGTTATTTGTGATTATATCCAGGCATGCTTACTTCAAATTTAATATTATTTACTTCTAATTCTTATTATACAGCTATTAAGAGTTTAAAAGAATGATTATGCCATGTTTATATGTAATATACAAGGTATACTTAGTTAAGTCCCAAGTTTGTAACGCTTAAAAATATTGATGCTACTAATAAAATTTTATTATAGGTGTTCATAAAGTCACCTAATCACCTAGTCCATTTTCGGTTGTCCGTTCGTCTGTCAACAGATATCAGCAAGATATCAATCTGAAATTTTTACAGCGTACTCAGGTCGTAAAACGTGAGGTCGAGTTCGTAAATGAGCAACGTAGGTAAATTGGATCGTCAACTCATCAACACTGTTTGTACATGGTATTTCAACAATTTACTCAGTTAATTGTTTGGTTTCACTTGTTTTTTAATTATATATTTTCAGAAAACCTTCAACTACAAAAATTAATAAAATATTATTACATAAGCATTCATATTGTTATTATAAGTAGACGTTATCTGTAAATAAAAGTTTTTCTTTTCGATGAGGTAGAGTGTATACTGAGGATTCACAATATTCAACAATACATTATTATTCCATTAAATTTATATATACGATTAGATTGTTATGTTCAAAACATTATTCTTACAGCCATTATTCATCCGCATAATGGTCCGATTAATATAAGTTAGAAAAAGATGGAGTGTCACTTGTTATCTAGTTTTTGATTCGATGATATATCAACTTAAGTGGTTTAGTCTGATATGATAGGTAACGTTATTATTATTATACCTAGATATATCAAGAACATGGTTGATGATGGGTGAATATGGTTTCTCGTTGAACATTTTAATGTAGAGATACATAAAAGTTATCCATTTTGTTTGATATAGGTTTTTAAATTAAAAGTTATAGACGATTGAGGTGTAAAAGAAAATGGGTTTCTTTGAGACTGCCATTGAAAATTGTTAATTGGTTATTAGTGTAAATACTTAGTATGGATTGATGATATCCTACTAATTACATATACAACGTGTTGTGTTATTGACTGCAGAAACCTAGCTTTCAAAAATAAGCTCATCAAGAGCAACAAAAAAACTTTTTCCCAAATTTAGATCTGAGGTCTAATTTGGGAGATACGGGTATGAAAAAAATTGATACATTTGTTCATTCACTGACTACCATTCGATAACTAGTTGTCAATAAAACTAATCAAAATAAAACTTTTCAGTACTGTTGGTGTAAGACCCCCTAAGAAGAGATACAAACACAATACATCACATGCGATAGGGCACCCATGCGTGACACTGCCTCGCTCTAGAAGATCACAATTTCTCAAGTTCGTACCGGCGTCAAAAGTAACATAATGAATCACGAGTACTAAAACTAAGTATGAAGAATATTGTATCCACTTTTCAAAAAGGTTAGCCATCACTGTTTAAAGAAACCTCATGTGATATTTTTCATCTTTTGGGTGAAATATCACCCCGCAAACATCTAAATAAATTTAGTATCCTGTTTTTGGTATCAAAACAAAATTAAGATTACAATTCATTACTCACTTATTATTTCATTCACCATTCGTATACTTTTGAGAGATACATTCCAATTTTTTGAAAACTGCAACAAAAAAATTTTTTTTTTAAATAAATAATCTTATTTTACAAGACAAGGATATAACAAATCCTATAACATATCTTTTCATTATATTTTTATTTTTTCATCATTTATGTAATAATTTTGCCTATAATATAATAATTTAATCATTGTTTCGAAAGTCACATAATTTAAAGATGTCGAACTAATTAATTTAAGAGTATATTTGCCGCTTTGTCGACTGACACGTATGTCATTCTGAGCAAAGTATATGTGGTCAACTTAGCTTTACCTGGGATTGAAATCGGGTTTAATTTGGTAGAAGAATGGGTGATGCTTTTAGGATAAAATTCTTTCGCTTATTACTTTTTTATAAATATTGCATCATCAAGTATTTCTATTAAAATTTTTTCTTCATATAGTATTCATTTAGAAAGATTTGTCGATATTTTAAAATCAAACGTTATAAATTGATCACCCAGTACAGCTTAATCAAGGGAAAAACGTTTGCGTTGACAATAAAGTATCGACTTTGAGAACTTCCATAAAAGTATATAATATCGTATAAATATTGTTTCCAAACTCAAACCTCGTACTATATAAGACATCATAAAATATTTATATAGAATTGGGGACATGTATTATAAATTAGGTACATGATTGCAAGCAACATCGTACTTATACCATTTACAATACTTTAAAATGTACGGAATAGTAGTTTTCTATACATACATGGTTATTAGTCTAGTGGCCAGGAAGAAAATTTATTTAGGTTCATGTTTGAAGCTCTTAAGAGAGTTAATTTATGATGAAGCCACTCAACCATTCAGGTAGGTCTGAATACAGCGTTTTTCTTATTTTTAATAACACAATATTTATGTGTTCTTGAATTTACAAAGGTAGACTATTTTACGTGCAGTTTTAACACACGGTAAAATTAAAAAAGGACAGTGCTTTATCCTTGCTTTATCGTATATTATAAGAGCATCTTTCTACTTACACCGAATTTAAAAAATGTACGAAAAAATAATATATAAACACTTAGTAGTGAGCGACTAGCAAAAGTTCAGTATACAAGAAATTGAATTCAAAAATAAATATACCGGATGGTTCAAATTTTAATAACAGGACTTCATCAAAATGTAGATAACATTAAAACAATTACAATTTCCCATTAAATTTGAAGAAAAGTGATATTTCTGTTAAAATATCTGGTTAAAAAATTGAAAAAAAATGGGCTAAAGATCACACATAATTTAACGTTTAAGGTGATAAATTACTCAATCCAGCGGTGAGTAAGATATGAGTGTGCCATATCTCCGTTAAAAAAAAACATTTCGCAATATATTTTATTGTAAGTGCAATATCTTTTTACATTATCCCATGCTTGGAACATTGTGAGCCAAATTTGCAACTTTTCTAAGCGTCCGTTTTGAAAAAAATATTCAAAGAATATTCTTCTATATTCAAATTCAAAAGAATATTCAAATAACTCTCTGGATAACGGCCCAGTTTTATCATAACCACAAAAATAATACGGAGGAGAGAATATTGTTTAAAAAGTCCTTTTATTGCCATAATATCTTTATTTGAATGAACTGCTTTATTTACCAACTGTTTCAAACCCAAGTGAAAATCATCTGTTAATTGAAATCCAATTCAATTACACATTTTCTTGTAGGGGGTGAGTTTAATTATTTGCCAATCAAATTCAATAAACATTCAATACATTAAGTTACAGAAATGCAGATGGTTTTGAGTCTTAAATAGGAATCCGAAATCTTCAAATTGTTGTTCCAAGTTTTCCAAAATTTTGTTCCAAATTTTTTCCATTAAAAATTAGATTACATTTTTTTTTAAATATATGAAATTAATAATTGATTTAACTTTTGGTGATATTTATTTTATTATTTTGTTCGGCTAAGTATAGTTTACTGGAGTAAATTGAATGTAAAATTTGTGACAAAAACATTTATTTTCACCAGTTTTATCTCACAAAAACGTCAGTAGTTCCTGTTATTTGAAATCACATTGCTTTTTTTTTATCTGCTAAAGAACAAGCCTAAGCAAGAGTCCAAAATTTTTAGCTCTTCTATACCAGAACCACTTTAATTGATTCAAAACTACGGGTGACGAAGAGTACGGTATATAGGTCTAGAGCACTTTAAAGAATTTGTTCCCATAAGTATTAAATAATAAATTCCAAAAAAAGTAGATCAAGAGCTAGTAACCAGGAAAATTTATACTAATCTGCTGACAAACATTTTGGAAGTTTGGAAGTGCTTTTTTCGTATTTTTAATAACTACAAAAACGAGAAAGGATTTGAAAGAATTGGTGGTGAATCAAGGAAAAATTTAAGTTTTCTGAACGAAACAAAAGCTTTTATTGCAAATCGTTCGATGGGTTGCAAATAAAACTTATTTTCACTCTGAAAATGTAATTTTGTAATTAAGTTTTGTGCAAGTTGTACTCACATGGTCAAGTTAATATTATTTTTCTCTTTTGAACCACGGACGCAAAAAGAGGGATGTTATAAGTTTGATCGCTATGTGTGCCTATCTATTTGTATCTGTGTCTGCTTGTGGTACCGTAGCTTCCAAACGGATGAACTGATTTTCTTTTTTTAGTTTGAAAGCAGGTTTTCTTGCAATGGATCTTAGGCATGTTTTACCAAAATCAGTTCAGTCGTTTCAAGGTCATCAGCTCTTTTGTTAGTTGCAGTAGGAATTTTGTTAATTTTTTTGTTTGCTTGAAAAGGGAATTGGACGAGAAAGTTCTTAGCTATGTTTCAAAAAGGTTGTCAATTTCACTTGTTGTTTCTTCACTTGCTCTTAGTCCAATAGAATATCCTAACGTTCATCTAATAGCAACCGGACTACATGCCATAACTAGGATATTGTCGAATTGGGAAGTAAGTAGGTACCATATGGAGCTAGTAATTCAATAATTCAATACATATACGTATATATACTTGTATATATATGTAGGCATCCAGAAAGGTACATAGTATTGGGTAGCTTATAAGTGGGTACATACTCTATGTATATATCCACGTTCATTATTCATTAATAGTAAATTTTCGATAATTTTAGTTGCTTTGATTTCCTTTGTTTCAATAAAGGATATTACTGGATATTGAATATGGTTTTGTTTTTTATTTATTTTATTAATAATTAAAGTATTCTTCAACATGAAAATTTATTATAAAACAAGGAAATCAAATTCTTCCTCTGAGTGTCAACAAGTTAGACTGCCAAATAATCGAGAAGCTGCGAATTTTTAACTAGAATTATTGATCTTTATCTTGAAAAATTTGCTTAGAATCAACATGCCAACAAGCTAAGAAATTAACAAGTAAAAATTTACTTTTAAAGAGTATTTAAAAATTAAATAAAAATTAAGTTAAAAAAACAACATTGAATTATATTTAGAATTAATTGATATTTTGTTCATTTTCGTGATAAAATTCCTGAGGTCTACATTTCATTTATTAATAATAATAAGATTAGGTAGTGTATTTTAAATGATTATAGGAATATTTCCAGTTTCCACTCTCGTTTTTCCAGGCTAGGCTCCATAAATAATACCTTATTTACCAAAAAAGCAAGTAAATGGCATGCCATGTAAAATATTGACAAAACGCTTATAAGTTATCGAAAAAATTAAAAAATATTTGTGTTTTGAAAATGCAATAACTCTTTCGATACCTTCATTTTGATTACATATTGTAGATAACTATTTTCTTTTCCCATGTAAAACAAACACTTTTTCAAATACTTGTATCGATACGTTAATTAATAAAATGAATGGCATTATCTTAATAAATTTCAGTTTACCAACCCGTTTATAAATAAATATCCGAAGCTATAATAAATCAATAAGTTCTGAAATAGTTGGTGCATATATTTAATATTATAACATTAATGTATTTGATTAATAATATACATGCATAAATACATAAATAAATTCATAAATAAAATGAAAAATATACGCTCATGTGATGAATAATCATATTAAACTTTATTTTATGCAATAATGTTGAAAATGTCATAAAATTGACATTCACTAATAAATTGTAATGATTTAAAATGACAAATATTAATATTAATAAATTTAATAATAATAAATCGTATCGTATATATTTAGTTTTCAATGAAATAAAAATTTTGACATCGATATCATATTTTTGTAATTGACTTCCATATATGTGCTTATGAAATGATATGAAGTTTTTCATCAAAAATACAAATGTACTTGGATTACTGAATGATTTTTCTTCTATTTGTAGTAAATTTTATTTTTTTTTTTAAATGCTAAATTGCAAAATGACCACTAACTCCTTCCATCACGTACACTAGCAAGCAAGGGAGTTCCTTCTTGATATGTTCTGCACCACATATTAATATTTTTATCTGAGGAATTTTCTCTTCTCCTCTTTGTTATTTGTCTGAGTTGCGGTATAAACTTCTAGGAGTAATCAGGTATTTTAAACCTATTCGACGGTAATCATCCGAACTCCTCATTTTTTCCAGCATTGTATTTCCCTAGTTCTAGCCTCTTCAATTATTATCATTTTTATTATATAATAAATTTTTGAATGTTCGAGCAGAATAAATTAAATTTCAATACAAAAAGTCCTACACGCATTGACAGTGTTACCTTTACGTAGGTCAAATAAACAAAAATATAAAATTACAATTCCAGCTTTTTATTTTTAAATCAATCAGTCAAAATCCAAAAACTGTTTTTTTCTTAAAGTTTAAAAATAAAAAAAATTATACGAAATAAAAAACATTACTATAATAACCGAATTTTTGTTATTAACGGTAACATTTACATACCTATATCTTAATATTACTTCAAATGGTTAAATCCCATAAACTATCTAAATATTTGAATATCAAATTGCATTCCTCGGAATATAATTACATTTCGTTAGTATTATCAAAGTTGTTTTGACATTTCATTCAAAACCAAATCTGGACAAATGAATGAATGAATTCCTTTGTGTATATAATACCCTTCTAACTTCCGACATATATTTCATTTAGCCATTACATTGAACCTGGACACTAATTTTATTCTTTGGAAATGTGTTCATTAATTTATCCATCATGATTTGAATGAGGGCTATATTTTGAATAATATTCTATATGTGAGCTTGGTTAATTTTCATCCTTTCTAATACATATATAAGACCACACTGATTGACGAATTAGTTCGTCGTCTCGACTGTCTTCTGTTCTTAGATAGAAACAAATTCAGTCTATCATCTCTATCCCTATCTCTATATATTGTATAAATGCGAAAGTAAGCATGTTTGTTTGTTTGTTTGTTACGCTTTCACGCTAAAACTAGCGAATGGTTATTAATGATACTGTAAAGCAATATAGCTGATATATCATAATAAAACATGAACTATAATTTATAAAAATATATTTAAAAAAAATTAAATTAAATTTGACATTTACCTCTTTTTTAAATTTTTACAGAAATTTTTTATTTATGGTTCAAAATGATGATTATATGAAAAATGATGAAGCAGATCTATGATCATCATTTTGAATCATAAATTAAAGAATTCTGTGAAAATTTAAAATAGAAAATGTGAAACAAATCAAACTATTCAGATATACCTACTCAATGAATAATGACTATTTTACATTTAACAAAATTGAAAACTGTGTATATCAAGAGAGGGTGGAGTTTATAAACACATAACAAAACGATGATACTTATCAATCTAATTTTCTTATATAACTACGCATTTCAACTCAGATCTATCAACTGATTTAAGTTAGTTTAATCATTGAATAAAGCTTGATAATATACAATCAAATTAGACATTTTTTATTGGTTATAAACGCGTGCAAAATATTGTCTTCGTAGCTAATCAGTTTTAACACAGAACATGATTAATTGATTTCTCAATATGATAATGTGCTTCAGTCATAAAATTATTTAGTTTGAAGAGGAATATCTTATTCTGGTCTCAAGTTAACTGGTAATAGAAAGAAACACTTCAAATTATAAATTTGTTACACATAAGTGTAGCTATTTTCCCTTCCCAAACATATAGATTTTGAAAAGCAGTTGGACTGAAATTGAGTAATTTTGACTTACTGTGTATGTAATTTTGATGAAAATATACACTTCAATTTGAAGGAAAACAAATGTTGGACAAAGTAATGCTCATGTTGATCCACTCCCAGGGTTTCCAATCAACACACACACTAATATTAAAATATATTAAGAATCCATTAAATTAATTTTACTAACGCGACATTGATTCGAAATATACGCACACATTTACGAGAGAAATATAGAAAGTGTAACGCGACAATTATGCCGAAAGTGTGTCTCTATCAAAAACACTGAATTGATTAAACTTTGAAATAAACTGAAATATGTGTTGAGAATCGAAGAGGAAGTGTCTCAAACACGAACATGGAACTGAATAAAACTGAAAATCGTGTTGAGAATGATGATTCTCAACAATGACCATAAACGGAACTCAATTTGAGTGCCTTTAACACGTTTCTAATAAACGTATATTATATCATTTGAATTATACGTGTTACAACCTCAATGTTTGATCTGTCAACGACGAAATTTAGGGTGCGTTCAAAATTTTGACAGTTGAACGGCCTGACATCATAAGTGCATTAACATTTTTCGTTAAAATCGAATATTTTCTGAGTAATACGACCTCATTAATGAACCAATTTAATCTAAAGATAAGGAAAAGAAGGGAATTCTTTTATTCAACGAAATTAACGTCATATGTTATCCAAGAATGACTTTGTGGACTACCAAATCTGTGAAAAGTGGTTAGAGAAATATACGAACGTCAAGTGATGATTACACAAATAACTTAAATAGACTTTTATCACCACCTATTTTCGGTAGCTTATTCTTCGTTTCAAGACTATTGGATATGGAGACTTATAAAAAATTGAACTTGAAAATATCTGAAACAAAACATATTAATTTCCACCAACTAGTTTTGGTGAAATCTATGAAAACATATCATCCTTCTACCGTTTTCCCGATGTTAAATATGCCTGCTTTTGAAGTCATTTACTTATTTAAATAATCGTAGCACCCCCTTTTAATTTTCAGAATTGATTTAGACTAAGCCCAATTTTATATTTAAAAAAAACCAAGCCTTTTATACAAAATTGCCCTGGCGCTCGTACATCCTTTATACACAGCGATAGAAAAATACGATATCGTTATCGCTTTTCATTCACAAGGAATCGTAACGAAAACTGCCTAAGAACGCGCACACAATTGAACTCATGACAATGATACGTAAAGATATATTTAAAATTCCTGTTTCAAATTTTGGACCCATTTCAAGAGGTTTCTTATCAGAAGTTATTGATAAAAAATTACACCTTTTGAATTCGTTTTCTGTTAGTGTTACACGCTTTAAGAAACATAACATACTTTAGCAAAAAATTCAAATAACTTCTGCGTTAAATTACAAATATGTACCAAATATAGCTTGATGATAGCACACATATTCTAAACAAATTCAAAAAAATAAACTTTGGAATTCCCAACAATTAAATAAAGTTGCTAATATTATCCATCAAACTGATTTAATTGCTTTAAACGTATCAAAACTGTCCTATTTTGTGTCTACATGACCTAATTATCATTTATTTAGTTCATGTAACCATCGTAAAACTTCGCTCAAGTTAGCAGGTATTGAAAAAATCCATAGATACGATTTAAGAGACCGATTTGCAATAGACTTTCCCCTATATTGCATACAAATACAAATAATATCAAACGATGTTAATTGCATGTTTATCTGCTCAGTAAATACTAATATATACTAAACTCTACGGATATACATCATGCTCATAAGTATATGATATATATTTAACCAAGAATTAACCATCTTGTTTGCATATGATCATTTCATAGCTACATTCTATTTATCTCAATATGAGAGAGACCATATATAATTACTAGCACTGGATGATGTTATTGTTATTTGTCCCCATCAATGTGTAATAAGCTTTATTGTGTGTTTAAACCTTTATTTACTTGCTAAAAAATTCGTTATATTTGTCTCAAAAACCCAAGTGAGTGACAAAATGACAGATTTTTAAAAAAAATTACAAAGTTTCACGCCAATCAAATAATGATTTCACGCTATTGAAAAATGTGTAGAGAACCGTCTTAAGTAAAAACGTAAATGCATCAAGACACGGCAAGAGTTATATAAAAAAAATTTAAGGGTAAAATTCACTTAAACACTACTTTAAGAGTGAGTTATTATTACTAATTTTTAATATATTAATAAATTAGATTTGGTACGGTCTTTGGTTTTCTAGATACCATATGTCACATTCTAATTTTGGCCACTTCGTGATAAAAACATTCTTTTCTAATCTTAGCATATCGTTTCCTCCAAATGTTATACCATAATCTTGGCGAATGTGATATGTTTGTTTATACGTGTACCTTCGTATTTATCTCCATGTATATCGTACCCTGATTTAATCATTATCTTTTTCTTTTCCTTGGGATATGCTTGAAAAGAGGGCAGTTATACCTGATTATAATAAACAACATTATTTGTCATAAGAATTTAAGACAGAAATGTTATTCAGATTGAAGGAAGAAACTATGAGAATTAAAAACAAATTGTAATTGATGGTACCAACATGGTTAGAAAGGTGCTTAGGAAAGACACACTTAGGCTATAGAGCCCATTGTGATAACATATATGTGTTTTACAACCTTTCCGTTGATAATTTCATTTCGCAGCGCCTCAATTTCAGAGGCTGAGTGCACCCCCTTCATGCATATACCATGCACTACACCAGCCCATTACAACTATTAATTAAATTAATAATGTTGCGACGGCGGGAATCGGACCCGCTACCCTAAGCATACCACGGACGGATTTGGTTACGCCTTAACCAACTGAGCTAATAGGGCGACCACCATGATGATTCGCTTACAAATTATTTTTAGTTTTTGGTAATGTAATGTGAAAGATAGTTATTTTTTTATAGAATTTTTTTTTTTTCGTTTAAGAGCTTTGAGAATGAATGATGGATATGTATACGAATATTGATTTTAAAAGCAGCTGATTATATATTCAACATTGAATTTCAATTGCCTAGACATGATATTCCTGTCTGACTCTCTCTACACCATTTAATGAAAACATTTTATTCCCATTTTTTTATTTTTTCATAACAATCGTCAAAGATTAGTGGAGAATCCTGACAAAAAGAAAATAAAAATCATAAAATTAAATTATTCCAACGATCTCGGAAATGTTAGGTATCCGTAAAAATTGTTTTTTCTTTATTAAAAAGTGCTTTTCCTTAATCTAATATATAAAAATAATCTAATATATTTAAACGAGCAATTCTTGTATATATATATATATATATATATATATATATATATATATATATATATATATATATATATATATGTATATATATATATATATATATATTTTTTTTTTTTTTTTTTTTAAAGAAAAGCACTTTTTAATAAAGAAAAAACAATTTTTACGGATACCTAACACAACAGCCATCCAGATTTTTTATTTATAAATTGTCCAAGTTCCCGATATTGAGTCTTACATTTCAAACAATATATGCTGTTTTAAAAACGAAAAAGAGAGGGATATCTCCTTAAAGAGCGTTAAATATTTCGAAAATAAAATTTTCTATTTAATGTCAACGAAAATAAGCGTATATATATTAAAATCCGACCTCTACAGTTATCACTGACATACATACTTTTTTTTCAAACAATTAATAATTTATTGTTTACATACATATCCCCGTAAACTATTTCCATATACATACAAAAATATTAACTACATACATAAATATATATAGTGATGTAGAATAGACGCATATTAAAATAATATATTACATTATATATTATGATGATATTGGTGATGACAGTCTGTCGAATACATGAGTTTAGTTGATTATTGAGTTGATATATGTGTAGAAATATTGTA